>NW_012267243.1:8502526-8583521 GCF_000151885.1 Dipodomys ordii | reverse complement strand
CTTCTTCTTCTTCTTCTTCTTCTTCTTCTTCTTCTGTTAAGGAGTCCTGATTCTTCCCCTCTGAGTTATGTTAGCCTTGATTCTTTTCTCTCCTTTAACACTTTGGTAATGACATGTTCCTGAGTATCCCTTTGCCCTGGAATTCTTGGGTCTCCTATTTTCTCTTCCTCCTCCTCCTCCTCTCTCTCTCTCTCTCTCTCTCTCTATATATATATATATATGTATATATATATATATGTATGTATGTATGTATGTAGTATGTGTGTGTATACATATATATAACTTCATTTTATCTGCCCCTTAATAACTGACCCTCAGTTTACTTTAAACTTGCCTTTTCCAAGGTAGTGGAGGAAAGCAAAAACTTGAAACTGCACCAGTCACCTTCTTAAGATGACTATGGCATTGCAGACTCAGTAACTGACCCCTGAGCTGTCACAACACACATCTCTCCAAACAATTGTTCATCATATGTCCAAACAATACTTACCCAAGCCACACTGAAGCCCAATATCCCACCGTTCTCTGCCTCATTAATGTCACTGGTTAAAGGAATGTGTGGATAAGGTTCAGTCATGGGCTTGACCTCTATTGAACCCATGAATTTTATTCTGTCTGTGACCTTGAATCCTGTTTCTCAAATGGTTGCCCTTAAATATGAAAAGGACAAAATAAAAGTATATGTCTGGCTTAGTCCAGTTTGTTACCTCTAAAGAAATAAAAAATCTAAATGTCCACGTCCCAGGACTAGAAACACTTGCCCTTCATCAGCAACATACAAATGATGGCCAGCACTTCTCTGTATCTGTTCTCCTCCATTCTTCCAGGATCTCTGTCATCTCTGTCATCCTCTCCAAAACCATCATCCTTCAGAAAATCCCATAATTACTTCATCAGGAGATAGCTAACTGGTGTCTTTTATTTCCTTTTACTCAATCCAACCTAATACTTCTTTTTCTGTTAACTGTCTTGTTTCTTTATCTTCCCTGACACTGTGGTTAGCCTGCGTTGTTCGGAGATTTCATGCGGACCTGAAGAAATGAGAGAAGTGGCCTTGAAGAATGCTCACCGGTCCGCAGTAGGATTGCCAGTGCTCTTTTCAGGAGAAACTTGCTACTGCCAGGAGTGAGACTGGATCTCAGTGCTGGCTGATCTCAGTGCTCTCTCTCTCTCTCTCTCTCTCTCTCTCTCTCTCTCTCTCTCACACACACACACACACACACACACACACATTTCCACTGAAGAAAAGCTCAAAGGTTTATTTTTCTGTTCGTCTAAGTATTTATGGAATTATTTTCATGGAATCCCATTTATTACTCCCGCGACACCTGGGAATGGTTAAAGTATTTAAAATATAAGACAAAGAACATTCATAGCGCAGAGTCATTAAGAAGTGTCCTAGGAAACACTAGGAACACGCACAGCAAACATTCATTGAAAGGCCAGATCCAGACGCATAGAGTATCTGGCTGACATCATTTGTAAAACTCGTTCTCTTCACCTACCTCCAAGAATTCTGGCTTCCTTTTGCTAAGTAGGTGGGAGAGCCTTTAGGCATAATTCTCTCTGTACTCAGCCTCAGACATTCTTAAGGTACCATGTCAGGGGTCACAATTGAAGAGAGTCAGAGGCCCCCCACTCTGCCTGCTCTGGGCTCTCTTCTCTACCCTGATAACAGGCCTACCTCCATCTCCCCTCAGTCCTGACAAGAAGAGGAAAGAACATCAGCACTTCCAGTGACAAGTATCCTCTCAGCCCTCTCTCCTCCCACTTCCTTTCTCTCTTAGAACCCAATTCATACCTCTGCATCCTTCAAGGATTGTCCACCCACTCTGTTCTTCTCGGCCCACCTTTATCCCTGCATTTCAGTTGTCTTACAAACAATTCTTTTTCTGAAAGCTCAGCCCGCATTAGCCCCATCAAATCTTTCCACCCACAGAAAGGGAGCATGCTATACTGGAAAGAACATAACCTTCCAAATAAAACAACCTTCGTGTTCTGTGCCTTCATGTCCTTTGGGTTCCTTTCTTTCTCCTAACAACTGCCAGTTTGTCTTTCCCCCCAGCTCGACACCTTTCTAGTCCGAAGCCGAACATGGCCATCCCCGCCAAATGAACAAGAAGAAATGTCAAGTGCTGATCTCCTCATGGCCAGACTTCTCTTCCATGCTCCTTCTTTCTTCCCAGGAGATGACAGTGGGGGACTAAATTCACAATCAAGTGCCTTGCTTCTGGTACAGAGGAAACTCGAGGCACAGACATGCCCCTGTCAGGATCCCATGCCTCAACTGAGATGCACCCATATGGCTGAGGCTGAAGGAAGCTCAGTCCTCCCCATTTGCTGTCAGCCCCCCTACCACAATCCCCCCTACCCTACAACATACTCAGATCTTCCAACAAGCCAGGCATGAATACACCAGCCATCTCAAACACCCAGGGATTTGCAGAAAGGGTTGGGAAGGAGTGTAAACAATACATACTAATTGCTGCTGTGACATAAGTTATAAATTCAATTAGATGGGCCACAGTTCTGAGCTCTTCTCCTTCAGCTTTTCACCATTAATAAGACAGAGACACAGGTGTCTCAAAGACAAGAAACCAACTTCCAATCAGTAACTAGGCTCCAAAAACTATCCCTTAGCTCTGCTGGGGGTTGAAGCTCTGGAGCATTCTGGACTGAGACAAGGAAGAGATGCACAGTGGCAGATAGGTCCACTTACAGCTCCTGGGCTCCCTTACAGTGGGAGACTGGAGAAAGAACTCTTCCTTTAAGATGGCAGCCAGAGGAAAGGATGTGGGAAGCTATCTAATAACTAGAATAAGGCTTGCTCTCTTTCCTTGTGCGGGGCCCAGGAAATCTCTGCACCTGCAGCAAAGTGTATGCTGAGTGACACTAGTAAATGAACACATGCACAAATGCATAAATGGGACAAAGAAAGAGTGAACCTACTGAAGACCCGAAGTGCCTTTGCTCTTCATTATCCTAACTTTCGCTTAGTTTTGTTCACTGAGTAGCAGGGATGGTGAGGCTGATTACAGTGGTGGTCAGGGCACTGAATTGGGTAGGCTTGTGGGGCTCTGCCTTCCCTACCAGCAATCCTGAAAGCCTGCAGGATTGAACAGAATTCGGAGGTGGCATGCGAGGGGTTGGTGTGGTTTGGTAGTGTCTGGGTAAAGTAGAGGCCAGGCCACATCTTTTGCTACCCTCAGTAGCTCTCCCCTACTTTCCTTACCATACTGTAGTTCTCTCTGAATCTCACCTTTCTGCTCCTGTCCAATGTCCAAAGCATCTTTTATGTCAGGAGCCAGACATATTGTGGACAAAGGTGTATATTGGCTCAACAAACACAGTAGGAATGGCTTCTGTATGTTTGGCATTCTGCTGGCTCTGGGATCCATAAAGGAATAAAACACAACTGCTGGCCTCCAGGGTCATGTGGTGTAGGGAGAGGATTACCAACACACCCAAGTAATTACAATTCTGGGTCCCTTGCAGACGCAGAGGCCTACGGGTCCCTGTGGCACTCTATCAAACACCTTTCTATGGGTGGGGAGTGTGAACACGCCCAGAGAAGACCAGACTAAATATCTTCTCCCCAGCTTCTGCCTAGACCTTTCTGCTCTTCTTCAGTACCTGCGGCAGCCTGGACACCAGAATGACCCCAAGAGCACGTTCAGTCCCCTCAGCCCTCTCCCCAATACCCCTGAGATTGGAGGCCTGTGAGCTTCCAGGGAAAGAAAGGATGCTGGGAGGAGGGCTGTTTGCACACTTTCATTAATGCAGGCTGTGGCTGACTAGGCTGCCTGCTCCCTGAATGCATGGCTTCCTGGGGTGATGGACAATCAATTGGCTTGATGCAACTTCTGGACCCTTGTTACAGCCCTGGCTTGGGTCCCACGGAGGCTCTCAGACAGACATCAATAACCTTGCCTCTCATTGACTTTATTGGACTCAGTGCCCATCCCATTAAAATGCACCAATATTTATGTACATTTTAATGACACTGCCCACAGCAGCATTATACCAGGGTGGCTAGCCAGGGATAGTGAGGGAAGAGTCCGCGCTGTCTTTTCCAGCCCTCACTCTGCTATTTTTCACTGTAGGGGTGGAGGGATTCTTTCCCTGTAATTCTTTCTGATGTTCCCAAGAATAAGTACTATTTGTTGGAGATCCATAATGGCCAAGTAACGTTATTTTTATTTATTGTTTATTTATTATTTTACATAACTGTCACAAAATCATCAAGGTAAGCATTTAACAAGTGGATAAATGAAGGCTCAGAGTAGTTGGTAAGCAAGCTAAAAGTCACATGTTCATAACCAGGGTTAGTGGCAAAATAATGAAGTCACAGTGATATTGAGGGTGTTAGCTGAAGTTAGAATTGACACAATTTGTACTTTTACTTACCTGCATTGCCTTGGGTCCTTACAACTCAATACGTGTGCCATATACTTGCTTAACACCTACTGTTTGAAAGGTACCAATAACACCTGAGGATATTGAAATGATGAAGACAGATAAAGCCTTTGTTCTCATGTCTGATTACCTTAAGACAAAGAAAATCAAATACATAAACACAAAACTCTTATCTGGTGATGAATAAATGCACAGAGCTAAAATAGACTGAAATTGAGGGGCTGGGTGGCTTATTTTAGACAGGGGCATAAAGAACTCCGCATGAGGAAATGCCATTAATGCTGAGGTAGGTAGAAAGAAGCAGCCTGTTACAGAACCCTACAGACACACAGCTTGTCATCCCTGCAGAAAAGCGAGCTGGGTGGGTGTCAGAAAGGCCTGGGAGAGCTCATGGCAGACACAGTAGTGGAGAGATGGGGAATGGGAGGAGAGGCTGGCAGCACCACATGCTCTCTGCTTATGTGCCCAGGGAAAAGCCATTTGGATTTAATTTTGATTGTGATAAGAAGTCACTGGACTTGATCTGATATAATTAGTTGAAGTTCCCTCTGGCTTTGTGGAAAGAATATTAGAGTGGAACTCAGGAGAAACAGGTAGACAGTCAGACAGGATGTCAAGATGGCGGTGGCTGAAGCAAAGCAGGAGTCACTGAAGACCGGAGGGAAGGGAAGACAGGTCCTAGGTATATTGAAGAAGCAAGGTACACTGGACAGACTGGGAGGTTGCATATGAAGTGTAAGGGAGAGAAACGAATCAAGAAAGTCTCCCAGGTGCTTTGGGTTGGGATTTGGAATTTTGCTGAAGGATGATGCTCTTGATGAAAGAGAGAACGCTGAGGGATGAATTTGTTGGGGAGTTGGAGTATGGAGTCAAAATTTATACATAAGTCATTTAAAATCTTCAGGTGTTAGTGAAGCATGCAGAGATTAAGTAGTTGGACATCACCATGCAAAACATACGACTGTCGATGAGAAAGGAGGCCAAGTTCCACTCTGGATGCACTTGGGTGTCCGGAGCTAGAGCTGAGGAGGAGGGGTCAGTGGGGTTGAGGATGGATGCTGAGGGTATGAAAAGAACTTGGAGAATGTGATGTCAGGAAACTATGAGACTAATCAGTTTATTATAACAATGCTACGACGACTACTACAATAGTGATAGTCAAAGAAGAAGGGAATGGGAAGAAGGGAGGCACAGTAATAGAATTAAGAACATATTACGGGGTTCAGACAAAGTTCTAAGAGTTTTGTACGTGTTAATTCCATTTGACTCCTACAGCAGGCAAAGGAGATATAGTATTCTCTCTATGTTATAGATGTGATAACTGACGTGCCAGGAGGTTACTTAAGAGTGAAGTAATCTTTCTACTCTTATATCCTCTGAATAAGCAATGTGCATTTCCCTCCACACCTCAGAAATCTATTTCTGAGCCTCAAACAGGTACTATCTGAGTTCTCTGCAGGGCCTGTCCTTTCTCAGCCCTCATTAATCTCTTTGTTGGGTTCCATGCCCAGATTGGAGGAAGTCTGCTAACTTATCAGACAGACGAGCAGACTGAAATTGAGGAGAGTAATCAGGGTTTTTATTTTGTTCTATTATCCATCCCGAACCTTTCTTTCCAGGTTCATCTTCAACCCAGCAGCTAAGCTCATCAGAAGATATGTGGACTGTTCCTCACCTTGCAAGTACTCTCAATCGTTTCTCAAGACCTCACCCAAGAGTCTTGTCTTCTGACAGGGCTTCTCTGAGAAGGAGACCCATATGCATAGCTCTGGTGCCTCACAAATTATTTCAGCTACAAATAATGTATCTGAATTAATGTATTTCAGATACAATTAATACCGAGGTTCCATTTTGCACTTGCTGCTGCTAAACTAGTTAGGTTCCTGGGACACACTTCACAGTCAAAGTGGCTTTTTTCAGAGATAGAGGAATCTCTCCCCTGGTATCAGCAAAGAGACTAGCAGAGAAAAAAAAGCCACTAAATTCCAATGAGTCTTGAAGCAGAGACCTGCAGGGGTAGGGGACATCAGGACAGCCAGAGGGACCAAGGCTGGGTCAGGACATTCCAAGGCCTGCTAAGGGACTGAAGTGCTTGGCACATGATCTTGTGCAGCTGGATGTAGTCCTAGATTGTCTTTGGGGTGGGGTGCCTTTGAACCTTTGAACCAACCCTTTGAACCACCTAATCATATGCATACAAAATATACTAAACATCATCTATCTATCTATCTATCTATCTATCTATCTATCTATCTATCTATCTATCTATCTATCTATCTATCTATCTATCTATCTATATCGTAAATGTATGCACATAAAAATGGCTTTAGCAATGGCCAAGTTAATTGAGGAGTGTCCCGCATTCCCTTTATCTTGTCATGCACTTAGGATCAGAATTTTTTTACTATTAAAGAATAGAACTTTTAGCTCAGCACTGGCAGCTCACACCTGCAATCCTAGCTACTCAAAAGGTTGAGATTTGAAAACCACAGCTCAAAGCCAGACCTGGAAGGCAAGTCTATGAGACTCTTATCTACACTGAACTACCCAAAAAAACCAGAAGCAGAGATGTGGCTCAAGTGGTAGAGCGCTAGCCTGGAGCAGAAGAAGCATATGGACAGTGCCCAGGTCCTGAGTTCAAGCCCCAGGACAGACAAACAGACAGACAGACAGACACACACACACACACACACACACACACACACACACTTTAATTGTGCAGCTATAACCAAAGCAGGAGTATTTCCCAGAGCACAGGTGAGTGGAAAAGTCAATCACATTGAGGAGGAAGCAGCAGTGGTCAGAGGAGATGCTGCCCTAAGTGGTTTTTATCAATGAGGGAGAGAGGAAAGTTTTATTTTAACAAGTCAGTGGGAGGTGTGGGGGAAATGCCTTGACTTTCTCAAGCCCACAGAAGAGGCTCTCTTTTCCTTCAACAAACACAGGCATAAACATATGAGAGAAAGAGAATGGCGGTGTTACACATTTGCTCTGTGCTCACATGAGAACCTGGAAAGCCATCACTACATGAGGGGAGACCCACATTAGTTCTGCTTCATGGAATTCTGAGGGATGCTCATTCACTGATTCATTCTGCAAATACTTGCTGCACATCTACTACTTGCAGTCATTGACGGAGGTGTCTTCAGTAGACCATAGAACAAAATAGCTGCAGATCTCTGGGCTGATGGAGCCATAATTCAAATCTCAGGACTAGGGCAACAAACAAAACCAGAAACAATAAACTATTTAAGGCATTGCAAGGAAGGAGAACCACGTCTTTCAGAGAGACATTTTTTTTTCTCAAAGGGTGCATTAAACTAAATTTTTTTTGGGGGGGTGGTATGGTCGTGGGGCCTGAACTCTGGGCCTGGGGCCTGTCCCTCAGCTCTTCAGCTCAAGGCTAGCGCTCTACCACTTGAGCCACAGCCCACTTCCGGCTTTTTTCTTTTTTCTTATGTGGTGCTGAGGAATCAAACCCAGGGCCTCATGCATGCAAGGCAAGCACTCTACTGCTGAACCGCCTTCCCAGCCCCATTATTAGACTAAATTTTATCCTAAATACTTGTCTGCAGCTTGGTCAGGAATATCTGAGGCTCAAGTTGCCACACTTCCACTTTTCTTCTATTCTGTTCATGCCTCCTTACAGGTACTTCCTCTCATGTGCTGGACGCAGAGAAGGATCTCAGTCACGCGTGACATTGAATTAACCTTCCTATTCTGCAGCAAAGACTACCCCCAACAGAAGTTCCCCTCCAAGATGACCTGAACCCCATTCCTACATGTAGGATGTGTGCTTATCCAAGGAGATGTGAAATAACTCCAGGAGAAAAGAGTAAAAAGAATGTTATCCCAGTTAGGATTCATTTCCCTCATGCTTTTCTTTGTTCTCACAGAAGCCCCTCTCTGTTCTATTGCTTGCAATGGGAGAGAGGGAGGAGGCAAACATAGTATCATGCCTGTGTTCCACTGGTGAGTGTTTAGACATTTGCCTGATTGCAGGTCTGAGCATGAGCCTTCACGAACTGGAGAAGCCGCATTCTCTAGGTGTCATACACAGCAAAGTCGTGAAGAACCATTGCTGGCCACACAGCAGCAATGTGTTTGGACTGCTCTCTAGATGTGAATTTATTCTCATGTTTATAAAATCAAGTTCGATAAATACTTACCTGCATAATGCTTTGGAATTCAATGCATATTAAAAAAAGAAAGAACCCTTAATATTCAGTACTTGTATGCACTAGGTTTGTTGAGCTCTAGCCCAAGCCCTTTTCTTACTCATATTGCATTGCTGTCCAATCTCACCGTGTCCTCTCTTCACACACTACCTTTCTGCTAATGCCTCACCAATTTTGGCCTTCAGTTTTAGAATGAATATTATGCAATATTCTGGCAGGTATCTCTGTCTGCGTGGCTACCATGCTGCTCAACTCTTCACCCTCAACACAAATTCAGGATCTTCCCACTTCTACCTCGAAACCTGGACCTCTGCCATTATTGATTGTATCTCAGCAATAGCTGCACTGCCGGTCAGGGGCAGGAGCCAGAAGTCTAAGCCGCATCACGGACTCTCCCTTTCTCTTGCCCTTCATAGTCAATTTATCCAATGTCCTAACCATTTTATATCCTAACTGCCTTTTGGATCTATCAACTTCATCTCGTTTGTAGTGCCGCCACCTTAATCCCAGCGTCCACACCTGGACGAGTACGCAGATGTCCAGTCAATGGGCATTTGTCTGTCTCTAATTGAACCCCTAATTGTAATCAGAGGAATTGTGCTTCTGGTTGTCGATTTGGTAGCACTATTCCTATGCCTAAGTTACTTCCATTGTTTCCTATGCTGTGGGAGTGTAACCCTAAATTCACCTATTGAAGCTTTTCTTTCTCGCCTCCCTCAATACCTAGGGATGTAATGATATCTAGATATTTTTTAGTTTGGGGTGTGTGTGTGTGTGTGTGTGTGTGTGTGTGTGTGTGTGTGTGTGTGTGAGAGAGAGAGAGAGAGACAGAGAGAGAGAGTGTTGTGTTGTGTTGAACTGGGGTTTGAAATAAAGGCTTGAGTGTTGTTCCTTAGCTTTTGCTACTTAAGGCTAGTACTCTACCTCAGCTCTTCCTCCTCCTCTTCCTCCTTCTCCTCCTCCTCTCCTCCTCCTTCTTTCTTTCTTATTCCTTCTTCACTGGAGCTATCAGTCTCATAGACTTGTCCCAGTGAGGGCTAGCTTTGAACTACAATACCTAAATCTCAGTCTCCTGAGATATGGGGTCTTTTTAGAAAGTAATTAAAATGTAAAAATAAAGTCATTATGGGTGGCCCCAAACCAATTTAATTGTTGTCCTTTAAGAAGAGGGAATCAGCACACAGCAGACAGAAAGATAATGATGTGACCAAGAGAGTCAAAAAGACAGACCCCAGAAAACCAATCACGCAACACTTGATCTCAGAGTTCCAGCTTTACAACTTGTATGTTAGTTTAAAATGTGGCCACAAGTTCCTTTTGATACTCTTCCATTCAAAAAGTGGAGCCTAATTCCCATTGAAGGTAGGCTGTACTTAGAATCTTGTTTCTAACAAATAGAACATGGTAGCACTGACAATTTGTGACTTCCAAGATTAGGACATGAGCAGTGTGGTCATTTCCTTCCCATTATCCTAGTCTTGTACTGTGGAGAAGCCAGTGGCAATGTCATGATGACTCTGAAAGAACTCTGTGTCGAAATCCACGTAGAATATGTACTGAAGCCTCCTGTCCCAAGTCAAGGAGGTAAGCAGATGCCACAGTCCCAAATAGGCAGTTAGGTTATTGTGTCTCTTGCCAATGTCTTAACTACAACCTCAAAAGAGATCTTGAGTTAGAACAGCTCAGCTTAGCTCCTTCCCAGTTCCTGATCCAAAGAAACCAGGAGATAATGAACATTCATTTCAAGCTTCTAAGTTCTGGAGCAATTTGTCACACAGCAATAAATAATTAGCCTAATTCAACAGCACAGCTGGACTCTACTATTCTAGGTTTATGGTCTCTTCCCCTCCCCTACTCTCACTTTTTGAGCTCTAACTTTCCCACAGATCCTATGATACTTGATCCCTCTTTTTAGAACATACTGCTGTGTTCTTCCTTACCTGAGTCCTGATCATCCTTTTGGTCACATTTCTAGCAATATTTTCTTAGGGAAATTTTGTCCCCAAGTGCAATAGGAATATGCTCTTATTAAAGTATGTTCCTTTCCTTTAGAACTTTTCTCAGTTATTTGTTTACTGAGGGGATTACTACATTGATGTCTGGCTTTCCCCCCAGCCAGCGATTCTTGAAGCCAAAGATAGTTCTGTGCTTGTTCACCTCTTTATAACTATACAGTTTATCCAGCTAAACAGTTATTATTAGATGAATGGATAGATGATGGATGGATGGGTGTTAACCAATATCTATAATGGACCAAGACTCTTGTTGCAGGATTTATGGACCTACAGAAACTATTAACTGAGCTGCAGCTAAACATATGTGAACTTGACCTCAGAAGTCTATGTTTCATTCATCCTATGTTATTAAAATTACTTTACCTTCCTTTAGCATCTTTGTACATTCTTTCCATAAATCTCATTATCTTATTGTTCTTGGGAGTGGAGAAAGGGACTTCCTTCCCAGTCTGGAAAAGACTGAAAGGTAAAATCCAAGGGGTAAGTGAGGATGTGGGAAGGGGCGACCAAGACTCACTGGATTCATAAATACTTTGTTAAACAGCAACTCTGCTGTGCATCTACTTAAAGGTAATTTTTTTTAAAAAACAGGAAGGTAAAGTCCTGCAGGTAGGAGCATAGGGTGTTTGGCCTTGCCATTCCTCCCCTCTACCACTTGCCAGTCCTCTCCTTCCAGAGCTCTGCTATACCGAAGGACTAGGCAAGATTAGGTCCACTGGAGACACAGCTGCAAATGGTTTGCCCTTAATTGATGAGCCTCAAGAAAGAAAGCCAAGTAGAAACACTGGCTAAGTCTTCCTTGTAGAGACAATGCCCTGTATATAGATCAGTACCTATCTAATCCAGTGAACTACAAGGAAGAGACTCCAGTTCATCTCTTCCTTTCAGCTCACTGGATTAGATAGGTACTGAGCTGTGTACATGGCTCTGTGATTTTTTTGTTTCCTTTGTATGTTCTTTCCCCTATGGTATATATCCTCTGTTGTCATTGTACGTGATTTTTGTACCCTGCATCTTTTCTATGTTTTTTATTGTAAAAATAGTGTACAGAGGGGGGGTTATAGTTCATGAGTAAGGTAATGAGTACATTTCCTATCCAGCTTTGTTACCTGCTCCTTTGTTTTTTCCCCTACCATCCCTTCCCTTCCCACCTCCCCAACTCCCCACTCCCACCCAAGTTGGAAAGTTTGTTTTCTACATAGTGTCTTGTGCATCTCATTGTTACAATGGGTCATCCTGTATCCTTGTTTCAGCATTTTGTTATTTCCCTTCCACTCCCCAAATTAGAAAAATGTATATATAAGAGGTACCCTGCATCTGGGATATACATTTGTCTAATTTGGGGAGGGGAAGGGGAATAACTAATACTGAAACAAGGACACAGGATGACCCATTGCAACAATGATACCCACAAGACAGTATATTAGAAATGATCTTCACGACTTTGGGTAGGGGGGAGGGAGGAGTCGGGGAGGTGGGGGTGGGAAGGGATAGTTGGAGAACAAGGGAAGGAGTCGCAATGCTCAACAAGAAATGTACTCATTGCCTTACTCATGCAACTGTAACCCCTCTGTACAGAATCTTTACAATAAAATAAAATTTAAAAAATAAACATAATTTTAAATGAATATCAAGCTTTAAATAAGAGCTTTATAAAGTCCAACTCTTTAGTAGTGTTTCTTTGGGTGTTTTTTCCCTAGTTTGAATTTGGGCTGTTTGTAAGCATTGTTTATGAATGACATTTCCTGAAAGGAAAAAGAAAACCACCATAGGCCTGTTTATCTTGAGCCTCTTTATCTCTGGCTGTTTTGCATGTATATGTACATACATATATCTGTAATTTCTCCCTAGGACCAGAAAAGCCAGACTCAGGAAGCATTTTTATTCATTATTTAATCAAGGAAAGAGCTTTAACTCAAGTAAGGACAGGAGAGGGAGGAGGTGAGGGGGAAGAACAGCCAGGTTGGAGTGAAAGAGTCTGGGCAAGAGGACATTTTTATAAACAGACTCTTGAGATAAAAACCCGAATAAAGAGCCACAAACAGTTCCTTTCTACATCTTTTTTCCCTTTTATTCTTGAAGCTCATGACAGACTCAATTCCCTTCCTGCATAATCTCTTCTCATTTCTTTCTAGAGCAATGTCAGTGTTCTGAATACAGAAATGCATCACCACTTGTTTCTCCTGAAGGTTGCTTCTTCCTCTCACTACAGAGGAGAGAGAAAAATTCTAGCCCAGCTCCCAATGGACTGAATGCACCTACCACCTCACCCAGCCCCAGCCTTTCTACTACAGCTGATTTCAAATCCTATCCAGCCTCTAACCCTAAGAACTCCAGCCTAAAAACTCTGTCCCTCATCTGAGATTTGCATGGTCTAATTAATTTTTCAAGAAGCAAATGGTGGCTGATAGTCACCCTTAGACAGAAGGTAGATTTCACCTTGCTACTGGATCCAATCCAAGCCCAGATGACCATGTGCCAGATCTTGTGCCAGCACCATCTCTCCTAAGCCTTATTATAACCCAGGAAGCAGGTTACTCCATGTTCATTTTGCAAGTAAAAGAGACAGCTTCATGGGAAGAGTCCTGCCCGAGGTCACTCCTGACTTTCCACTATGATGAGTTCACTGATACTCCAGTGTCTCTTGTTTTTGGTATCAAAATATTCTCCCCCACAAATATTCTTCTCCTGTATCTCTCTTTAGCAGGATTCCATTCCCTCTGTTAACTCTTGTTTGTTCATTCATCCAACAACTATTTATTGAGCACATCCCGTGTGAAGCAAAGAAGCTACCCTAGTGGGCTCACATTTGAGTTTAGGAAGGCAGAGATGTGACAGGCAAATAGGTCACTTGTCTAGTAGCAGTAAGTGCTAAGTAAGCAGAAAAGACCAACCAAGATTTGGAGCATGGAGATCACTTCAATATTGGGGACCAGAGGAGTGACCAAGAGGAGTAATGCTGAGGGAATTACGTTATGAAAATCTGGAGTAGGGGGAAATTTTATTTTTAACCAAGTTGGGGGTTTTCTGGCCAGTACAATAGAGAATGAAGTAGGAGAAAGAGGGAGTTTATACATAGGAAAGATGCTAATAAAGATTAATGGAACCTAGAAAGAAAGAATGACATATTGGTTGACAGGACTGTGGAGTTGTGCGTTTTGGCAAAAATGGAAGAATTGTTGGGTTGCCATACTGGACGGTGAGCTGAACAGACAGAAGATGGTGGGTGGCCAGAGAATAAAAGGCTTGAAACGGAGATTATGGATGGGGTATAGAATTTGGTAGTACAAATCTGAGCGAATGAGGATGGAAGTGATTCCATCTAGAGAATCACTTCTTCAGCTTGTATGTTTCCACTGATCTTCTGCCTTCCTGGTATTTATGATTATTAAGTGGTACTAGTTTCGCTCATCATACTCTACCCCTGTAGGACCCCAATTGGCTAGTTTAGCTCCTCTGAGGAGAAGGATTTAACCCACAATACTATCATAAGGGGAAAGAATAATGGGAAGAGATGGAGAGGGAGGTAGGGCAGGCTAGGACAGCTGTCAGATCATCATGCAACCTGAGTGAAGAAGAGAGACTGAGTGTCTGTGCATCACAGGGAGGTTCGGAGGCTTTGCAAGGTAAAGTATCTTTATAGGAGTCCCCTTCCTAGAATCCTGCTAGCTTAGGCTGCCTCAAGCAGGCCTGGCTGTCAGTGGCCTATAGGAAGCATGGGGTGGAGCTAGTGCATTAAGTGGATTTCAGACCCCAGGGTCTGGTACCTGTGGTCGATTGTGCTGCCCATGATCAGAGTTCTCTGAAGCATATTTTATGGCTACCATTCTACTCAGGTACAGGTCCCAGCTATTACACTGAGGTTACTGTTCTAAAACTCACTATCTTGTGTTCTTTAATTCAGTACTAAAATTGAGATGCCGAGATCATTGAGAGATATGAGGGCAAAGTAGAACTGGTTTGTTTCACATGCTAGCACTCTCCACATTGCCTCAGCTCCTGGGAAGTCTTTTTTTTTTTTTGGTCGGCCGTGGGGCTTGAACTCTGGGCCTGGGCGCTGTCCCTCAGCTCTTCAGCTCAAGGCGAGCACTCTACCACTTGAGCTACAGCGCCACTTCCGGTTTTCTGGTGGTTTATTGGAGATAAGAGTCTCACGGTCTCTCCTGCCCGGGCTGGCTTTGAACCGCGATCCTCAGATCTCAGCCTCCTGAGTAGCTAGGATTACAGGCGTGAGCCACCAGCGCGCGGCTCCTGGGAAGTCTTTATACCTTGTTTTTGTAGGTCTAAGACTAGGAGTTGAACTCTGTTACTCACGCTTTTGCTCATTGGCTGTCAATCTACCAACGGAGCCACACCTCCAATCCCTCTTTGTGCCTTTAAGGAGGTGCTCTGGGCCTGACATCTGCTAAGCCCCTATATCCAGCCACCCCTGTTAAAATGGGTTTGGAGAGCAGGTTTGCCTGAGCTGAGCCTGGAGAGAATTGGGATGAGGTGTTGCATAGGCCAGCTAACCACAGAGGGAGAATCAGGGGCTGCCTTGGGTTCCGTTTATCATCCCTCTGCCCATACCAATAGACTTTGTCTCTACTGAAGGGCTATTTTCTTCTATCTGCTTCACATTCTTCTTTGACACCTGAAAATTCAGCCCTCACAAAACCTTTCTCAACTACTTTGTCTTCCTTCCTCAGTCTGATTTCTCAGGCCTGCCGCCCAGTAAACACTCATCTTCAGCCCCTGGTACTTTTCTCTTTCTCCAGAAAATGCACCTTTTGATTTCTCATTCCCTCTGCAATTTCCTTCACTGTACATCCCCTGACAACACCTGGTGTGTAATTCATGTGCTATCTCTCAAGTCATCCCTGTCCTTTTGTGCCTGCTGCCAAAACATGGTTCATGCTCTAGTTATTTCCCTCCTCAACTAACACAATTTATTGCTTCCTGTCTTTGCAGTTTCTCCTTTTCATCTCTTTCCTCTTTCCTTCCCTGCACAGCATCCCTCTTGCTGTGTTCCTGCTTCTCCTGACTGATACCCACTCTCTTCTCTTTACCATCAAAGCAGATTGGTGAGACCCACTTGCCCTACCTAGCTTTGCTTTGCACCCTGGCCTTGAATAATGCATGATCCTCCAAGCTATCTTCTTCTACAAAAGCAAGGCAAACAGAGGGAAAACTCTTCTATCAAGCAGGGCTCAAACCAGCTAAAACTCTTCCAAGCCCTGCCTCCTCAACCCTGGCTGGTCTGCAGGGGCCACAGCGAAAGTATCCACAGAGGTGGGATGTTTTGAAATCTGAAACACAGAGGTGGGATGTTTTGAAATCTGAAATGAGTAGCCACACAGAGTGGCTTTTACAGATGGCTTACCAAAGATTGCCCAGTCGCAGTAGAAAAGCTAGAATCCAGGTGTGTGACATTCAATCCAGTGTTACTTCAACTGTGTTGACAATGAAGAAGACACTGTTACATTTGGTAACAGTGTGGACTCTCCACACCCTTAAAGTCTTGGTAGAAAATGGATCAGAAATGCAGAATCTGAGCTTCCTCCAATCACAATCTGCATTTTAATGGGATTCCCAGCTGATTTGTATGTTGCTTAAAATACAAGAAGTACCAGTGCAGAGCCCGAGCCACACCTCCATCTCCTTACTCCCGATCACAGGCTTCAGAGCACGGGTTGGTCGTAAGCCATCTATGGAGAGCTCTCTGTCACCATAGATGGTACATCAGTTTTATTTACTGATAGCCTTGTGAAATAGGCCTGTCCGTAATTATTTCTGTCTTCTATAAATGGCAAGCCAAGTTACTTCTTTTCTTCTCAGAGAATACGTTCAGGGTGGCACACTTTGTGTCTCTTTCACAGGGACCACGTATGAGCATGCCATGTATGAGCACGTATTTGGTGAAAAGAGCTGAGTAAGTAAGGCTGGGAGCTTGCTCTCAGCTCCACCCACCAAGGCTCCTGCACAGGGCCCCCAGCTATTATTAGACTGGCATGCCACCTCTTGGTTGTCACCCAGCCAGCGTTCTTTGTAATCGAAAGATTACAAAGAAACATTGAATTTTGGATCTATGAGCACCTTCCAACTCCAAGATTACTGAACAAGAATAAAAGCATCGTTGGTGGGCAGCGTGGGCACAGCCTTCTGGTAGTGAGGGACAGAATAATTAAAAAGACAAGGTGGGGCAGGGTTTGGTTATTCTATGATGAATCAGGGGAAAGGGTTAGAAATGCATTCAGGTAATCCTGCCTCTAAGCACTACAGGTGTATGTGTATGTGTGTGTGTGTGTGTGTGTGTGTGTGTGTACACATATTCTTTAAGGTTACCAAAATGAGCTTGTAAAAGAACACCATTCTTCTTCAAATGGCAGTGATTGTACTGCAGTTCCAGGAGATTTGGGGGTTGATGTGGGTGCACCTGCCCAAAACACACAGCAAAACATCTGGAGCCATTAAATGATCTGCACTTCAGGGCTGTTCTGGATCAATACCAAATGAGGATGTAGATTTCTTCTTCCTGTTCAGGATAAAATGAGCCTGAAACATGTAAAACCCTTGGCTCTGCCTTTATTTTAAAAAGCACAATTATTCTTAAAGTTTTCAGTTTGCTACCACAGACAGCTTCCTGCTCCAATATAGTAATCCAAAATATCCATCTATAATTCTTAGCATCTGCTCTGTAGAAAGCACCATATTTCTGACATTCTAAGAAAGATTTTAAGTAATGGAATGAAGCGGGGAAGGAAGGAAAAGAAAAGAGTGAAAACTAAAATATTCTCTGAGGATAGTTTCTTCTCTGAAAGGCTAATAATATACAAACCTTAAAAAATATTTACATTGGCAGATTCTTAGTCTGCTAATTGATAGTCTACATATTTTCAGTGGAGGGTTGTTGGCGCAGAAGTTGAAAACAATTAGTAAGTGATTCAGTACATATCAATTTGCCATAAAGGTTAATGGCTCTATGTTTTGAAGATCTCCAAGAACCCCCTCCATGACCTGTGATGTTTCTCAGCACTCTTTACAAACTAGAATAGTTTTTCTCATTGCTTGCACAGTGCTTAGTTCAAAGCATCATCAGTTAAAAGATTATTCACTGAATGAATGAATCAATGGTTATGTTTTTATGAAAATATCTTTAAAAATTTTTTTTACTGTAAAGGTGATGTACAGAGGGGTTACAGTTACAGAAGTAAAGAAATGAGTACAATTCTTGTCGAACATTGTTGCCCCCTCCCTCATTTTCTCCGACTTTCCCTCCTCTCCAACTCTCTTCTTCCCCAAGCTGTAAAGTTCATTTCCCACATAGTGTCTTGTGAGTAATTACAAAAATATATCGAATGCTTGCATGTCCTATATCCTGCATTTTAAAGCTAGGTAGAGTCTAGGCTCAGTTGATACTTGGCTGTACTAATCTTTTAAATTAACATATAAATAATGATCCATCACCAAAGAAGTCTGAATAGAACCATTGGTTAAACTAAAAATCAATATACCACCCCACAGAAAAACGAGAGAATGATATGAACCAGAAAATACAGATAAATGTGAAAAGACGCTCCCCTCCTCCAGTTAGTAGCCAGAGAGATGCAAATGAAATCCTCAGGTAATCCAGCAGGAAGGCAACAATCAGATAGGGCGAGGGGTCTGAAGTCAAACTCAAAATTAGATCAAAACAGCAGGACATCAACTTAAGCAAAATAAACCAGACACAGAAAGACAAATATCACACGGTCTCTCTCAGATGTGGAAACTGAAAAAATAAAACAGAAGTTGACCTGTGAAAAGCAGAATACTAAGTAAGGACTAGGAAGTGGGCCCAGGGCATGGGAGTGCATGGAAGTAGAAAAATAGATGGGTACATATCATGCATCCTCTATGTCATCCTCTATGTCCGTACGGAAAACTACAGGGAATCCCACTACATCACACAATTCACACGTTAGTGATAAATATATGGACACATATTTAAATCAGCTGAATTTCAATTCTAGCTCTTCCTCTGGCCAAAGTATGACCCAGGATAAGTTTGATCCTTGTATGTGCCAAGAAAAGATAACAACAGGCCAGTCTCATGGAGTTCTTGTGAACATTCACTGATTTTGAACACATCAAGCGTTCAGAACAGAGTCCAGCAGGAAGTAGCTATTTAATAAATACAGCTATTATTAGTCACTATTTGATAAATAGAGCTATTATTGGCAACCAGTGTTGAGGCATGTGGGGAAGCAGATACTTTCCAATACTGTTGGTGGAGTCCAAGTGAATGCAGCCACTTGGGGAAAGAATCCGGTGGCTTCTATTAAAGGCAAATATATGCATATTCTACATGCTTTCAATCACACCTGGTGGTCACACCACTCTTGAGAACACACACATTAGTTTCATTCCCAGAGTCGCTTCACCATTAGATGTAGTGAAAAACATTCAGAAACTACTAAGTTGGAGAATGGCTAAGTACAATAGCATATTGAATATATACTATATGACAGTTCAAATAATAAGGTAGATTTCTTTGTACTGACATGGACAGATCTCAAGACATTTGGCTGAGAAAATAGTATGTATCATATAATATATATAGTTGTGATTGTTTATATAAAATTTACATAATTTTAAAAAAACTATAACAATACCAAACCTCTTCTGCTGTAACTTATGAGAACAGGAAGACTCTAGTTAAGAGTTAATCTGTGGCAGAATGCAAAAGTCCATGGGACTTAAGGTGATCTTTTAAAGAAATGCAAGACTGGATTAGGGAGACTTGGAAGACAGATGGACAGACTAAACCGGCTGAGAAAGGAGAAGCTACGGGAGGCTGTCTGCCTGCCGAGAGAAGGAAAATGACATTGGGAGGAAAGCCCAGCAGTGCCCCTTGATAGAACACTGCCTTGATCTTCCAGGAAAGATACTGGAAAACCTTATCCCTGTAGCTCCTCCCTCCCTCCGTTCCCAGCCAAAACACCTGTAGAAATAGTTTCACAAATGCAGAGGGGCCCCTGGGCAAGAAAAATAAAAACTAGCATCTCACCATGTCTTTCTCTTCACTGTAACAGTAACTCTTTCAAAGAGAATCCTTGCACCTGGAGAAAACTTGATTTCCTTCTGAGAATACGCCTTTCAAGTAGATTAAAAACTATTTTCATGAGTTGTGGCTGTTTACATGCAAACCTGTCATTCAGATGATGGGCGCCTTCATAGACGCCCACAGAGGCTCATCAACGGCTCTCTTCCTCTTTCAGATGATTCCCTTTAGGTTCCTAGGGGATGTGCCTGGTCAAGGGAGAGGGGGAGGGGACAGAGGAGGGGTGCATTCCCTTAACAAGAAGGAAAAAATGCAAAACAAAAGACATTGGGGGTTTTCCTGGAGCAAGGATCGGCTCTCCTCCAGTTGGGAAGAGGGTAGCAGTGTGTCAGAAGTTGACCATCTATTCCTGAGTTCAGACAAGAATTGTGCCAGTCTACAGACACAGCACCTTCCATTGCCACACACCCCATGATTCATGCTTTCCGTTCCCCACCCAGCCCTCGGTGCTCCATGCTTGGCCACATTCCAGGAAGGAAGGGGAAGGTTAGAGCCAGAGAAAGACTCTCTGGCTTTGGGAACTTCTGAGCAGGTGTAATAAAACCTTGAACTCAGCCAATGCACACTCTAAATTCTGGAACAGATTTTGGAAGCAGTCTGAATTGAAACTTAGGTTTTGGGTTTTCTTGGCCAAAAATTAAAACAAAAAACAGTGAAAACAACGAATTAGTGAACTACTTTGATTTATAACTTATTTATGAATTAGGGTATGAAAATATTCTTTACATTGAAGATGAATCTTAATGTCTAGAAAGATAAAAAGACATCTGATGAGCCAACAGAAAGATAAAGCTGATCCATTCAATGTAGCAGGAATGAAAAGTAGATGCCAACTCAGTGTGTGTGTGTGTGTGTGTGTGTGTGTGTGTGTGTGTTGTAGTTGCCCAAAGCAGTTAAACTAGTACTAGGTAAATGCCACATTACGATGTGTGTATATAATGTGCCATGGATACAATGTGTCTTGATTCTAGAAAAATCTTTCCAATGTTTCGTAAACAGAATGGAAAGGCAAGTCAGGATATTAACAAATACAATTTGACTGAACAATATTGCCCACGCTTATTAATTTTATAAATCTGGGTTTCTTCATCTATATAATAAAAAAGTTGAATTAGATACCCACAAAGGCCTTTTCTACTTCTTCAGCCTACGATTGTATTACTTGGAGGAGCAAGATCTCAAGAGATATTTCTAAAGAATTGTCAAGGTCTAGTCTCTTGACGTGAATAAAATGTAGAAGACAAACTCACAAAGCCAGGGATGACTCAAAGGGGTGGAATATCTATTGCCTAGATCATAGGATCAGCATTCTAAATGACATCGTCAATGATGATGTCAGTATGAAACCAATGAAATAAAAATATCGCAGGGTACAGTTTTGATTTTTAAGGCCATTCTATAAGATGAGTATATCAGAGATTTTATCTTGATAGTGGTTCAGATAAGAACGTCAAGGGAATTGATTAACGTTAAATTGATTAACCAATATCAGAATCACCTATGTTAGATTACTGTAAACAAAGGAAGACAACACAGGCTAGTCTTTATTAGTAAAATATCAGTGCCTTCCTTGTGCTCAGCATTGGGTATACCTTCCAAGAAGGACTTCAACCAGCCAGAGAGAAGGTAGGTCTGAGAGAAAAGACAGGTAGGGCAACTTACAGGTGTGTGGGAAGGACTGCAATCTCATTCCCAGCTCTGGGTACCCTTCTCCTGACCCAAGTCACTCACAGCATGTCTACACTGCACTGTGGATACCCACCTTGGCTTGAGCCTGGTAGGATGAGCACATCTGGTCTCTGGAGGAAACCAGTTCCTCACAATTGCACTTCCTTCCCTATGTGGGCATCTCATTGGTGTACTTTCTAGCTGCATGGGTCAGTTTAAAGCTCTCTGCTACCTAAATAATTCTTCAAACAAGCCAAGAAAATAGACAATCACCCCCTCCCCAATACACACACAGAAAACACACTTTTCAAGCAAAGCAGGCTATTTTTGTTTCTTTAATGAATTCTCAAGATCCTTTTCCGTTACCATCCCGCAGGTTGAGAAGTTGCTTGTTCCGGAGACACAGGCCTGATTTTCATATTTTTATCCTTTTTTCTTTGCAGTTTAGAGACAAACCTGAATTGTAAGAGGCTGTGGACAGCCTGACCTCATTGGTGTTATATCCAACCAAGAATCTAAAGACTGAGATTGGTTAAAACTTGGAGCACTGAATGATGAACACCTAGCTTGAAGACAGAGTTCTTACCTAGCAAGCATAAGTTCCAAGTCACACTATTGCCAATAAGGAAGTAAATAACTAAACAAATGAATATTTATTAATATTTATAAATTAACTAACAAGAAGCAGGGAATGAAGGGATGACTCATGTGGTAGAGCCCAGCCTTGCAGAAAAGCCAAGTAAGTAGAAGACCCTGAGTTCAAGCCCCAGGACTGGCACACACACACACACACATACATACATACACACACACACACACACACACACACACACACACACACACACAGAGTAGTGACCTGTAAATATTACTTTTCAGATCCTTTAGAGTACACCTGTCTCTCAAAAATGCATAGAATATTCTTTTAGTTCACACTCATTTCAAGTATAAATATATACTCCAGAGTATTTTAAGGAGCTATCAAAATTCTTGGCTACAATTTCAAACAAGTTGATCATTGTCTCATTTTCTATGTTTCTTCTATTTTCAAAATATTTTCATTCTCTTGGATTTTCTTAATATTCTTTTAATCCCATTCTCTCTCTGTTAACCACATAGATTTTTGTAAAGGCCACTGCTGGTATTGCTATATATTTCCACTTTTCCAATACTTACTTGAGTGACTAATATGTTCTTGACACATGAAAAATACAAACAGAACTGCAAACAGTGGATCAGCTTGTCCATGATGACTTGCCTTTGAGAGAGAATGAAACTCACCCCCCCAATTCTTCTTTCCCAAACCTGAAAAAAAATTTCTAGGAAGAGGAGAGGTGTGTGGGGCAGGGGTTCCTAACTGATATTTCATAATGTATGTTTACATTTCTTTGCAATGCTGGACTTGAACTCAGGGCCTTTCATTTAAATGCTCTATCACTTGACACTTGAACCCAAGTTCTTTGGCTTTTAGTTTTTACCTAGGATCATTAGCTAGTTTTTCCTGGGCTGGCCTTAGACCACAGTAGTCCTAATCTTCCTTCCTGAGTATCTTGGATTACAGGCATGCACCATTATGCCCGGCCTTAACCTCTTTTTAAAACCCAATGTGTTCATAGTAAATAGAATGTTGCTTGTGTAAGTAATTAATCAGGAATTACAGGGAAGGTTTATTACAAGACCAATAATAAGCAGTCTCCTGGGGCACTCAGCAAACTCTCTTTTGGTAAATAATTATTTAAATTAAAATTATTTACTAAATTAAGTCATTCCTTTTGTGGTATCTCTGCGACTTTGAGTAATTGGTTGGGTTGGCTTTAATTTGGTATTTTATAAAGAAAAAATATAGTGCTACCTAATAAATTAACTGCAATTAACTATAAATTCAGCACTTCAGAAACACATTTTTAATGACTAAGAACAGGTACAAAGAGCCTCGTGTGTGTGTGTGTGTGTGTGTGTGTGTGTGTGTGTGTGTGTGTGTGTGTATTCCTTTCTTTTTTCTTAAAACCAGGTATAAGATTCCATCTTCTTTATTGCAGCGGGGCTGGGAAAATGTTAGCACAGCATCACTTGTAATTTTCTGTTTACAGAGTCTGGGTTTCAGGCAGGGCTGTAGCCTTGCCCTAGGCCGATGGGACAACTCTCTTGGCCTGGAGGAGGTACCACCTCCCTTTCTCTCCAGCTTCAGACAGCATGCTCCCAGGAACCCTCCTGGGGTTACAGACAAGGATAACGATCCCATGCCCAGAGCTTCCCCCTTCCTCCACTCCCTGTTCTAATTATGAGGAGAAAAGCAATGGAAAACGAAGTCTGGGTTCACGGAAACCTTGAATGTTTTTATTTGCTTGTTTGTTTTGATGTTGTGTTCTGAATTTGTGGGAGTAAATTGGAAAATCATTGGATTTTTCAAAACCAGAAAGAAACTTGAATTTGAACATCTTAGAAGTACAGTCAGTCATTTTATGATTTTTTCATGCATATTGAGGTTCATAGTCATGTACCAGGTGGGAAGCATCTCTATCTATCTATCTCTCTCTCTTTCTCTCTCTCTCTCTCTATCTATTATCTATCTATCTATCAGCCCTGGGCTGGGGTCTTCTAAGCAAGTTCTTTCATGTAATCCTCATGACAATGCCCACACAGTATGATGTGGCAAGTGTGACATTGCTGGAAGAAAAATGAAGGCCCTTTTCCCATTTTGGCTTCTTTCCATAATAGCCAAACTAGAACTCCATTTCCTGTCGACACACACACACACACACACACACACACACACACCACATATATACACACACATGGAATGCTATTTAGAGCACATTATCCACCTTTGATTCATACACAGATGACCAAATTTAAAATGAGTCTAAAGCCCCAGAAGATCTCCTACTTATTAATCAGTCTTTTGACTTTAGTTTCCCTAGTTCAATTTCTAAAGGCCAAATGTAAGCACATTCTATTTTGTAGGAAGAAAAAATTTTGCTAGCAAGGACTGAAATTGAAAGGCTTAGCTTGTCACCTCAGGTAGACACATTAGTTAGCTAGAGTGCTCATTCCCTTAACATGCCAAGTAATTAAGGTATCCCTTGCTCAGTGACATTTTTTGCTCCTAGACGTTGTGCTATGTACACAGACTTGCTTCCTCCTCCCAAGGCCAATTCCCACAGCTTCTGCTCAGCCTCTTTACCCTCTTTGCAACCTCTAATACCATTGAACACACCATTGGCTCATTCAGCAGATCTTTAGCACCTTCCATGAGGTTAAGCCGATGGTGCTAAACTTCAGAGAGCTCAAGGGCGAGTCAGAGAAGACAATGTCTGAGAGACTCATTCCAACACAGAGTAAGATGCAACTAATGGACAAAATGGACTAAGAATTTTGTGGACTCCTTGGAGGACAATGAGATGCTATTGGTGAGTTTTCACTGAAAAAAAGTATGATTAGACTTTTGAGATGCAAAGATAACTCAAGTTATGTTTTTTAAAAATACACCTGTAATTTTAGCTACTTAGGAGGCTGAGATCTGAGAATCAAGGAGCAAATCCAACCTGGAAAAACAAATCTGAGAGACTCTTATCTCCATTTAACCAGAAAAAAAAGCTAGAAGCATGGTTCAAGTCAGAAAGTAAGGCCCTGATTTCAAACCTTGGCACCAGCACATAAAATAAAAAGAATAAATAAACTTCCTTACAGTGGATAGAGGGTTGTAAGGGTAGTCACTGGAAGACGCTAGAAGAGGAGGTCAGCATAATTGTCTGGGGAAGGAAAGATAGTAGAGGAAAGAGAAAGGACAGATGCTGTAAACATGATGGACAGGACTTGGTAAGGGAGTGGAGAAAAGGAAGAAGGGAGTCAGGGATGATCTGGTCTCATGAGCTTTGCCCTTTTGCTTCTTAAAAAAATCTTTCCTATTATTATCAAACTAATTTTCTTATATTTGACTTTTTCTCCTCCAAAACCCTCTCTATCTCTCTATTCCCTGCCCGTTACAGCATAAGCATTTCACCTAGGAAGCAAGGACAATTAGCTCAAACTCATGTGGACAGCTCTGCTACTACCTTCTATTTGTTCTGCTTTCCAGCAAAGATGATATGTGACTTCTTATTTCCCTTCTCCTCCTCCACTTCTCTATTTCTTACATCTATGGAGGGAGGCTGAAAGGATTCGCAAGGCCCAGAATGAAGGCATGTACTTCTATAATAAAGATAACTACCACAAGATATTTATTTCCCCCAATTTTCAAAACTGGTTGTTGAAATTCCCATAGACTACCAATCCATGGATATGTTGGGAGGTGGTATCCAAGACAGACTTTAGACTTTAGGGTGGAAACATTTCATTTGTCAGTCGACCATTTCAGACAAAGGAAGCCTTAGTCTATAGCAGAAGAACTTTATAGAAGGAAATCCCACTCACATCTTCAATTTACAGCCAACCAGTCAGCAATATGTACACAAATATTTTTTTTGTCTAGAACTGTATGCCAGTCCTGCAGGAGAAATGGAACTTATAGTCCAGTACAGAATTAGGATATTGAAAGAAATACCCCCTATAAATACAGAGGAAAAGTCCCTGGGGTGGAATATGGGGCTGGCAGGTTGTAGGAATGGCAAGAGACTCATTTAATGAGATTATAAAGCAACCAGTATAGACTTGGTTCTATTTAGATGTCAGACAAAACAGTAAGCAAAGCACACAAAAGTTAATGCATTCATGACGCTTAAGCTCTGAAGGATAAGCAATAAACACATCCAATATATTTATCACACACTAATCAGAAGAGGGTAAATGCTATGTGCAAAGTACAGAGCCCAGGCTGTCAGGCAAGGATGGCTGGTGATTGCAGCTCCCTGACAAGCCACAGGGAAGGCTCTACAATAGGCCCCTCCCATCCATGGAGTCTATGTTTCAGGAACACCCCCTCCTCCAGCCTGTGGTTGCCTGAAATTTCAGATGGATTCAAAATCTCTATAGGATCTTTTTTTTTTTCCTTTAAGGCAGTATTGGGATTTGAAATTGGAGCCTGTTGCTTGCAGGGCAGACACTCTATTGCTGCAGGATGCCACCAAGGTCTTCAGTCCGCTGGTGATTTTTAAAATAGGTCTCACTTTTTGACCAACTATATACATGGATCACAGTCCTCCAATCTCAATATTTTACCCATCCTGATATAGCTAATGTGATAGCTGAGCAAGACCACACCCATCTTCACCTATTGAGGTAGAAGCTTCTCCTCCTCTTTCTCTTCCTCTTCCACTTCCTCCTCCTCTTCCTCTTCCTCCTCCTCTTCCCCTTCCTTCCTCCCTCCCTCCCTCCCTTCCTTCCTTCCTTCCTTCCTTCCTCCCTCCCTCCCTCTCTCCCTCCTTTCCTTCCTTCCTTCATTCCTACCATCCTCCCTCCCTCTGTCCCTCTCTTTTTCTTTCTCTCTTTTTTTTTGTTAGTAGTGGGGCCTGAACTCTGGACATGAGCGCTGTCCCTCAGCTCTTCAGCGTAAGGCTAATGCTCTACCACTTGAGCCACAACGTCACTTATTTTCTGGCTTCTTCTGCTTATGTGGGGCTAAGGCATCGAACCCAGGGCCTCATGCATGCTAGGCAAGCATTCCACCAATGAGCCACTTTCCTAGCCCCCCCTTTCCTTCTTTCTTTCTTCTCTTCTTTTGCTGGCCTGGAACTACAGTTCTGATACCAGCCTTCTGCGCAGCTGGGGTGACAGGCATATGTCACTGTGCTCAGCCATTGGCTGAAAAGGAGTCTTGCAACCTTTTTGCCTAGGCTGACCTCGAGTTATAATTCCCCAGTATCAGCATCCTGATTAGTTAAAATTACAGGTGTGAGCCACTATTCTTAGTTCAGAGAACAGGATTTATAGATATTGGATGTGAAGTCTGTACGAGAATGAGAGCAGCCATGGGATTTGGTTTGACCTTCCACCAAATAAATGATTTTGTTTTAGATTTATTAAATTGGAAATGCTACGAGTGGGATATCTTTGAGGAATACAATATAGGGATTTCAGTTCTGAAACTGAATTTGGGATGTCCCTTCAACACTCCATTAAAAAACTTTGTGTTTTTACCCTGTATACAGGAGTTTTAACTTGTATACAGGAGTCTGGAGCTGGGAAGAAAAAATGGATGTTGCAGATATAAATTTGGTCCAGGTCATAGCAATTTTTCTCTGTAAAAACAATAGAGCCAACTCTTCCCCATCTTGCCATCAGTACCATTGCTTAAATACTGTTATCCATAGCTTCTCTTGTATAGGCTCTATGCTAACCATTTTACTCAGATTACCTTACTTACTACTTAGCAACTCCAGGAAGCAACTGCCATAATCCTATTTTTAACAGATATAGATCTGGATGCAGGTTTAGACAACTTTCACATCTTACTCAAGCTCACAGGACTTGAAAGAATTTCATCCTGCAAGCAAGGAGCCATTCCAAAATCGAGACCATCATTGTTAGATGTTAGATGAAAAACTCCACCTTGCATTATGGCTATAACAGGGTGATCTGAGACTCATGAGGCAATCACTGCTGAGATTCAAGAGTCCAAGCAAAGATGCTGTGGCATGAGTTCCGGCTATGGCTGCAGTAGGGAGAAGGGTCAAACTGGATCCAAGGGTTACTAGCAGTACGACAAGGCATGGGATTCTCTGACTTAGGGATATAATGGAAAAGCCTGTGGTGCGGATGGGTTTCTGGCTGGGGGAAGAGAACTCTGAGTTGCAGAAAACATGTAGGTTGGCATAAAAAAGGCACCTAAGAAAGCAGGGAGAGAGGATACTGCATAAGAGGCTGTGATCAACCAAGAAAGGTCTTTCCAGTGAGACTTAAGGCTTAATCTTGCTTGGCAGACAAAGATGCCCTTAAGATTCAAACAAAGGGCCGGGCATCTTAGTGAGCCAATTCCAGCTACTCAGGAAGTATAGGTAGAAAAATCATGGTCTGATGCTGGTCCCAGCGGCCCCCCCACAAGATCCTATCTGAAAAATAACTAAAACAAAAAGGGCTGGGGACATGGCTCAAGTGGTAGAGCACCTGTTTCATGAGTACAAATTTCTGAGTTCAAAACCCCTGTACCACAAGGAATAAAAAGGTTCAAACAAGTGAGGGTGGGTACAAAGAAGAGTCAAGTCCTGCAGTCCTTTAAACTCTGTGAGGGCCAGACCTGGGTCTCCAACGTTCAGGACTCTGGGTAATCATCTATGGATAGCAACCACTTAACACAATGAACAGCATTCTTGCCCCTACCCTCTCTTCCACCATTTATTGGGCATACTTGAAGATGATTTTTTTCAGGTGCAAGTACATTGTACAATTAGGTTGAACAAGCTGAATAAATCCACTCAGTATTTCTATGGAATTTTCTTTATTCCAACTTATAACAAGTAACAGCCCACTTATTTCTCCACAACTCGCTACTCCCTACCACTCCTATTGTATACCCTGACTGGGATAATGGGTAATTGTGTTTCAACATGCATTATGCTAAAAAGCTTCTCTTTGCCTGGCTTCAATCATGATCAGACCCAGATTCTAATCTAACTTCATTGTTACCAGCAGCGGAGCCAGCTGCAGCCGGGAAAACAAGGCAGGCAGAGGGGAAAGAGAAAAGCTGGGGAGAAGAGCAGCTTTTCTGTAGGAAACAAAAGCATCATCTCTGATCAAGTGACCCAGCGGGCGTGAAGGAAGAGTGCTTGTGCTTCAGAGCTGATGAAAATAAAATCGCCAGCTAGGCCCTCTTCTCATTAGGTTTTCTTTCACGCTTCACATTAGCTCGGTGAAAGGAAGATGAATTAAGAGTTAAATGCCCCCAAAATAACTTAAGCAATCTTTAAATAAGTCTTCAAATGTGCTCCTTGCTTCCTCCCCAAACCGCTTCCTGTTCCTCCTTTCCTCCTGCTGGTTCCAGCTCATTCTGTGTCCCTCCCTTGGCCTCTTCTCTCAAGTTGCCTCTCGCTCTCTCCTCATTCCACTCCATGCTCTCTGTTCCCAGGGATTCTGCTCTAAGGACTCCTCCTGGCTTCCAGTGCTGGTCCTCCAAGACCAGTGCCCTCTCTCTGCCTTTCTCTCCCGGCTTCCTCCCAGTGTGCCCAGCCCAGCTCTTTCTATGACCTTCTCCTTCCCATCACGCCCTCACTTTCCCCCTGTCTGGCTTCCGAAGCCAAATATCTGGTGATGGAAAGCCCATTGTTGTTCAATGAAGGCAGATGATATAAACGAAGCAATTGCTTCAATACATAATTAAAATAAGCCAAATGAAGCGGCAAAACAAGACAGATTCATGGTTTGGAAATGGAAGGGTGAACTCTGTACAGAAAACCCTGCTCCTTTCCCTTACTCTGACTGGCACCATGCCCCAGAAGTGTATCGACTGGCCGATCAATTCTTAAATTCTAGATAGATAGGCCCATGATAAACAATCAGCCCACAGCTCTTTCCTGCGCGGCTGCCAGGCCCAGCTAATGCATACCAAGCCACCACCCCAGTTTGGAAATACCTTCCTCACTTTGTCTCTCCCACTCCCCTCCCTGCTTTGGTTTTCCAGCTACAGGGAACTCCTAAGTAGAAAATCAATAAGCGCTTTAATTACTGGCCCCCAATTCATCAGGGCCTCAACTGTAATTACTCTGCATGAGCCAAGAGCCTCAGGAGCCAATAAACAGAGGCAGTCAGACACTGGGCCATAGGTAAGATGCTGATAGTCTGAGGCTGGGGTTGGGGGGAGTCTGTTGATACCACCTGCCCACCTTCCTGCCATTCCCTTCCTGGTCCCCTACATCCCTGGTCTGCAGTCAGGGGAGCCAATCAATCCCCAAGTAGATTGAGGACAGAATTCGGTAGGAGCATTGGCCTGGCACAGCTCTCTCAGCTCTCTCCCTAGCTCCTGAATCAGTCAACTGCCTCTAACTTCTTGGTACTCGGCAGACAGTCTGAAGATAAGCAGCTTTAACATCCATGAATACAGGCATGTAAGAACAAAGTTCACGAGGCTTCATCTCTACCTGTGGCTGGGCATAGTGGTACACACCTGTCATCCCAGGGACAAAGGGAAGCACGAAAAGAAGAATCACAGTCCAGGATAGCCCAGGATAGAACAGAAGTCCAGGATAGCCCAGGCATATCTCAAAAAAAAAATAACCAACACAAAAAGGGCTGGCATGAGCTGGGAAGGTGGCTCAGTGGTAGAGTGCTTGCTTTGCATGCATGAGGCCCTGGGTTCGATTCCTCAGCACCACATAAGCAGAAAAAGCCAGAAGTGGCGCTGTGGCTCAAGTGGTAGAGCGCTAGCCTTGAGCTGAAGAGCTGAGGGACAGCGCCCAGGCCCAGAGTTCAGGCCCCACGACTGGCAAAAAAAAAAGGGCTGGCAGACGGCTCAAATGGTAGAGCACCTGCTTATGGAGTAGGAAGCCGTTCGGTTAATTCTTTATAGGGAAAAAAGAAGGCCCAAACTCTGGCATAGATCCACTGAATTGGATTCTGCCTTTCACCAAATACCCACATTTAAGTATGAGGAGGAGCACTGTTTAAAAATGCATGCTGGTGTTTATTTGCTTCAGTAGGGCTGAAAGGAAGTAAAACTGTGTTCTCTGTTCCCATTCCCTGATGGCTCAGTATTGATATCATCCAGAGGGCTTCCTGAAGCTCTTTTCATTTAGAATATGAGGAGTTCTTTCCATATGCTAATAAATTCTTTGTCTCTCCATGTCATCATTATTCTTTTTCCCAAAGACTACAGCTGCTCCCAAAGGCAGGTAAACTGGGTTTGAAAGTCAATGGTCCATGTTGGGCTCTTTTCTCCTCTGAGCCCCATGATGAAGCTTGGCCTTACTGAGGTACAAGGTTGATCCTAAGACACAGGACCTCTGAAGTTAAGTTGCTCATGACTGCTGCTGCCATCAACTCTAGGAACCCCCCCAAAGGATAGGTCTCAGGGAAACCTTAAGGGTCTGTTCAGGGACTAAACTAGCCCATCATTATATGATGCTAAACGTTACAAAAATGCTATTGTCTTAGGGCCTCTTTAACGAGGCTGGTTGAATTTGTCCCCCAGGAGGACCGAATCCATTGTAGAATGACTTTTTTTTTGCCGTGAGTGAATCATAACCTGTGTGCTGGAGATTCATTTCCCCTTCACGTTGCTGGAGACCAAGGATGGTGGCAAATGAGCTAGATGCCTCCGCCAGAAGCCTGAACAGGATGTTTCTGGCAAACGTGAGCTGGGCTGCAACTGCCCCAGATTCTGCACACACACACACACATCAGCCAGAGCATCCTGTCTGAGCACGGAGCTATTGACTCAGCTGATCAATGTCCGAGTTGCCAGCAGCCAGGCCCATGAAAAATGACTGGGTAGCTCACACCTCCCACCGGGCATAGGCCTCCACTCATGCAAATGAAATGATTTTTCATTTGGAATTGCTTACAAGCTTCTCTTTGTCCTTCTGTCTCTGAAACATAGGTGTTCCCACTGGAACCCTCAGCTCTGTCATCCTCTGCCTCTCAGTGTGTTCCTCCTCTGCCTTGACTCCACTTCCCACACCAAGGAGTTCTTCAATATTCCTTTCCTCATTTGTCACTCAAGGGTTCATCTCCACTTGCTGGGAATTCCTGCATGATAGCACCCTAATTATTGCCCTACAACTCTAAGAGCTACATCATCTTTCTCCCATACTGCTTCCCACCCCTCCACCCTCCCCACTCCCCCCACCCTCCCCACCCCCACCCCCACTGCAACTTTGTCTTTCTATCTGGTAGTTCTCATTCCAATGGATGGTGCTAGGCTTAGTTGTCATGGCTTGGATACTCAGCTCAATGGACCCTGCCTTTCAAAGAACTCTCCCTCACCTCACCCTTTATTTCCCCTCCTGTCACCATTTTTATCCAGTTGTTGCTTGTGTTTAAGCTGTTTGTGGTGCCCCAGTTTGGAATCTTCCAGCCAGCCCTTCCGCTCTGCCAGTGGGTATCATCTCCAATGGTGATAAAAATCACTTAGGAAGCTTTTAGAAAATGCCAAATGGCTGGGACCAATTAAACCAAAAGAGCTCACTACGGAAAACAGGAGTCGGTCATTTTAAAGGCTGCTGAGGTGGCCCAATACATAGCCAAGGTGAGAAGCACAGCCAAGCTGGACTCTCGTCCTAGGGGCAACCGCTCTCTGTGCTTCCTGCGTGTGTCCTTCCTTCCTTTTGTTTCGGATTAGCTCTGCTTCTCCCTCCACCAATGAAAATGCTTCCTATCACTCCATCTACGGAAACTTCCGTGGGATGTTCCCACAGAACTCTCATAGTTCTTAACTTGGAGCCAGAGTTGCTAAGTTTGTACCCTGACACTTCATGAATAAACCTTGGCTATGAGATTTTGGATCGACTACTTAAAATCTCCATTTGCTGTTCTGTAAAATGGGATTCATGGTTCCTATGTAACTTACAAAAGTGCTAATGATAATTATTAGTAAGCTAATAATAATAACTTCCCTCCATCATGCTGCTTAATAGTAGCTAGGACCAATAAGGTACTTACTAAGTAGATGATGAATAATAAATGAATGAATATAGCTGGATTTTTATCACAGTCTTTTTCCTCCTTCCTGAAAAGAATTCCAAATGAGCATATCATTTGGATATGATATGCTTATTAGGGTACCTGCACCTCAAACAGTAGAGTACAGGCCCTTGCTGTGAGAATTAAACTGTGGCTTATGTGTGTGTTTTGTGTGCATGTGTGTCTATGTGTGTATGTGCTATTTGGGGCTTGAACCAAAGTCCAGAAACTGCTAGAGAAGACCCTCAACCATCAAGCTATATCTCCCATCTCCAAACTATGCACCTTTTGGAGGTCAGGTATCAAATTCCAAACCATAGATTTCAAAGTTTCTATGTCTTTATGCAGGCTGGCCTCATGGGTGAGTGCACACACACAAACACACACCAACACACACACACTACTATGAAATGTTGTGTTTTCATGGGCTCCCACATAATCAAGAATCCCACTGCTGCAGCTAACAGCCACAGAACAGAATAAGATCTGACGACGGATCATGATCTACATCTCTCCCTAATCTAGATCACAGAATTCTGCCCTGTAAGTATCACCGATTTCCGCTGTCCATCAACAGTATCTGTCCCTTCGGTGAAAGCCACCAAATGAGTGAATAAAACATTTCATAGGAGAGGGGATTCAGTCTGAAATGGTGTGGCTCCAGCTCCAGGAGCTTGAGATTAGGGGCAAACAAAATCATGTAAAGCACAGGATGTCGGCAAATTACACCCCCCAGATCCTACCACTCTACCCAGCTACCACCTGTCTGGTCTTTTCTGTCTTGCTGTCTCCAGCATTTGCTCTCATTTAAGTGCCCATTTGTATTTCTGGATGAATAATCTCTGAAAGTAAACTAGATTCAGAGTCCTTTGTCCCAATTCATAGCACTTGCACTCTGAGATGCCTTAAGAAATTAGAAATATCCTGTCCATTCCTTGAAACCCAGAGAATGGAGGTAGGTAGTATGGATCACTGTGATCCCTTTGAAGGGAAGGAGCTGTAAGGCGGTTGAAATCAGTCAGGTGGCAGAACCACAATATGCCTGCCATAAGAAGCTTCAAGGTTGGGCAGGTTAGAGGCTGAGTTTGGCAGGGAGTTCCACAGGTCACAGATTCTCCTTGATGGGTCTATTAACACTCACTACCTCCTGATAAGCTGAGACCTCAGTACCCAGAGAATCAGACAAACTCAGATCACAGAAGTTGGAAGGGCCTCAGCGATGTGTCACGTGGCTACATTAGTCAAACAAGCTCAGGTCCAAGGTTACACATGACCAAGGTGGCTCTGGGGTTCAGGTCCTGTGGTCTGTCCAGTGCTTCTTCAGAATGTCAGGTCTCAGCAGATTCTGTCCTATTCCATCTCCATCTCAGGGAGCTGGATGAGGAGACCATTCCTGACGATTCTCTGAGTTGGGCCAAGAAGGAAGCTCCCTTTCCCTTTCCTCTCCATTCCTGTGGTCTGCCCAGCTGCAGATGCAGAGATCCTATGAGCGGAAATGGGCTTGCCATCAGTGGTCATCCAGGTTTTCCTCTGTCTTCATTTTCCTAACTGCTCTCTCCCTCATCTTTCTCTCTCCATTCTCCTTTTCCTGTCTTGTCTCTGGCTCCCACTGCAGAAGCCCAGCTTCTGGGAATGAAAAGCCTCAAAGGGAAGACTATGCAGGAAACACGAGATCTGCCTGGGCTGGCAGGCACAGAGGTAATCTTGGGAAGTGGAGGCACCATCTAAACACTACAGGCAGCTGCTTCATAGAGTTATTGGGACCCCAGTGGCAGAGGCACCCTATGGAACTTTTATTAGGAAAGGGAGGCCAGGGCCAGAGCCAGCGTGGTATAATTGTTCAAATCTGAAGCTCATAGCTGCCATCACCAACTGGAGGGTGAAGGTGGTTTCTTTATCTCCCTTATTCTCTGTATCAAAACAAGACAACCAATATGAGTATGTACTAAGTTGATACATGGTAAAGCACTTAGAATAACCATCCAGACTGAAATAATCCTGGAAAAGTGCATCCTTTAATTTTGCTGTTATTCTTGACTGACCCCCTGACTACTCACAGAATAATTTTATCAGGTTCTCAAGGTGACTAAACATGAGCATCCTTGTCTAGGAAAGCTTTGCATGAGGTACAACTGACAGCAGAGACCCCTTTGGAAGATAGACCCAGTTCTCCTATACTTTTCCACTCCCTCATTCTTTCCCTCCCCATCTCCTGATAACTACTACCACCTCCATTCTTAACACCACTATTAGATGAACTCTCAGTGAACTTACCTGCCCCAAGGTGAAGCCCATCACAGCCAAGTGTGTTTCCTTCCTACTTCCTCTCATTCCCACCTTCCCCCCCCCCCGTAGCAGCAGCATCCCACCTGGCAGGTGATGTCCCTATTGCTTTCCAGGAAACATCCCCCCCCACACCCAGAATCAGGCAACACATTTCTCTCTAAAAAGTCAGGCTGCTTCTAGTGCTTTCTCACTTGCTTGCACGCACACCTGCTGCTAGGAAGGCCCCGCCCATACCCAATTCATACAGCAAAGACTCAACCCATGAGGATGATTATTTGGAGGTAGGGAAGTTATTAAGGTTAGATGGGGTCCTAAGGTTAGGGATAAAGGTCAGATAGCAGTCATCTGCTTGTAACAGTGGAAGAGACCAGAGAACAACTCATTCTCAATGGTGTTGTATGGTGTTAAGGTTGCACATCACTGGTGTGTCTTTGGTGATCCCACTAGTACTGGGCACCGCTCTTCAAGACCCAGCTCAAATCCCACTGTCTCCTTAAAGGCTTCCTGAGATCTAAGCCACACCCAGCAGGATCTAGCCACCATCTCATCCAGCCCTTCTTATTATACAGACTGAGGAAATTGAGGTTGGGGGAAGGACAGGGGAATGTGCTTTTCAAATTGTCTTCTGGTTCATCTGGGTTCTCAGCAACAGGCTGAACTCTTCCCTTTGTTCTCCATCAGACCCGGATGCCCCCAGCTCCCGATCTTGCTTCAGAGCTCATCTCAAACATCACTTCCTCAGATGGCATTTCCACAACTCCCTTTGCTAAAGCAGCCCTGTCCTTACCTCCTGGAGCAGCCCGATAGTCTCTAACGTATTACCCTCTCACAATTCCCATGGTACATTTTAATATTTGGAATAAGCTTCTTTGGTGAGGTTTACATATCTACTGTATAGCTGCTTGAGTTAGAGTATAAGCTGTTTAGAAGCAGGCCTATTTTATTTTTCTGTACCTAGACTGAAACAGAGTAAAAGCTCCATACATATTTGTGGCATACAGAGTTGTATTGGGCTCTTGGCAGGAGCCAAAGAACTACCGGCTGCATCTGCCCTACCCAGTGTAAATCAGACAGACTCTCCCCTGCCTTCTCTCACCTGTCTCTCAGCTGAATCCCTTGAAGCATCTTAGGTATAGTCCTGTTCCCTTAGTCTGTGCTTCTGATTGCACTGCTGTGTAGTGAGGCTCCTGATCTCTGGCTTCCTCCCCCCTCTTCACCTCTTCCTCCCAAGGAGCTCCCTCTCAGTCTAGCACAGCCCCAAGCCTCTCTTTGAAGGTGACAAACAAGCCAGAAGAGCCTCCCATGTTCCTTTTACACAGCGGGTACCCGAATCCCCAGTTTACAGTCATCTTCTGAAAAGGGTCCCCCTCATAAAGACCTGATTTTGAGCGAACTTTGGTGTCATTTCCATTTATGGGGTCTCCAATACCTGCTGTAGATTTACTACACATTAGGGATGGGATGGGACCCGGAAAAGCACCCAGACTCACCTGGACTCTCACTTCCAGGAAAAGTGTCCCCCCTCCTCACTGTCCCTGAGCCAATCCCAACTCTGCCAGCCCCAGAGACTCCTGCCACCCAGGCCGTCCAGGGTGCCATCCGTGTGCCTTTCCTCTCTTGCAATCAAAGAGCAGCAGTGAGCTTGGCACCAGGATCTTTTTAAAAATCAATTATAACTGCCGGGATGCTACTCCAGCTGTAACCGGCTTTCCAACATAAGGATATAGCCTCAGTTTACCCACCTCAGGATTGCCATAACACTCTTCACAAGTGTTCTCACTTGACCTGTCCACACAGGTGGCTTTCCTCTCTCTGCCAACCCCCATGGGGCCTCTCTTGGGCTGTGCCAGGCAGAGCTTCATTTTCTTGATATTCATTTCCTGGCCAATCCCCTCCTCCACCTCCTCCTCCTCCTTTCCCATCCCAGGTTTGAATTGTGAATAATTCATGTGTTTCCATGATCCTGCCACGGTCTTTCTCCCTCATGAATCAAATCCCCGAGACACAGTTTATTTTCTCACCATCTTCTCGTCTGAGTTGCTGACAGGGACAGGGTTTATTCTGTAGGTCATGAATGGAGGCCAGTACTTATGCCTGCTTATGAGACAGGAACCATTTTTCCCACCCCCTCTTCTGTGACGCTCTGTTTTTCTAGTCTATTTCAGTAGACGTATATTTGTATAATATTATATGGTTGGCTGGATAAGTAGATAAATAAATGAGCAGTTAGATACATAAATAGATAGAGGCACAAACAGATAGACACAATAGTTTCTATGTGTTGCTTTCTTAGTCACCATTTTTTATTTAAAGCCTTTGACAGGAAAAAGCACATGCTTGTGAACATTTCCTCCATCTACAGAGGATGCCCTGACTCCCACTTTGAAGCTTTCTTTTGAAAAAGAACCCCTCAAAAACCCCTCAAAATATCCCCAGCTCTAACCTATAGTCAACCTGTAGTTTCTAAGTAGCTATGGCAGATTTCCTATGCACTAGGGCCTGGGAGAAAAATAGAAAAGGGGAGCTAAGGAGACACTGGTCCTGCTCTTCAGAGCTCAGAGTATGCTGGGAAAAGTGGAACTGAATTAAGGAATCTTGTCTAGTTATTTGTATTGTATATATGTATGTATAACTAATATATTCTCAACTGAAAAAAATAGGTTTAAATCTTGCATTGTTGTGATATTTGGTATTTTATTTTTAAAATACTTTTATTGAAGTTGGTAAAAATTGATATTATATTAATTTCTAAGCTGGTAAATCCCAAATGCTCAAAAGTGAAGGCCCTGTTACCATGAAGCCAGGGATGCAGGCGTCTCTGCTGGAGGGAGGGATGTGTGACCAGGAAGAGACACAGGGGATGTTCATAGAGTATCACTGACAGTCTAGTGCTTGACCTGCAGTGTGGCTACAGGGAACGTGATTTATTATTATTGATCAAATTGATGTTTATGATTTATGTACACTTGTATGTATGTGCCACTTTTGCAACATAAAAGCTTTTAATGGCAAAGAAAAGCTTGGGAAGGACTATGAGAGTGGGTCTCATGGGCGTCTGGTCAGATGTGAGGAGGTAAGGCTGGTTTGCTGGAAGGGGAGCACCTGACCTGAGGCCTTCAGACAAAAACAAGCTCTGTAGAGGGAGAAAGGTATGGAGAGAGAGGGAGAGGGCAGAAAAGGAAGCATGTAGGATGGAGCTGAGCCTGCATAGTTGGTAGAACCCTTCCAGGAGCCCAGCATGGTGGGAGCCTAGAGAGAAGAGAGGGAACATGGAGCTCGAGGCAGGGGCTGGATAATGCGAAATTGTCATTTCAGAGTGTTGTTTATGTTTTGAGATTAATGGGAAGTGCTTAAAGGTTTCCAATACAAGAGTGACAAGATAAGATGCACATTCCGATAGGGTTTCTGCTAAACACATAGAGAATGGATTAGGAGAAAGAAACAGGCCCCCATCCACTAGGTGCAGACACATCAGGGGGCAGCATCCATTAGCAGGCAGCAATCCTTCATCAGACCCGAGTCTGCTGGAACCCTTGTCACTAGAACTAGAATATTTAACTTGGGCCTTTGAGAGATGCAAGTGACTTTTCCAACAACATTGTGAAACTAGCAACTTAACTTCCCTCAGTTTCAAGCAGTGTGACATTCTCCACAGTGGCACCCACATCAGTACTTAACGTAGCAACATCAGGAGGTCTCAACTTTCAAAACAAGTGCTTCACAACATGACACCATCCATGGTGACCACAACCCATACCAGTTCAGTGCCTCTGGTTCTCCATCAATTAAAAATCATAGAAATGATTCACTCTGAATGAATGAAAGTATTGAAAATTGAAAGAAGATAGAGGAAGAGGAAGCCAAAAAACAAAAGGAGGTGGCAAGAGATGTAGGAAAAATATGAACAGAATCATCTTAATAATAGAGGGTTAGGATGGAGATGGTTCGAGTAAGGAGCTATCGAGTCAGCAATGGAGCAACATGGACAAATGTAAGAGATACTGAGGAGACAAGTCAACAGAGCTTGGTGGAGGATTTGTTTCCTAAGTGCAGAGATCTTTTGTCAGGGTAAGATAGTCAGAACCCTGGACAGTTCCTGGAAAGTCAATGCCTCTTGCCCAAGGGATTAGCAGCATGTTTGCTTCTGCAAACAAGAATGGGTTGTGGAAGATGCACAGGATGGCAGACTGTAATATAATTCTTGCAACACATGAGGTGGGGGCAGGAGAAAAGTGTGTGTGAGACCAAGCAAGCCGACGTAGTGAGAAACTTTCTCAGAAAACAACATCAACAACAAAAAAAGTAACAATGGAAGTGGACTGAGAGGAAGAAACTTCTGAGGTACATTTTTTCTTAATGCAACAAGGACAAAGAGTTTTAAATATTTAGGAGCCACCCTGAGATTTCCAGTGCTTCTTTTATAGACTAAGAAAATAAATGGAGCAGAAAATGTATTATTTAAATGGCAATGAACATCATAAGAAAAAAATATAAAGTCATTAGTGCTATTGGACATGCTAAAACATCAGTCATGAAGAACATCTCTAAGATCCAGGTTATTTTTTTCTATGTTACGTACTGCAGGGCTATAGCAGGCCAGGAACTGAAGAGTGTCCATATCATTGATGGGATCCCTGGAGATGTAATATAAAATCCAAATGGTTGGTAATTAATATTTTTTTCAGTTACAAAATCTGACTGGAAAGGTATTCCAAAGTTTGGTCCTAAACTCCAATATGAGAGTAAAATCATATCCCAATTATCCCCATCTCCCAAAATACATGAGGTCAAAATACACGTCCAAGGATGTAGTTCAGAGAGTGTTCACAAAAGACATCCTACCTTCCCTGGCTGGTGCTCAGAGAACATATGTATAGAAAGTATGATGTGCTGCAGCTAAGCAAACAGATATTTTTCTTGATCACAGGTCAGCAAATGTCTTAGAAAGATCAGCATTTGAGGTATAGGCTTTTAAGGCTCAAAGCTAGGCCAGTGATGATATAGAAGATGAAAAAAAAAGCAAGGGGTGGGGGGAAACGTGCTCAGATCATAAGTTATCACAAAGGCTAGATATTTTTTGAATCCTTGCATTTCCAAAATAATTTATATAATAGCATGATATAAAAATCCCTTAATGCAATGGCTGTTCTTCAGTGAAGTCAACCCAATACACAAATAATCCTTGATTATAGGCAAATCAACAGAGGTGGAAGTGGGCAGGGCTGGGGAATCAGCTTGAATGAGCACCAATGTGGCATGAAAGCAATGCCAGCCAAGTAAACACAGGCGCATGATGAGGCTACAGATCACCCTAGACAGCAGTGCGCACCCTCTCAACACACTACTGCATGGTAGTGCCAGAGGAAGATGGTGCCAGGCCATCGAAAGGGTCTGCCTAAGGAGTGCAAAGCACCTTTCACGACAATGTGACCTTGTTGTTTATTTAACAGTTCAAAAAAGTCATAAAGTACATTATTTGGGAGCTTCATGTTGCCCCACAATGTTGAATCTGTGGGATATTTTCTTTTTCAAAAATCCCAAATCTCTACACAGGAATTTTCAGGACTCCATTTCTACCTCAGGACATAGAGCCAATCAGATGGACCCTTCCCAGGGCCCTGCCTTTGATAATAACAGAGAGTGATGCCGGTCTCAAAGCTACCTCTCTATCAGGGTAAAGGACTCTGAGACTCACAAAGCAGGTCACGGATAGACCATTCAGAAGGTAGGGGTCAACTTTCATCTTGTAATGGAAAGGGCACTGTATTGGCAACCAAGATTCTTGATCTGAGGTGAGACTTTGCCTTTTCTGTGCAGGATTGCCTTGTCAATAAGATGAAGGAGTTCTATTAGATGCTTCCTAATACTTCTCTGTATTCTAGCAGAAAAGTATTGTACTAGTCCTCAAGTGCCTGAGAATGTTATGTGATAAACAAGTATAAGTAGAACACAGTGAACAAGTAGAGGGGAGGTTTAAGATGAGGGTAAAGAAGTAAATAAAGGTTAGAGCATGTGGAATTTCTTTTCTTTTCTTATTTGATCAGGCTAAAGCACCATATAACCTGGTGTACATTTTCACTAGGTCACTTTAACTTTAGTTAAAGTGAAATCAGAGACAATGTTTGGATGCTTTTGTAATGATTCAAGTGAGAACTGAGTGTGATCAGGAAGGAAAGACAGTTCTTTCTAGCTATTATTACTTGAGTAACTGAACAGACATGATACCATACTGTTCTGTATGGAGAAGGACGAGACTAGAAGAGGAACGAGTTCAGGACATCAATGAATGAAGAGTTTTCTTTAGAAACATTAAGTTGCAGGATTTAATTAAGTATCAAAAGAGAGGTGTTAGGTAGAGTTGAACCCTCCAAACAGGATTCCAGGTATCACAGAGCCGATTATATAAGTATCTGGCAGAAATTGGCAGAATCAGTAGTATGAAAGCCCCTAAGCTGCAAGTATGAGGAGAGAGTGGCCTGTCACTTAACTCCAGAGCTTTTACTTTTGATAGTTTGAGGACAGTCATAGAAACAAGCAAAACAATGGCCTTAGCAATGAATGAAAAGCTGAGAAGAGCGCGTTAAAAAGCCTAGGGAAGACAGTGGTTTATAAAAAGGAATCAGTGCCCAAGAACGCTTAGAGGTCAAGTCCAAAAGAAGAGATATGATCGTGAGATCTGGCAACATGAAGATCTCTGGAGACCCTGGACAAGAAGAGTTTCTTTGAGACAGTGTCAATAGGTAGACACAGGATTTGGTGAAGAGGAAACGGACATTTTTGATTAAGTTCTGCTTCAGCTGGGAGCTGAAATCAAGAATCAAGAGAGTAAAATCAAGAAAGACCATCCCTTTTTTTAGGGAAAGGAATATGGGAAGACACTTAAATACCTCTGGGAAAATGAAGGGGTTAGGGAGGGACTGAGGATTCCAGAGAGAAGACTCGATCCGGATTGCAAGAGTCCTGGGGAAGCAGGGCACGGTGAATTCTATGAGAATGACTGCAAGGCCAACAAAGAGGGGCCAGGACTGAGAGGCAGAGGACAGGGACCACAGGAGGTGACCATGGCAGGAAGAAGGCAAAGGACCTGCTTGTAAAATGCAAGGTGAAGTTACTTACTGTTTTGTAAAGAAATGGAGAGGCTGGAATTAAGTGAAGTAAGTTAGACTCAGAGAGACAAAGGATGCGCACTTTCCCGAATATGTGGAAGCTAGAGTTACCTTATAAACTGATAAGTAGATACAGTAGGTGGTGTGCAAGTACAAACAAGTGCACTAACTAGAATAACGTGAATTCAAGGGCGAACTCAAATAGTATAAAGGCAAGGTCAGAGTTCAACAAAATAAACACCAGGAACACTGGTACTTGAAGGGGTAGAGTAGGGTCAAAGGGAGAGAGGTAGATGAAGAGGAGAAGGGAGGGAGGATGCAGTCAAGAATTCAATGTATATCCTACAGAATTAAGAAGAGTGGGGGAAGGGTGAGTTGGGAGGGATGGATGAGGACGTTGGAAGGGGTAACATCGATCAAGATGCATTGTATGGTCATGATATGTGATACAATATCAGCATGAAAAAGTAAATCTGGAATAAAGCAACAGATGCTTAAAAGAGGAATGGGGCAGGGGCAAGGGAAACCCCTGTGCAATTGCTGGCATTGACATTCTAGAGCCAGAAAAAAAGAGATGAGCGGCCACAGCAGGAAAGCTGGAACTCCATACTGTGCAGAAGCTGAAGTTAAAGAGTCAAAGTCAAGATCAAGGTCATGACGATGGGTGTAGGGTTGTGCCTTCTGATTGTGACATTAAAGCGTGAGGGGCCCACTCCTTGCTTTCCTGATCTTGTCCAGTAGCTGTCCTTTCCAGGAGGCCAGAGAACTGGCTTCTTAATGGGCATGATTTAAGGGACTGAGCAGCAGCCTTGTCACCCAAAATATCCCCACAGAGACCTGTACTGATGTCTGACATTCTACTGCTAAGACTTTCTTCATTTCTTGCCTTCTGCTTTCCATAAGTGCTACCACCTAACCTATTAATTCCTTATCAATCATTTATGCATAGGTGTGATTTAGTGCTCAGGGCTTTCAAGTAAGGCAGCTGCTGGCTGCAGTCAGATTTTAATAGGCTACAGAGCATGGCTTTTGAGGAGAGATCCTCAATGTAGGATCCTGACAGTGTGTGTGTGTGTGTGTGTGTGTGTGTGTGTGTGTGTGTGTGTGTGTGTTAGGGGGTAGTTAAGCAAAACAGCAGTTGTAAAGTGCCTACTGTGTGCTAAGCTCTGCCCAAGAACTTGGCATGACTGTTAGGGATTAACTGACATACCCGTTGTTTCTGCCTATTTATGGAACAAGGCATTTGAGAGACATGAGTATTTGCCCAAGCCCGGTGCTAATGAGTGGTCTGAAGTCTCAGAGCCTGGGAGAGCTGCTCAGATTAGAGGGAGAAGCCACCGGGGGAATGTGGGAGCCTGAGGCATATATAGTCCTAATCTTCAGGCTCCCTTCCCCAGCTCCTGAAGTGGTGTGTGGCTGATTTTTTACTTTGCTGGGGAGGTTATTCCTTGATGAGGATTTTCCCCCCTCTCTCTCTTTTTTTAAATGATAATTTAAATTTTTATTAGGTGCTCAGCCACAGTTTAAATACCCCCATTCGACTAGCTGACACACAAATCAATAGCAGAACATTTTCCCAGAGTGGAACCACTGGCATGGGGGGGGGGAGGGGCAGCTCCCCTCCCAGCTCCAACCTCTATCCAGAGAGAAGGAGCAGAATAAACAGAATAGATGGTTTTCTCTACCATGCCATAGTGAAGGGCAACAGAATGAGCATTCAAGGTCTGTGGACTTGGATCTTCAGTCTCCTCCTTCTCCCTTCATCATCCCCTCTAAACAATCTTGCCTTTAACCTCTGTGGTAGCAGTCACGTTGGTATAATGTTAAAGAAGGCACTAGAGGGAAGGAATGATAGGGAAAAGCAAAGGAGGGTGTAACAATGCTCGATAGGAAATGCACTCATTACCTTACTCGTGTAACTGTAACCCCTCTGTATAGTATTTTTACAATAAATATATATATATATATTTAAAAAAACAATAAAGAAGGCACTAGAGAAATCAATATAGGTGGCTGAGAACTGGCTTCCATTTATTAAAATGAGAACAGAATAGCAACCTCCAGTGTTCCATTTAGCAAAGTTGAGGCATACAGAGGCTCCGGTTACTTGCAGTAAAGGATGGGGTTAATCTAAAAGAATGTCTAAATGGGGTATCAAACATGCTTAAGCTGTGCCTTTAATTCTCTGAAAGAGTGGCAAGCCTGCATCTTACAACGTAGTTTGAGATTCCAGCCCCTCCACCCCATCCCATTATTCTTACTGCCCCCTGCCCACCATGATGCGCTGTTTCTTTGTTGCAGCTAGAATGCATTTCCCAGCCCCATAGGCTGAACCTTTGCACATGCTGTTTCTCCTACTTGGAAGGAATCTTTAGGGCAGTAGCCCACATGTCATCTCTTTTCTGTGAAGCTAAATAAGATGTCATTAGCAGAGTCTCCTCCCTCCTCTCCCATCCATATCCTCAGCCAGCTCCTAAATTTTGCCCTTCATATTGTGGGATGGTTATCTATGGGTGGAAATTCCTCAGTCACACCAGGAGATCCTCACAATCAGAATCATGTCCTACTTAACTCCACATCCAACCACCAATAAAATGATGGTCTCAGAGCAGGTCCTTGTTGAAACATGGACCCTGGGAGACGAACTCTTTCTTAATGCAAGCACCCAATGAGTATTTAAGGGATGCACATAGTGGTCCAGACTGGGAATACACCTGTGAGTAAGATAGGTAAAGCCTTTGCTTTCCCAGTTTGCATTATTTGGGGGGAGGAAACAGACAGTTGACTTGTTTTGAATGTGATAGCAAAAATAAAATGGAGGAGAGCGAGACGGCTACTTCCAGTGAGGTTGTAGAACTGGGCTTCCCTGAGCGGTGACATTTGAGGCTGCTGACCTCAGGACTCAGGCCTGATGTTCTTTGCTGGGGTCAGAGTGTTGGGGTGAGCTGGCCCCTTTGAGGTGGCTACATTGAGTGTCTCCAGTTCCCAGGATGTCTAGGCTAGGGGAAGCAGGAAAGCCCAGTCTCTTTGGCCCATAGCACACTTGGCACTAATCCACTAAGATAGGCAGGTCTCAGCACACTGCAGAAATAAAAACGTCAGAGGTTGGCACCAAAGCCTTCAAAGACATGCCAGGCCCTATCCAGTGTCGGGCGACACACCGCAGTGCTGTGGGAGCCAGCTCTGCCCTCTGGCTTCTGGGCAGTGGGTCTCACTGACTGCAAAAGAAAAGACGCAAGGTGCTAGGACTGTGACGTCAGTTGTCATTTCCTATCTGGGCGACCTCGGACAATGCCCTTGAACTCTACAGTTCCATAGTGATTCTGTCATCTGCGAAGTAGGAACAATTCATAATGATGATTTTGCTTATCTTCTCACACGACTGTGCAAATCAATGTGATATTTTAGCCAGGTCCAGCAGCTCATGGCTTTAATATTATAGCTATTGAGGACACTGAGACCTTTGGATCACAGCTGGGAGGCAGCCTGGACTCTTATCTTCAGTTAACCAGCAAGAAGCCAGAAGTGAAACTGTGGCTCATGTAGGAGAGCTCCAAAGTTAAGGAAAAAGTGCCCAGGCCCTGAGTTCAAGCTCTACCACTAGCACAAGTACACACATGTACAAATTTTAGTAGGACTAAAAATATGAAATACAATAAAGATATAGATTATTATATCAATCAACATATATGGAATCAACATATATGAAGGGAATCAACATATATGAAGCACTTTTTTTTCTAAAGTGTCAGGTGCACAGAAACGTTGCCTTATTTAATTGTCACAAAATTCCTAAGAGATATCATTATCTCCCTAGTAGAAACCAGGAAATGGAGGTTCAGAAAGCTTAAGTACCTTCAGCTAGACAAGGCCAGGATCTAAGTTCAAGTTTGCTGTCTGTAGAACTCAAGATCTTTGTCCCTCACTCTATGTCTCCTTGCACAGGTGTAGTTGGCCCGCACCTGGATGAGTTCTTAGCCCTGAATCACCTCACCCACACCATGATGAGACTGTCCCTACCCAGCAACTATCACCCAATGCAAAAACTAAGCATCAGCCTCTACACTTGCTAGCACCAGGTTCTTAGCTGATCCTGCCTCCAGCATGTCCGCCTTGGGATGACTTTTGCCTCTTGGCTCAGTTGCCACTGTATCGAGTGCAGAACAGCCTACCCACCCCACCTGTCTTGCAGCTACTCTGCTACCCTCTCTCTCTCTAAATGTAGAGCAAGGACATATCCAGGCTGCCACTGAGCTCAGCCTGGCCCCAGCCAGTGCTACCTGCCTCCCCTTTAATCTTCTGGTGGCCCTGGCCCAGGGCCCTGGCCCTGGCCACTGGAGCTCAGCCAATGGCCTTAGAGTTCAAGGAAAAACTTCAGTAGAAACGAAGATGGCTTTTGATATCTGTCATCCTCTCCCCTTACACCTGCCCAAAGTAGACCAATCATTGAGAATCCATTTAGAGGAATTTCATCCTGCAAGATGACAGATCAAAGTTAAACATAGTGGCCCGCAGGTGAATGGTTAGTTACAACTGTAGCCCAAATAATCCCTAAAGTAGATGAACCACAAGGTGAACAGGTTTTTGTAGCTAGGTGAAAATTGGCACTACTTTGTGAAACTACTTTAAGAAAACCCACATTTTCTTTTCTCATCCTGAAGGAGCTAGACAGGACTTTGTCAGAAACAGAATGACTCCTCAAAGTTTGGGAAGAACAGTAATAGCACTCAGCCCTGGAAGGAGCAGCAGCTCTGAGCTTTTCTTCCCGTCTTCCATGAGTCCACCATATTTCCCCAGTGTTCTCTACTCTCTGGCAACAGGGGAGCTGGGAGGTTTCTGAGTCTTGCCCTCAGAGACAGTGTAGCCAGTAAGAGCTGAGTGCCTGAGTTCAAATCCTGCCCCTGTCATTTGTGTGTGTCTCCTTAGGAAAATTTGTAAACCCCGAGCCACCTGCACAATGGGGATAACACCTCACATGAAGGCAACTGCGTAAACTCAGCAGGGTCTATGTGAGAAGTACTTAGATGATTGCCAGACAAGGAGTTTATTTACTTATTTTATTATGTTCAGATTAGCAGTCACTATGCGATGAACACTGGGTATCTATTGTGATTGAACTGAACACAAGAGATTCTAAACATCATTAAAACAAATACAACTGAACATGGGCCAAGCACGGGAGTGGCATATACATACCTATAATCCCAGCTCCTTGGGAGATGGAAACAGAAAAACTGAGTCTGATGCTCAGCCGGGTTGGGGGGTGGGGGGATGGGGGGACAGAATTAGCAAGACCTTATCTTAAAAAAGAAAGTTGTATGTACTCACTCATGTTTGTAACCCCAGCTACAAGAAAGGCAGAGGTAAGTAGGAAAATCTCTATCTGAGGCTCTCTTCAAGTAGAGAGAAAGAGAGGCGGCAGGAGCGGGGGGTCGGGGGGGAGAAGAACACTTCTCAGAACACAAATATAAAATAAAAAGGTCTGGGGATATGGCTTAAGGGATAGAGTACTTGACTGAGTAACAAACATGAAACTCAGTTCAAACCCCAAGTGCTTCCCTCTCCTCCCCCCCACCTCCCCCCTCTGCCTCCAAAGGAAAACAAAGCAGAAATTGAGGCCAAGCATGGTGGTACACACCTGGCAGAGATAGGAGGATCACCAGTTTACCAGGCCGGGCAAAGTTAGCAAGACCCTAATATAGGAATAGAAGGGCTTGGGAGCCAGGGGCTTGTGACTCAAGTGATAGAGCCCTGCCCAGCAAGCTGGAGGCTGTGGTTCCATTGTCCCATGGGAAGAAAGGAAGGGAGGCAGAGAGATGGGAGGAGTCAGGGAAGACAGAGAGAAAAGGAAGGGAAGGAAAGGCAAAAGAGCAGAACTTGGGCAGCTACTCCCGGAGGACCCTGCCTCTCCACTGGCAGGGACACTCAGAGTGGTTGCTGAGGCTGCCTTCAGGCTGAGATGCCAAACTTCAGAAAATGAAAAAGCTCTTTTCCCTTCCTGGCAGGCTCTTGCCACTGGTGAATAATCCCTTTAGCAACATCTGACCTTAAGAATCAGGAAGAAAAGGGCAATGTACTTCATGTTTCCCAGAGCAGGTACCCAGCCTCCTGCCTAGATTGCCTGGGTGAGATCGTGTAGCTGACCAGGAAATGCAGTCACCGAGACCCACAACACCTCACCTTGCATCATGGAAGTAATCCAAGGGTGGGCATACAGCTAGGTCACCTGCTCACCATCTCAGGGGTCTCCAGCCACAAAGAGGGGGTGTTGCTGAAGCTCCTCTCCAGGGTTTTATTCCCTTCCCTGTCCCTTCACCACTCCTGAGAAGGGCTGGAAGCCTTTCATTCTCACTACATGAAGCTGATAACATACATTTTAATAACTCAGGCCATGTGTGCTTCCGACCATCTTTAAAAAGAGATTGACTGACTGATGGTGGTCTCCTGCCCACTCTCTGCTCAGCTCCTATCAGGGGTCAGATCCACAAGCCCCTTTTCCTCTTGGCAGAAAACCCCACATGGCACCTCCCTGGAATCATCTGAGGATCCAGTTTGGAAAGAGAACCCCTACATTGCACAATGGCGGCCTAGGGCTGCACAGGCCCTTAGGACAAGAGCAACTCCACATGGATAAGAGCTTCCTAGTTTGATCTTCCAGACGTCCCCCAAGCTGTTCCCAGGGTGCTTCTGCCAGAGGCTGTATAGCAGGGGGGGAGTTAGCCAGGCTCAGGGAGGAGGGCAAGGCACTAGACCCAATGCCTGTCTCAAAGAGGCACCTGCAGGAGGTGTTTGCTCTTGCAGCCATTCTTCTTTTGTCGGTTGTGGGGCTTGAACTCTGGGCTTGGGCACTGTCCATGCACTCTTCAGCTCAAGGCAAGCGCTCTACCCCTTGAGCCACAGCACTGCTTCCAGTTTTCTAGTGGTTTATTGGAGATAAGAGTCTCACAGAGTTTCCTGCCTGGTCTGGCTTTGAACCATGATCCTCAGATCTCAGCCTTCTGAGTAGCTAGGATTACAGGTGTGAGCCACTGGCGCCCGGCTCTTGCAGCCATTTAAGGCTACTCAGAGGGATAAGAAGGGGGAGAGAGAGACCCTAAGCTATGGGGAGAAAACCTGTCAAAGCAGCCAGTTTGTTTCTGAGCTCTACCTTATAAAGTACTTCCTGCCAGGCACCTGTAATCCTAGCTACTCAGGATGCCAAGATCTAAGGATCAAAGTTCAAAGCTAACCTGGGGGGAAAAAGACCCAGTCTGTGAGAGTCTTATCTCAGATTAACCATCAAAAAGCTGGCTGTGGCTCAAGTGGGAGAGCACCAGCCTTGAGGAAAAAAAGCTAAGAAAACGTGGTATATATACACAATGGAATTCTATGCCTCCATCAGAAAGAATGACATTGCGCCATTTGTTAGGAAATGGAAAGGCTTGGAAAAAATTATATTAAGTGAAGTAAGCCAGGCCCAAAGAAACATAGGTCCCATGGTTTCCCTTATTTGCAATAACTAGTATATGTCTGAGCCAAGCAGAAAAGGTCAGATAAATTGATGTTAGGGAAATGAACCCCCAAATAAGTATTCAAATGTTTTTTTCTTTCATGTGATTGTTTCTAACATATTTATAAAATGATTTCTTTGTTGCTTTGTATGTCCCTCCCCCATGGTATAACCCCTGCTTTCACTGTATTTGATATCTGTATAATTTGTAGAGGGGAAGGGGAAAAAACAAGTCGTTTAAATAGAGATACAGGAGGACCCATTGCAACAATGAGATGTACAAGTCGTTATGTCGAAAACAAACTTTACAACTCTGGCTTGGGGGGTGGGGGAGAGATGGGAAGCAATGGTAAGGGGAAACAAAGGAGGAGGCAACAATTCTTGATAAGAAATGTATTCATTATCTTGTCCATGTAATTGTAACCGCTCTGTATGGTATTTTCACAATTAAAAAAAAAGCTAAGGGACAGCACCCAGGCCCTGAGTTCGAGTCCCAGTACCAGCATGCATGCTTACTCATTCACACACACACACACACACACACACACACACACACACACACACAGAGTACCTCCTCTGCCTGTCATATTTAAGGCAAGTGCTCTACCACTGAGCTACCTTTCCAGCCCCTGTCATATTTAAAAGTATCTGAAAGCTGACTCTTGCCAATTAATTACCTAGAAATTGCACCAGATTGAAATTCATTTCAGCCTTAAGGAGACAATGGGGTTTAAACTCTATTTTCTATTCAATTGGCCCCAAACCCAATCAGTACATGCTACCCCAGGGCTATTGCAAGTCTGCCTGTGGAAAACAGCATCTCAGTTATGCATGCGACAATTCTGAGTGGTAGGAACCATTTCCCACTTTCATATGGCAGGAAAACGAAGTTCAGAGAAGTTAAGTGATTTCCCCAAGGCTACTAGGTAGCAGAGCTAGGATGCAAACCCCCACAGGACAGGGTTTCACAGAGCTGCTGCTTGCCTGAGCAGTTTGCAGGACCCAAGGCCACAGGTGGCACGGCAGGGTCTGGGGGCCAGTCAGCAGGGCTTGGCATTATACATCCCATCCGGAGCTCTGAGGACTGAAAAACCCAGGCAGCTTTCAAAGGCAGATGAAAAGCCAACCGTCCTCAAATTGTTTTATTTAAAGCCAGCCTCCTGACTGTTTGAAGCCTCTTGCTTTTGACAGTGCTTTTGCCTTTCTTTTTCCTAGCTGCTTTTAAACAGTCCTGGGAGGTAAGACAAGTGCATCCTTGCTGGCTCTCCACCCACCTGCCTCCTCCACCCACCGCCCAGGGGTGGGGTCCAGAGCTCAGCTGGGCCTAGAGCACCACGGGAAGGGAGAGAAGGAGGAGGGGAAAGGGGGAGAGGGGGGGCCAACAGACCAGAAATCTGCCACCGATCTGCACCTGATGTAGATACAGATGAAGTCTTTTGCTTTTATAGTGAGTTTCGCTGGCATTAAACTTCATTTATGTCTCTATAAATATATACAGCTTTGAACGGGAGGTTTTATGGCTAGGTTTATAAGTTCCATCTCTCTCCGTGGCACAGCCTGGGTCACGGGGAGGAGCCAGCCCCTTTATAGATTGAACTGGTCTCTGGCCTTTTCAACAGAGCCATTTGCAAGGCTCTCATTTGCTATTCTGAGCTCTGTCCCTGTCTCCAGCTGTCCCAGCCCCGCCCCCCTTACCTCGCTGCACTGGGCAGACTTGGCTCTCTGGCCTCTGAGCTGGCCTCTTCTTGGCCTGCCTGTGCTGGGGCCTGGCTCACAGCTGGCCAGCTGTCAGCAGGTCATGTGGAGGGGATGTGGGGCTGTCAGCTGACTTCTTTCCCACACCTGTCCCTTGGCCTGGTCATTGCTGCCGACCTTGGCATTGACAAGCTCACAGGGGACATCAGGAGGCGTGCTGGCAAAACCCTGGCTTATTAAGGTGTATGTTTTACAGAAATCCGTTTAGATAAACAGCCCATCCATACAAATGCCGGCATTCCGTGGCCATAGGGCTTACATGACTCCAAGACTCAGGCAAATCGCTTCTCTCCCGATGCACTAGCAGAGATAAATTCACAGTCATCTATATAAACTCCAGGCTTGGAAATTGCACACCGTCAAAAGATTCAAACAATTACTCTAGCCCAACCAGGAGGTGGCTGTTAGATGCTCTTCTTATGGAAAACATAATTATAAAGGAAGGGAAAATGTTTCATAAATAAAACTCAGACTGGCAGAAGAACCTGGAGGGAGGAGAAAGGAGGAGAAATGTTCCCCGTCTCCAGCTGAGTGGGAAATAGGGTTTAAACCCCGGGGTCTCCTCAAGGCTCAAATTCATTTCAATCTGGTACAATTTCTAGGTAATTAATTGGCAAGCGGCAGCTTTCAGATATTTTTAAATATCAACCTGCCAGGCTCTTGGTGCTAAAAGAGTAGAAGAAAAAAATAGCCCAACACATGCTCCTAAAATCAAGGTGATGTAAAACAAGGGCCAGCCCAACCCATTAGCACTTGAAGAGAATAAAAAAAAAATCCAGGTCAGCCCAGATAAATTGTTAGCTAGTTACAATGCTGTGCACCCTGGCCATATTGAGTAGCTATTGGCACCGTCATCCATCAGAGACATACTTCCTGCTCTATGCCAGCACAGTCCTATGCACTTTGTACCAATGCCCCACTCCATTTTCTTCAAAAAAAAATCTTTAAGGCTGACATGATGATTATCTATAGGTTTTTGGTGGGTAGAGGAAGGAGGAAAGGCTGCTGATCTCTTAGGTCAAGACAGGTTATGGAATAGCCCAAGGTCATAGGGTCAGTATCTGGTAAAGTAAGGTTGTTGTTTTTTTTTCTCCTTTTGGTGGTTTAGAGAACCTTGTGAGCATTCCCAATGCCCAGCCCCTAAAGTAGGAATAGATAACCAAGTTTGCAGGTAATAATCAGCTCTCCTCTTATACTTGAGGATTTTGTCCTGTCGGCCTCGGTATACGGAACACAAGGTGTAAGGAGGTATGTCAAAGATACAAGCCAGAGATGGGGCTTTGGTTCAAGGCAACCTCGTCATCTACCAGTTGTGTAGCTTCGGGCGATCTACTTAACATCTCTAAATTTCTCAGAAGCTTTGTGTTCTTTATCCATGTGTTCTGTTTCTATGATCTTCATAACGAAAAGGATTATTTCAATTCAATTTGGGGCCTAACTAGCATCTCTCTTTCTCACTTGATTTGGGAAGGTTTCCTTGTCAACCTACTTTCAGGGTTCTTGTGAAGATTCAGAAAGAGGGTAATGTCTAACTCCAGCAACAGGGCCCTCCAAAAAAAAAAAAAACAGAAGTGCTGCTTTAACCCATTATTGTAAGAATATCATGAGATTCTATCACAAGGTCTAGTCTAGAGCATCACACTTAGGATATTTTATCAATAATAGCTGTTACTGTTACTACAAAGAGGAACAGAGGTGGAAATCCTTGTACTGAAATTGAAAAGAGCCAACAAGGAGTCAGAAATTCTTCTTGGGTTCTTTTCACACTGGACTCTCCATTCACAGATAGAGATGTGAGATGTTTCCACATATAAAGATGCACAATGCTGCACGATGTTTAAGATGAATTACAAGCGCTACCATCATTAATTGCTGAGTGGATGAGAAAAGCAACCTAAGAAAGCAGTTAAGACCCAGATTTTGACCCTGGACTTGAGATTCTGCTCTACAGCTAGCTGTAAAAGGTTGATTAGCTAATTAGCACCACTCTATCTATAGTTCTTCATCTCTAAAAGTAGGGCTAATAGTATATGTCATAATGTTTAGCTACTAAATGATACAGAGTATTTAGATGTGTTTGTTAATAATAGTAACAGCAGTATTGAGGGCAATTGATTGGACAACACTTATTATTAGCACTTAATAAATGTTGGCTACTATTAGCTTTAGGAAATAGCAAGATCCAAGCTTCCAGGGATGCAAATTTTAGGTGAACTGGAATCAAGGATCAAAATTCTAGCCCAGTAATGTTGCTAAGCTAATACTATAGTGGGATCAATATTCTAGACTTCTCTTTAGTCTCCCTTGTACACCATGCGATGGGAACACATCCAGATTAAAAGGGTTGTGACTTGCTCCTGGGTCTTGATAATGACCTTTTATTGAGTCTTCTACAGCCAGCGCATGAGATGTTATTAAAGAAGCCAAGTCGAGTGAGCTTGGCAGTGTCCTTCTCGGAGGACAAGGGATGGAGCTAGAATACTTTAGGAGACTGTAATGCGTCTGCTGGCTCATTTGTCCCTGACCCCAGGACCCTTTCCTTCATTATGAAGTCTCATTTTGTACTGCCTTACCCTGAGAAAGGCCCACAGAGGGTGAAAACGGGGCCCCTCCCCGTCCGCTGGCACCACTTTGCGATAAGATCGAGCACTTAAGGGTGGGCATAGATGAGAATTTAGGAGTCTAGTTTGTTTATCCCAAATCGATTGTACACCTTCACATTGAGGGTGTGAGTACAGGAGACAGATCCGGGTCATTCATGTGCACCAGCTCCAGGTCACCTCTGCAGTCTTTTTCCAGGAAGCCACCTGTTTGGGCTTTATAGAGAAAGGCAATCATTTCAATTCAAGTCAGTGTCATAATCAGGAACTCTTCCTTCTTGTATGTTGGGAGATTAAAACAGAGGCATCTGGTCAGAATTCAAGAATAGAAAAATATATAATTCAGGGATCCATCATCAATAAAATGTGGCCTATGCATACAGTGGAGTATTATTTAGCTGTGAAAAGGGAATTCTGACACATGCCACAACATGGATTAACCATGAAGATATGATGCCAGGTAACAGTATTGAGTAGTGGAGAATTCCACATATATGAGGAACTCAATTCAGACTCACAGAATCATTGTGGTGGCTGCCGGGGGCTGGGAGAAGGAAATAAGAAGTTATTATCTAATAGTTGTGGTGATTCACTTGGGCAAGATGAAAATGTTCTGTATATAAGTGGTGGTAATGCTTGCATGCCAAGGTGAATGTACAATGCATAGTATCACTGAATTATGTACCTAAAATGACTAAAATGGTAAATAGCACAAAAGGAGGGAAAGAGAAGAAAGCAAGGCTGTTGAATTTCCTTTGCCAACTGACAATGACATACTCATTACTTGCTGTGTTCAAAGTGTATCAAAACAGTTCTAGCCCAAAGTCATGTTCCAAGGAAAAGCTGTAGTGAGGCTTAGAATTGTAAGTAGCTTTGAAACAACTCCATTCCAATCCCCACTTCCTCACTGGTTGTGCGTTTAAGAAGATGAAACTCCCCTGGGATGCAGAATCTCACCTTTATTATCATAGCACAAAATCAAGATAAGGCAAAGGTATATCTCTGCCCTTCTGCCAAGTCCTCACTGCAGTGGTTCCCATGGCCACCATTTAACTTTTGTATTGCTGTAACCCCTTCTTTCTAGACATTAGGGAACCCACACAGTGGCCATCTTCTAGCTTGGCTCACAGTCTGATGGCTTAGCAAATTAAACTTTACTTTGTAGGATCCCAGCTAGGAGATACAACTTGGGGAGCCATCTCCGTGAAAGAGCCGGCTGTATGCATAATCTGAGGACAGTGAAAGCAGAAAGGGGCAAAGTCCTAAAAGAAAATACCATATAGTAAAGGTCTCATAAACGGAAGGAAGCAGAGGATATGGCCACCCACTGAGCATGTATATAAGTCTGTGATCATAGAGCTGCCTAGACACGTATAGAGGTCTACTAAAGACTCTGACTTGCTTGACTGACTTGCTATTACTCTGGTTTATTAGTTGAGGCTTCACAAAATATCTCATGTGTAACCAGTGGTCCTCAAGCTTAGAGAATGAGAAGAGAATTGGGCAGGTAAAATGTCAGGAAAACAGACAGAGAGAGAGAGGGGGAAGGGAGAAAAAGACAGAGATCTATTTACTAAGCAAAGTCACAATTATTCTCTGGTAACTCCATTATTTCTTAATGGCAAAATAGAAAATAGCACTCTCTGCTAAAGAATAGCGCTAAGGGGGTATATGAGTCTGAACAAGTGGCTTCTTGAAGACCTCCTCCTCAACCATCATGGCGGCAGATGGAGCTGGGTTGGGTTTCATGGAATTCATGTGAGCACAATGAAACTTAATCTTCTCTCTCTCTTTTTACCTAAGCTCCTGTTGGTGCTCTCAGCTCAGTCTTCTGAAGCCCAGAGAGGGTGACTCGTGACCACTCACCTGACATATTTAATAGAAATTTCAACAGCATATCTAGGAACTGCATCATCCAATAAGTTGAGGTTAGTTCACAACAGGGACCATTCAATTCCTGGTTGGACTTGATTTATATACAAATAGTTGAAATGGACACACACTTTCTAGTTCCATAACCACAAACAGCTCTTCCTGCTACCCACTCATTGTCAATAACTATGGGACTCTGTAACAGTCTTTTGAAAAGTCTAGGGTCCAAATTTTATATATATATATATATATATATATATACACATATATACGTATATATGTATATATATATGTACACACACACACACACACATATATATATATATATATAATGTGATACAGACAAATGAAGTCTTGCTGCACAATGTGTGAGCTATGGTAGCAACAGCCAGAAAGTGATGGGTTGGTGGAGGAAAGCACTGATTAGAAAGAAGCATGAGAAATATACTTCTGTGTATTTCATTTGAGATGGGAGTTAAATGAGTGTACACACTGTCAACATTTAATTCATTCAAGTACTTAAGATCTGTGATTTTTATATGCAAGTTACATTTCAACAAAAAATAAGTTACAGTAGGGCTAGGGGTATGGCCTAGCCATAGTGGTAGAGTGCTTGTCTAGCATGCATGAAGCCTTGGGTTCAATTCCTCAGTACCAAATAAACATGAAAAGCCAGAAGTGGTGCTGTGGTTCAACTGGTAGAGCACTATCCTTGAGCCAAAGAAGCTCACAGGGGTAGTGCCTAGGCCCTGAGTTCAAGCCTCAGGACTGGCAAAAAAAAGAAAGAAGGAAAGAAAGAATGAAAAAAAGAAAGAAAGGAAGAAGGAAAGAAAGAGAGAAAGAAAGAAGGAAAGAAAGAGAGAAAGAAAGAAAGAAAGAAGGGAGGGAGGGAGGGAGGGAGAGAGGGAGGGAGGGAGGGAAAGAAGGAAGGAAGGAAGGAAGACATTAAGAATGTCTAAAAAATGTTACAGTGGCCCATTCCAGGTAAATAACAACATACCAGTATGAAGAATGCCAACTTTCTTTTGCCCTTTCCCTTCTCATCTTTCTAGCCCAGTGTCTCCTCTGCTCAGTGAAGAAAGAATAAATAGTAGAATCTAATGGCTTTCTCTCCAGCTTCCTGGCCAGGTAGAAAAGCTGGGGGCTGCAAGGGGGGTGTAAGTCTTTTATGTGGGCTAAGTTTGAGTCCAACTTTCCATTTCTCTTCTAGATGAAAGGAACCTAGCCTTCTCCTACTCCTGTCGCATTGGAGGCGCAGAGAACTCAATGAAGATGTCCACACAGAAGGCTCACTCATTACACACCCCAAACCAAGATATCTAATACAATGTGCCCGGGGAAGAAGGCTATCATCTTGGGTTTCTGGGGACAAAATGAGTGCATGTGACCTTCCCAAGCTTCTGCCTTCAGAGTAAGCACAGAGATCCTGGCCTCTGATCATCTTCTTGGTTGAGAACTAAAGGCCAGCTACATGTTGAGATTCCTGGATGATTTCCAGTCTTCACCAGGGAGAGGCTATTGCCCTACACCAAGTTCATTAAGACTTTGGCTGCAAATATCTGTCAACCGGGGAACAATCCATCCCCATTCTCCCATACAGGAGCCTATCTGCCTTTAAAAAGTGGTGAGATTTGAGCACACAAGAAGTTTGTTTCCACACTGCTACCCTCTGGCCTAAGACCTTAAACATCTATGTCTGGCCTTTGAAACAATGAGTACAGTAACATCACAGAGCACTTCTTCCACACAAAATTTAAGGGCATTAATGGGATAATGATTACCAAGAGTGGTGACTTCAGTAATGAAATATAGGATTTGAACAGGATCCACTGCAAGGGCCTGGTTTTCTAAACCTTCAGGGAGATGTCTTTCAAACATCTATCCACCCACTTGTTTGAATTTCATGGACAGAAAGAGAGCTGAAATCCGAATGAGTCAGTGTTGGTTTCTGATTCTCTGCAATTGTCCATTCAATCTTTCCTCTACTATCATTACAACTGCTAACATCTTTCTCTTCCCTTCACTACATCTGCCATTCCTAGGAGATGCTGAAGTTCCTGGATGCAATGCCAAGAGTAGACAAAAATAGTCATGCCGCTTTTCTCAGAACCATTTCTCACCCAGAAAGGGGCAAGAAAAGTCCCCAACTGGAGGCAGAGGATTTTCTTTAACTTGAAGAAGGGACCCTGAGTGCTGAACTAAAAACAAACCAAAGATTCACCACATTAGAGTGCTTTCAGGATTAGGAAGAGTAAACAACCACACTGCCCATCTCTCTCCTGCCTCAAAAATATACTTTGGAGCAAGGACCAGAAACTTAAACAGTGAAGAGGCCGAATGAGGGCAAAAGTCTATCTGTGAAAAGCCCATACCCGCCTGTTTGAATGCCGGCTCCATGGAGAATTGGACAATCAAAGAAAATTCCTGACACCACTTGTTGAATAGCCCCATCTAAGGGTTTGGGCTGGACTGACCAGGCTACAAGTAGGCACACCGTGTGTCCGAGGAAAAGTCTAGTTAAATACAGGGAACTGACATGATAGATTGAATGGGCAGGAGGCAGGAGCAAATAGAGCAGGACCTTGCAGAAAGCAGCAACAATGAAGTAGGAAGTCATGATATGGTCCTATTTCTGCAACCTTCCAGTGCTACAGGATGACCAAGTTCTACCTCAAGTCTTCCTGGGTCTGGGGTCAGTCTAAGTTCACTTCTGCCCACCTAGACACGTGGAGACAAACCCTTCTGTGCTTCTTCTACTGCCAGATGCCCTGGAAAATAGGACAGAAAAGACTTTTGTCCCCTTTCCAACTCAATATAGCCAAGGATGGCATCTCCTGTAGCATAGGTCACCTCAGCCAGGCTTAAGACATGGGCACTCGCCTGTTAGCATGAAGTCAGACAGACCTCTGCCCCATGCTGCCCCAGCCCGGGCTTCACCTGTTGCAGCCCTGCTGTCCACTTGCCATGAATTCACACCAGGAGAGAAGACAAAAGGTCAGGTTGGGAACTCTGCACAGCAAGAACCCAGAGAATCCTAGGGGAACTGACATTAAAAAAAAAGATCATCTCTTCCAAGCTCCCTCAGAGAAGCATAACTTTTCACTCTCTCTCTACTCCAATCTTCATCCCCAGCTTCCTGTACAACTCTTTCCCACCATGGAGGGGTGGTCAGGAAAGAGTTAAAGAAGGTATGCGACTAATCCCCCCCCAAAACCCTCCCTCTTATCTACATAAAAAAGGCCAGCTTTATCCAGACTCAGAAAAGAATAAGACCCACCCGCAATTTTCCTCACAACTCACCTGTCTTATGCAACAGTGCACATACAACAGACACTCCGTGTCTACCCATAAGGCTAGGGTCCACAACCCCCTCTAATTCAGTAGACATAGTTTTACACCTTTCTTTCTTTTCTTTCTTTCTTTTTCCCTATGCAGATCCCAGCTCTGCTGGCAGCAGAGAGATGTAACCTTAGTGCCAAACGCCTTGCAGGAACACAGACACACAGGAACTGAAATGCATCGCGTTGCTCTCCTTGGTGCTGAAATCACGCTAGCAAGGAAAAGAAGGAGCGGAGTGCTTTGGACTTACCGGGGCTGGGGGTGGGCAGCCTGGAGCTTCCTGGGAAGAGAATTCTTGTCTGTTGAGGCTGGGGCCAGCCGATGCACTCACCTAGAGCTCCCACCTCTCTCTCTCTCTCTTTCTCTCTCTCTGTCTTCTCTTCCTTTCCTTCTTTTTCTGAGAGAAGGCTCCAGGAAAGAAATAAAAACCCAAGCCAGCAGGGCTATGAGTAGAAGGAGAAAAAAAAAAGGCGATCAAAATAAGATTTGAAAAGTCAGGTGACTTTACTCCACTAGTGATAATTCCTTGGGTCAGGAAGGACCCTCTCTTCTCTCCCTCTCTCTGGGTCTGCTTCTGTCTCTGCGCGTTGAGCCAACAGTCTAAGCACAGTCAGTTCCTGCCTCTGACGTGAACGAGATGAGGAAGCCTGGGACTGCTTTGCTCTCTCTCTCTCTCTCTCTCTCTCTCTCTCTCCTCTCTCCTCTCTCTCTCGTTCTCTTTTCCCCTCTTGCTGAAATTTCAGCAGCTTATTTTTGAAGCCTCTGTTTTTTCCATTCCTCTACAAGCAGCCCCCTAGTGGACAGAAAAGAAAAATATCCTTAGTCCTCCAGCAGGCTGGATTCAGGCGCAGGAATCTCCCGGCCTCCACACAGCCAGGGTCCTGAAGAGGACAGAGCCTTTCTCTGACCTACCTAGAAAGGGGACACACAGAGAGGGGAAAGCTTGTAAGAGATCCTTTGTGGGCCATTGCAGAAGTCAAGGGTGGGATGGGATAGGGGGGAGATGAAGTATTTGTTAGGGACATTATGTTTTGGAATAAGGTCATGTTCTCAAGTTCACAGCAGAGGGAAGCATCCAGTAAGTGACTTCTACAGCCAGTTGAGGGGTGTGTATATCCAGCACAACTTGGGGAATGGGGTGTAAAGAGGCAGAGAATGTAAGGAATCACAAAACAAAAAAAAATAACAAAAGCAAAAAAATCTAGCTGGGATCTTGCCCAGGTCTATAATATGGCTTTTTTGAAAACTAGTATGTCTATTTTGTGGAAAGACAGAACCTGAGATTATCTCAGAAATAGCCAGCAGCAACCTTGTTGAGTGTCCATGGAGAATCTCAACAGCACAAAATCTCAGGGGTCACTGCTCATAAGGGATAGTGAACATGCACTTTTGCATGCACAGTCTCAGACTCCTGACACATCTACAAACTTGTGTCTTAGTTCTAGACTGCCATTCACTTGCTGTACATTTTGCTTCTCTATGGCTTCACTCCACAGTTTGTAAAACGTGGATAATGCTGCCCCCTCCCTACTGAATAGGAATGCTGAGGGACTGCTGTGATATAGAGACAGAGAATCTCAGGGCAGCAGGAAATTTAAAGCTGGTCTTATCCAAACCCTCTTCTTTTGTTTGGGTCACCGCTTAACAAATAACAACAGCTAACCCAGAATATTTACCCTATATAGTAGATGGTGCTCAAAGCCCTTATATGTTAGTTCATTTAATCCATGAAAGAATTCTATGGTGCAGCTGCTGGCATTACATCTTGTAGATGAGGAGACAAAAGTAGAGGGGTGAAATAACCTATCCACGATCACACCTCTAGTAAACATCAGGGGTAAAGTTAGAAATGCAGACCATCTGACTTTGGAGCTATCTGTTATACCCCCAAGTATTTATTCTCTCTCTCTCTCTCTCTCTCTCTCTCTCTCTCTCTCTCTATCTATCTATCTATCTCTCTATCTCCCAGAAGTGATAACATCCAGAATAAATAGAAGGTAGTACTTTAGCGATCATTGCTATTATTTATAATGAAGTGCCTAGAGTGTTGTAATAAATTTACATGTGAGTGAGTTTTTACAATAAAATATTTATAAGCATTGGTGCCAACAAACTAGAAAATGCTATTCCTGATGAGACTTTTTTTTTAAAAAGAAGCTGATTCTCTCAGAGATTTGGGTAGTTTTGTGTACAAACCTCATTACAAATCTCATGAGATTGGAAACTTTAGGGCTTTGGTATCAGTTCAGAAGACAGCTTGCTCAATTTCTGTGCCAAGTGCAGCCTGCTACCAAGTGCCTAACGCCATGCTGAGGTGGAACCAGCACTCTGATACACTGCATTGTTGCAATGTGAGCTCATCAGCGCTCTGTGGGATGTTGGACATTTTCTTCAGAATTTCAGTTATGAATCGTTTACCAAATGTGGTCTATGCTTTTTTGCTTGCTTGTTCACTTCCTTTAGATCAAAAGGTATGAGGCACAGCAGAGAAGGGAAAGAATCCTATCTTCCTGGAGTTTGCATTTTCTGAGTGGGGAGAAAGGGACACAGAAGAGACCAGAGCAGTTCAGGGGCTAAGAACCAAGCCACAGGCAGATTCAAGGTAGTAAGTAAGCACATGGAAAGACAACTAACTTGATCTTCAAGACCTGAAGGACTTCTGAAGGTGGCAGCATCTAAGCAGAGGACTAGAGAACAAGAGATGGAAGACATGACATTTGCAAGTTCATGAAAGAGAAAGAAAGAGCACGATGTAAATCTTTCGAAGTTATCGCCATCCTGTTTAGAAATGGGGAAAATGCATGGGAGGGGAAAACTGGGAGAGAGTGAGGGAAGAGGTGACATTATACAGAAAGAAATGTACTCTTTACCTTACTTGTTAGCTGCAGTCTCTCTGTATATCACCTTTATAATAACAATGCATTTTTAAATGAAGAAACTAAGGCCGCACAAGGTAACTGGCTCATTCAGGGTCTCAAGATCACACATTTAGGAAGGACAATGCAAGCTAAAAAGCATACAAAGCACAGGTGTCTGATTCCAACATCAACCTCTTTATGAAGCACTGTCTCGTCACTTGGATGCACACTCTGTAACAGAGGTTTCAACAGCACACAAACACAGTAACTAAGAGAAAAAGCGGCATGTAGGAGGAGCATAAGCCATTATCATTAAATGAGAGAGCCACAAGAAGGCAGTAGTCAGTTCAGAAAAAAGGAGAAATGGAGAATGGCAGGATTACTTCTGCTGGATGAGAAATTAACGAATATATCAGGAAGTGGGACATTGCAGAAGTACAGGCATTAGATTCTTGCGTTTGAACGGGGAAGGTGTAAACAAAAGGCAAGAAGAGAGTTTCAGGTGAAGTGCTTGCTGTGAGAGGCAGCCCCAAGGTGGATAGAGTCTTTCTGCCAGGGAGGGTGATAGAGCCTTTCATGAGACATGGCCATTTACCTGGATCTTAATGGGGAAAGCACTCTGTTACACCTCACAATTTCTACATGGAAAACATGAGATCTGGTTTGTCTCGAAGAATACTAGGAACATTGAGTGACAGAGAGTAGGTCATTGTAGACGGAAAGATGCCAAACTTTGGGAGATCTATTTCAGAAGGGTGGAGGAGAAATGAGATAAATACATGAACTTAGTTTGGGACATGTCAGCTTTGAGGCAGGGGTAAACATAGATTGTAATAGAAATATCTAAGCCATGGTTTAGGTAGTCTGCGCTGCCTACATTGGCTCCAGGGTTGTTGATGCAGATCTAGAGCCCATTATTTGAACATAATGGTTTCTGGATGGATACCACTAACAGGAAAGAAAGCTAAGAAGACTGAGGACCAGGTCACAATTCTATTTTATTAATCCTTCTATCAAAGTTGTATGCTTATTTAGTCTTTCGGGTTAAAGTGCTTGATACCTAAGGGATATCTACACTATACTTATTGATTGGCTCATAACAGTAGCCAGATGTATTATGAGTAGATAATATTGGACTGAGATCAGTGACCGGTTCCTTGTCTTCTGATTACTTCTGTTGCAACTTCCCCTTTGGAAGCTGGTAATCACGAGCCTCTCCAGCATCTCAGCCCCAAACCCTCCTCTCTTGCTTGCTATTGTGCTATTATGTAGCTAGATCAACTCAGCACTTTCTCAGGCACTCAACTGCCTCCAGGGCTTTTTCTAGGAGCCTCAGCGTGGTTAGTCACGAGTGAAATTTTGCAAGGAAATGTTATATTACAGCAGTGTTGGACACAAGAACTTAGCAGGTATAGCTGTGGCTATTTTTTTTCTCAAAGGAGTGAGGGATACAATGCTCTGTTTTGGGACATAATGAGTTTGATAGCCAAGCGAGTCCTTGGTTTCCAGGTTAACCGAAGCAACCATCAAAGCATGGTGAGCATTGGAGGAAGCTTGCTGTAAATCCCAGATACCCCTGGGAAGGGAAGGAGAAGAGAGGCAATGGCCAAGGCCTAGATGATTAATCATCTCCCTAACCAGGACATTCTTTTGAAAGCATGCCTTCTTATTTCCTAACTCTTCCTTCCTACACAATTTCTGATTGTCACTTCTATCTTTTCCCATAGTCTGTTTACTTGGACCATGACTCTTTGGGGGACCAGGGCAGTGTTTACCTTTAAGAAGCACCTAGCAGCATACATGGAGAGAGGGGGGGGGAGAGGGAGGGAGGGAGGTGGGAGGGAGAAGAAGAAGGAGAGGGAGAGGGAGAGAGAATGATACCTTGCATGCCTGCTAGTTTAAGGAAAGAAGAGAATAAATGTTCTTCCAGGGTAGAGACACCATTTGGAAGGTAATGTTCCTTTTTATTTTGTGACTTCAAATACTTTCCCCATAGCAAAGGTGAGGAGGCCAGGAGTCTCATTCATGACTTCTTCCTGCTGGGGAGAAGAACCCTGCCATGAACTGCCCATTATGCACCATAACACCTAATTACCACATTCAGCAAGTAGCGGCTCAGGGGTGACATTCTGTAGTCAGGGGATCTAGGACTGTTAGGCTTAACGAAGCAGTTTAGCCCTGTTCTGGAAGAAGGAGACAAGAGCGTGCAGTATGCCAGAGTCTCCCGTGGTGCCCTGTGCCCACTCTTAAGCCAGAGTCCCTGATCATTCCTAGATGAAGGGAGCCTTGGCAATGACTGGGAGCTCTCGTGCATTCTCAGCCCCTACAGTCCAGGGAATCAGGAGTCAGATGTTCAGTCATGCTGAAGAAGCTGCTCTGGGGAATCTCCTGTCTTTAAAATGAGGATCTTGCCTGCCCCACCCCCAAACCTGCCTGGTCCCCACCTTACTCTCAGGGCCTATGAAGGGAGAGAAGAGCAGAGGACTTACGTTGCCAATAGCCAGAATTGTTTAATAATGGGGGCTTCTAAATGTGGTCCAGCTCCAGAATGATGACATTCTTTGTCATTTTGTCAAGACATTACAGGGACTTCTTAAACATTAGCTAAGTGGTTTTGGGGCAAAAGACTTACTCAGTCCCTTTCAACTCAGACCCTATGAGAGTGTGTTGGCCTAATGGCATAGAGATTTGCTGTACAAGGATAATCTGGGATTTATTTTTCTGAGAGGTAGAGAGAGAAATTCTTAAAGATGACCATGAGGATAATGTCATTCACATGATTAGCCTCCCCAGGAGATAGAAAAGGCCTTCCTGCCCTAAAACCAGAGCTGGCCTTGGGCTCCATCCCAGCCTGACTCAGCAGGATTTGGTGACCTCATTGCACAGCAAGGCTGCTGTGTGGGACGAACTCTGGAGAGCTAGCTGTCTGCTATGGAGACAGAAGGCTGAAGTTGCAGGCCAGCATTGCCTGGGGGAGGCAGTCACATCAGTGGTCCCCACAAGAGTTTTACACACTAATGGGTGGAAGAAGCCTAGAAGAAGAGCTTAGCTCTGTCTACAAGGGCTGGCCAGAGCTGAAAAGACAAACAAACAAACCAAAGAGCAGTTGGACAGTTTCAAGCACTGTCAAATGATGGAAGAAGCGAATCTACCTGTAGGATAATTGATGGCAAGAGACCCCTGCCTCAAACCTCTTTCATGCTTTGGTATCAGGAGATGATAAACACCAGCGTGGTAGGCTATGGTAGTTACTATTTTTTCCAGTTGAAAATAGGATCTCTCCCCAGTCCTCTTCTTTTGCTAACATCAGAACTTTCCTTCCTCAGACACTGGTCTGGGCACTTGACTTAGACTTGGCTATGGAAGTTGCCTATTTCTAAACTATGGCTCAAGTAAAGCCAGGCAGATTATTCTCAGCAATTGGGAAAGAGAAATTCTCTTTCTAATAGGGTTTCCATATAGGAACTTGTAAGCCTAGACATGACCCTAGTCATCTCCCCTTGTTTTATGGAGAAGTCCTGTGTACGGTGACAAATGAGAGTGCCAAAACCCAGCAAGAAGCAGAGCCCGATCCAGGGGGAAAGGCTCCAGACAATGTGGTTTGATATACTAGGTCCAGCTAGTTAGAGGAAATGAGCTCCTAGTTAGGCTAGCCAATAGATGCTCCTTTCACGTAAGCTAATTTGTGTTTGGGTTTTGTCAATGTAACATAACTCTTATTATTTTTCCTTCAAGACAACTCTTGCTAGGTAGTCTAGGCTGGCCTTAAACTTATTACCATTGTGCTTCAGGTTCCTGTGTGCTGGAATTATAGGCATGTATCACCATACAGGGTTATCACTTAAGTTTTACATCTTCTAAGATACATGGTAACTTTAAATTCCTGTTAGAGTGAGGAATACTTAAATGGCAGCCTAAGATTTTACTGATCGTTGCTTGGGGGTCTGAGAGCAGAAGGGATAGCTGCGAATAAGCTGGGTATTTGGGGAGGAAAAACCTAAGTAATTTCCTTGGGGAATATAAGAAAGGATCAGGGGATTGACAAAGCAGCGATTGTTGCATTCGTGTAGAAAATGCTGAGAATTGAGGGTCTGCCTCACAGTATCTATTAGTTATAAAGGCTGTGTACTTCTGATTTTAAAGGAAAGGACACAAGGAGACCTGTGATGGCTGGCATTGGGGTCTCTGCTGCCCTGGTTTGTTGAAGAGTACTCACCTGGTGAGGATGTTAATCGAAGGGACCAGGTTCATCTCTGACAAATCTGTTTCTCTCTACCCTCAAGCTCATAGCATACCTTGCCTGGAGTGACAGCTCCAACCTCTCAAAGCCTTTGGTTCCTCTCTGGACCCAGCTGGCTCATAGGGTTCTGAGCAGAGTCTTCTGGTTTGGAGATGCTGCAGTGCTGTGATGGTGTAAGTGTGCACCAGCTCACTCTGAATCAGGAACTCTGCTCTTCCTCCTACTCCTTGCTCAAGCCTATCCTATAGGGCCTAGCCAGCTGCAGCCTGCTTGGAGGGAGCAGGCTCCTGCATGATGGAATGCTAGTCGGGAAGGGATGCAGCTGAGCCCCTGGCATCCCAGCCTGCCTGCCTGCCAGCGGGAATCATTATCTACACCCAAGAGGGAGGCAGGCTTCCCACACTAAATTAGCAAGAGCAAAGCAGATGTCTCCCTTCAGTGCGGCAAAGGATTTGATAGGCTAGGCCCGCAGATCCTTTCCCTTGGCGTCACAGACAAGGACAAGAGTGAGAGCCCAGGATGGAAGCCTTTGCTGTTAAACGACCCCACCACCGCTGAGAAGCCTGGGATCAAACCTACCTCCTCACCCTGTCCCAAACTATTTTTCTCTCCATAGTTGCCCAAAAGGTTTCCTCTCCCACATACTTCTTGTTCTCATTCTGGGCTTAAAGTCTTAGTCTTCATTTCCTATGGAACTCTGAATAAGAAATGGAGGCCCAAATGTGTTGGGCATTTTAGAAACATTCCCAGTCCACCCCCCCTTCTTCCCTGAGCTCACTCCCATATGGAAAAGCTGTAGTCTAGGCTCTAGGCTCTCCTCCCTTCTCTGGCTGCTCTCCTCTCCTGCTTTGTAGACTAAGTTTATCATCAGCAGAGCACGGGATTGCTATGGTTTGAATGTCCTTGTCCCCTCCAGAATTCATGTTGATAAGTCCTCAACATGAGAGTAGGAAGAGGTGGCCCTTTGGGGGTGGTTAGGCCAAGACAAGATTCCTCCCTGGAGAATAGAATAGGTGATCTTATAAAGAAGTTGAAGTTTAACCAGAGTTCTAGGCAAGAGACCCAACGCCAAGGTTCTAACCTACACCAGTAAAGAGAATAATAGTGGTAAAGGGCAGAGAAGGGAGATTTATCCCAAGGCACAGCACAAGAAAAGGCAGAGTAAACATTTTAACCCGTCTTCAGGGTACAAACATGGGCTTTAGGTTAAATAGAGAACGAACTGGGACAAGGGAGAGAGGTTTATATAATTAAGTAGTCCGAGGCAGGCAAAGCGTGGCTTGGTTGGTCACTATCTCAGTTCTGGTTCTGGGACGGCTTATGGAGAACTTGTTAACATGTCATCATTTGAGGGGACCACTCTGGCACCCATGAGATTATTACTCCTGTCTCAGGGTGAGACCTTATTATTAAAAGGCAATTGTCTTCATTTGAGGAGGTGGTCTGTCTTATAGGCTCTGCTGATCATCTCTTTAGGGCCAATTTCTGTCCCTGTCATAAAGATCTATGATTTAGTCCCATTTTTCCTGGAACCAAAAGTGATTGCAGGTGACTCAGAGCAAAGGAGACAGATGTAAAAGGGAAGCAGGGATGGCAAGGTTTTCTTCTGCTTTTTTAATTAATTTGTGGGTCCAAGTAAGAGAGCAATTTCTAAGAACCCAGGAACTCACTAGGGCTAGTGATCTACCACTCAGAGCCATAGTGCCAGTTGGGGTTTTCTGATGGTTAATTGTAGATAAGAGTCTCATAGACTTTCCTCCTTGGGCTGACTCTGAACCACAATTTTCAGATCGCAGCCTTCTGAGTAGCTAGGATTATAGGCATGAGCCCCCATCCCCTGGCTCATAATACATTTTTGAATATACATATTATTTTAAAATCCCCTGGGTCTTCCCTTGGCTTGTTTCTGACTTTATAAATAAGCATTCTTCCTGGGTTTACCTTTTTCTTAGGTTATATTACCTTTTGTTTAGGTACACATTAGCAGGACATTGGTTCTTGGGGGCTTTAGCAAGTTCTGCCAAGAAACATCCTTATGATGAAGGAGATAAGGTTGATAGACTGGGTTTATACTCCTATTAAACCATTTAGGACCTGCACAGATCTGCCTGCTCACTCCCTTCTGAACATCCCAATTCCTCATCAAACCAAGGCTCATGATGATAGCTCCCTCTCATGACGTTGCTTGGATCAAAACAAGGCTGTGAGCATCAAAGGCAGTGTCTAAGATGTTTGCCAAGAGCCTATATCTGTCTACCCAATCTTGTTCCCTTGCTGCTGGACATCGCCCCCTTAGAGAGGTTGTTCCTAACAGGTCTTCTAAAGTGACCATTAGTGTCACTCTTACTCATGGGCTCACACACTTTTTAAAACATCATACCTATTATCCCCCCAGTTCGCATTTTATATCTACCTTTCTGTTTGTGGATTAACCAATCTTACACTCCCTCTCCTGGAGACAGGACCCCCCACAGCCTAGAACAGTACCTGGCTCACACAAATATATTCCATAAAGATTGCCACTTGAGAGCATACTTTATATCCCAGTCATTTTTAGTTCCCTCGTAGTGTGTTTTATGGCAAGCAGCAAGGTTTGGAATCTGGCAGAACAGAATTTAAACCTTTGCTTTTCTACCTCAAGAAATGTACTCTGATCTCCTAATTTTGATTTCTATAAAAGAGAGAAAATATGCCATGAGGTTATTGTAAAGATTAATGGAGATGATGGTGCCCAGAACAATGATTGACATCGACAGGCAGCTCATTAAATCCTTGTTGAATGAACAACTGAAGAAAAGAAAGACACAACTCTCTTTATCTGATCACCAACCGGCCTGGCCTTCCTCCTCTTACTTCTTCAGCCCTTCCGTCTCCTCCCGGGGGTGGGCACACTGGGAATTTGCTAATCCTTCAGCCACAGGGCATCTGCCTGTGAGTCCCTGCTGGCAACCGCGATCTAGATTAGCGTTAGAAGTTATTACCCTTTAAAGCAGGGGTTGGCCACTACTGTAGCTCAAGTGCCACAAAGAGGGAACAAATTTTGTTAGAGGTATCAGAATGGCCAAAGGAAGATTTTTCCAATTTTCAGAAAGGCCTGGGCAGCCTTCACCGGTAGTTTGGCTCCACATTGGGACTTTTCTATAAGATTTTAAGCACTTATTGCCTACATTTCTTTTTAGTCTTTTTTATTTGGGGTGTGTGTGTGTGTGTGTGTGTGTGTGTGTGTGCATACACAAGCGTCAGTGCTATTTCTGGGGCTTGAACTCAGGGCCTGGGTGATTCTCTAAGCTTTTGTACTCAAGGATAACACTCTACTAATTCTGGCTTTTTGGTGGTTTATGGAGGTAAGAGTCTCAAGGGCTTTCTTGTCCAGGCTGACACTATGATCCTCAGATCTGAGCCTCCTGAGTAGCTAGGATTATAGACGTGAGCCACATGCACCATGATCTTTATTTTTTTAATCTATCGCGCTTCAGTAAAGATATTCTCCCTTGCTTTTCTCTTTTTATATCATTTTCTTCTTTTTTGATGTTGCTCTTTTCTCAGTGTTAGTCTCCTTCTTTCCTCAAGAAGCCAGCCCTTCTATCCTACTCAGAGGGCTGTGTATTTCAGACTTCTCCTATTGCCCTTCCTTATTTTTGTTGTAGTGGTGTTGCTACTTTACGTTGTCCATGTTGAGAGAAAGCAGTAAGATTAGTATGATTTTGAGATTTTTAGATAGGGGATAGGAGACAATTGACCTGACTGATTACCTGGTGCCCATCCATCCTTAGTCCAACTGTCAGAGTAAAAGCTCCGAGTGAGCCCTGACTGTGCAGCATTTCTTGTATTGCACTACTCACAAACAGGCTCAGAACTAGCACAAAGAGCTCAAGCTCTCTATGGACCTCTGGAATAAATGAGAGAAGTTGTTGGGTCAGGTTAATTTAATCCTCGTCTTCTTAGTCCTGTCCTAAGTGTCTATTGGGGCTCTGCAAGCCACACATGACAGCTCACGGAGCACAGTTTCTAATCTTGGTCCAACCAGGCACCTACCACTCTCTCCAGAGCCAGTTGTCCTTTCCCTCATGGTCTACTTGTAGCATTTAAAAATTAGCATATGTAAATTTAGCTTCATTCCGACATCTTCATGCAGGTGTCTAATGTACGTTGATGGTATTCACCTGCATGTCCCTCTCTTTGAGGGTTTATATTTCCTCTTCTTAAAATATGACAACAAGAATCTCTACTTGGGTATCAACCTGTCAGTGTATTCCAAGGATGGAGTGTGAGAAAGGCTCTAGGTATCTGAGGAAATGCCAGTAGAGACATCTCTCTCTCCCCACTGTGAGCACAGGCAAGTGGAACCCAAAGCATGGTTTTAAAACTTGAGGACGGCCTAGCTTTCAGAGGTGCAAGACCATCCGTGGAATAGCACTGTTGGTGTCACCTCAACAGCTCCAAGACAGAGTTTGAGTTTCTCTGACTTCATAAGGGTCTTCCAGCCTTGCATATCTCATCTGAATTGAGACAGGGCTGGATAGCCAGTGAACACCAGCTTCTGGGGCCTAGAGATAGAGGCCTTGACTTGGTCAGAATCAGTGGTTACTGGGCACCATAAAATGACAAGGGCAAAGCAGTGAACTTGAATGGATGAGCTGCTTAGGAGTAATCAGAGTGAGCCTTTTTCTTGTGAAGAAAAAGTTAAGTGGCCCTGGATTTTACAAAATGAAAAGTATTTTAAGTGACACAGATATTTAGACTAGAGGAGAATGTTAGGGCAAGAATTATTAGGAGACTAGATACACACACATACATATGAATATGTTATTATGAGTCAGGCTTTGTGCTGAGCACTTTACATGCCAGCTTTCATTTATTTCAATGCTTAAGAAGAAAAATGGAGGGAAAGAGTTTTCTCAGTAGCTTGAAAGCATACATTTATCCTGCACCAGAGAATGAAGATGAACGAAAAGCCCTGGTAAGAAAGTAGGTAAAAGGATCCTTCACAGAGATCATTTTTAGTCTGGGCTGCTAGCCAGAGGTATCTAGAAGAAAGGGAATAATGAACTTGTAGAATGTCGGAGCTGGAAAGATTCCCCGGAACTTATGTTGTCCACTCACTGTCTGTTCTTCCTGACGGATGAGGCTGCTTGCAAAGACAAGAAATGGTGTGCCACCCTGACACAGCAGCACAAAGCTACCATCTGATTTCTGTCCAGGGGTCTATCAAGAAAATCTAACTGTCCCTGTCCCCCCATCAGCCAGATATTCAAGTCACCATGCTTCATGGACAAGAGTCATTTGTCCACAAGCACTGTACAAACCTCTTTTATTCATCCGTAAACCTGGGTGTGCAATTTCAACTGCCACTTGTAGCATGTAAAGGGCTCTGAGCTGATGACTGAGCTTCTAATCCAGCCCTCAGAATGAACATTATTTCCCTGCCTTCCATATGCACCTGCTCGTGGGGCCAAGCAGCTACATCCTGGACTATGGGCCCCAAGTCATTCTTGGGATTTAGCCATAAAACTCAAGAAATCCGCACGTGGGTTGAGATGTAGCTCAATGATAAAGCACTTGACTAGCAAGTACCATGTCTTGGATTCAATCCCCAGTATCAAAAAGAAGAGAGATAGAGAGGGAGAGAGAAAGAGAGAGAGAGAGAAAATCAGAACTTTTAAAGGTGGCAGAGAGCCTACACAATTCAACTCTACCAATTACAGGTAAGTATACTGACTTACCTGAAATTACACAGCTACTGAAAGCTTTGATACCAACCTGTCTCCTCATACCTTACAGAAAATACTACTATTGATCATCATCATTTACTAGTGGTTTGCTAGTACTGGAATAGAACTACCTACCACCAATAGCACAGTGTAAGGACAGTGGTATGTGGTGAGAAAGAGCAACATCTCTGTGGCAGGTGTTTGTGCATTGTGCATCTGGCTTGTGAGGAAACAAGCCAGAGTGCCATGACCTCATGTTTGCCCCAGGAATCACAATACACAATGGGAAACCCATTTCCAGCTCATTTGACCTGCATGAAAAAACATGGAACTGTAATTCTCAAATTTGTCATTCTCAAGTAATTGATAATAAGTAAGAATATGATTAAAATGTGAAGTTAGTATAAATAATAACCATACAATATTAAATAGTTGACTCCACATAGCAAATAAATAGTGGAACTTGAGGGCTCACCTCTCCCTCTCTCTGTGTACCTCTTATTCATCCTTCATAACAGCTTTCTAAAGCTATGTACCCATTTTATGGATGAGAACGCTGAGGGACAGAGATGTTACATTGAAGCTCACATATAGTCATATTCAAATAGACATATCTACATCTTGTCCAGCGCTTTCATTTCCTGGGATCTGACCACAGGTCACTGTTCATAAAATGTCAGACAAAAGCAGAACTTCTTTTTCCCCCATCATAGCTCTCCACCTAACTAAACATACACTGTCTTCACTCAAAAAGAAGCTAAGCCAAAGCCCAGAAGTACAATGAAACTTGTGTTATCTCCTGGGGCACCCAGGATTTTTTGTCTTAAGTTTCATAGCAAGAAGAAAATGTACCAAGCTTTCAGAAGCTGTGTAGCCATCAGATCTCAGTGTGGCACATATGTGTGGCAACAGCGTGCAGGGAGCAAGCAGCCCGGCCCTTATTTCTGGTCCAAGAAGAAGGTGGAGGCAGGAAGTACCCAGAGCACCTCTAGAGGCCAACAAGGAAAGTGACAGTGTCTGAGGCACCCCAGCATGGGAAGAATGGGGGTGGCAGAGGGGGGGTGTGTTTATACAACAATGATATTAGAAGGGTTTGACTGTAATCTAGAAAGCAATAAACTGTCATCTTTAAATCCCTCTAAAGACCCACAATCACAAACTAAATTATCTGGCATCAAGCAACTGAGTAGATAGTAAGTACAGGCAAGGGAAGGGCGGGTGGTAGATGAAAAATCCAGGGTGGGAAAAAAACACACCAGACAACAGGTGGGGGAGAGAAAGAGCAGGATAAACAGAGGATTTACAGGAAGGCTCAGGAGAGAAAATGAGATATTTGAACAGGCTGAACTGTAAGATAGGGGTGAGACCAGCATCTGCTTCCTTAGAACAGCACAATCCGCTGCCATCTTGGTGGGGATCTGTCCGGTGCTCAGGATGTCAGACTCCACTTTTGAGCTTCTGTATGGGGGGAAGAGCTTCCCCAGGGTAGACAGGCTCAGAACCATGCATCCTGTGCTCAGGGCCATGGATGTGGCACCCTCTCTAAGGAGCGGTTATACATAATAATTATACTTGTGGGGGGGACTCCTTTCATTTCTATGCATTCCCAGGTCACTAAGTCCAATAATAAGATCACTCAGTTCTCAATCATGTTCCTCCTCGGGCATCTGCTCAGTTCATATGTTTGCCGGGTAGAAGAAATATGTGACTTGAATATCTACCCAAACGGTAGCAGGTTTTAAAGAATCTTCTACTCCAAAGAGCTTTCATTCCAAATCTGTCACTAACTGCTTCTGCTTTATGGAACAGCCCACATGGTAAGAGGCACAGGGTTTCACGGGAGATCAGACAACACTGCATATGTAAGCAGTCAGAAACCCAAGCCAAGTCTTTATGACACTCTGGCATGCTGGTAAGTGAACCTAGGACATCTGAGTATTAGAGGGTGTGTGTGTGTGTGTGTGTGTGTGAGAGAGAGAGAGACAGACAGACAGACAAACAGACAGAGAGACAGAGACAGAGACAGAGAGACAGAGACAGAGAAAGAGAGACAGAGGAGGGAAGGAGGAAAGAAAGATGGGAGGGAGGGAGGAAGGAAAAGGAGAGAGGAAGAGGAAGACCAATGACAACTGGAAATTATGAAGTGGTCTCCTGTAGACATTGAGGGGGTCACCTCAAAGATGCCTCCCTCAGTGTGTATGCACTCACTACTGCCCTCTTCTGGAGCAGTAGAGTACTGACTGTTGCTGAAAACTTCCCCATCCAGCTCCACAGTAAACAAATCAAGTTTGATGTGAAATGCTCAGGGCAGACAAATCTTGGGGGAAAGACAGGTCCCACGGGCTCCAGTGTATGCATGAAGAGACACCAAAGGAATAATAAACGAGGAAGGCTGTTCACAAAAGGCATAATCCTGAAGACAATAGAGGGAAGAAAGGCTAAAGGGTACAAAGAGGGATCCCAGTGAAGGCTTGGGCTCTGTGGGTAATCTTCTTCCATCACTGGGGTGGAAATGTGAATGACTCTATCTTTTTGCTTATTATAAAAGGGAATTCCATCTGTCCTCATTTCCTAGGATTGCTCTAACAAAGTAACACAAACTGGGGGTGCTTAAAATGAGAGAGATGCATGGCTTTACAGCTGTGGCATCTTACAGCCCCAAATCATGTCTAGGCAGGGCTGTTCTTTCTCTAAATCCTGAAGAGAGGATCCTTCCCCACATCTTCCCAGCTGCTGATGGCTGCCAGCACTCAGTACTATTCCCTGGCTTGCAGTTGTGGCATTTCTATCTTTGCCACTTGTCTGTCTGTCTGCATCCAAACTTCTTTCTGCTTATAAGAACAGTGATTGTTGGATTAGAGCCTACTCGAATTCAACATGACCTCATCTTGATTTTATCTGCAAAGACCCTATTTCTCACATTTCCAGTAGGCACATTTTTTTAAACCATATGATTGCCTTAATCTTTTAGTAAATCTCATACAACCCTGAATTGTACCTAGAGGTGAAAGGGACAAGATAAACAGAAGTTGTGTGGGTATGTGCTTGTAGATGTATACTTATGTCGACAGATATGTATGTATACAATAGGTGTGTGTGTGTGAGAGAGAGAGAGAGAGAGAGAGAGAAACAGAAAGAGAGAGGTTGACATACATGCACCTGTCTTATTTCTCTTCTTCCCCTAGCAAATTATAAATCTCTTGGGAGAGGGAGCAGCATCTAGCTTCTCCTTATTTCAGATACACGGCTGTTTCACTCAATAAGTATTTGTTGAACTGAACTAAATCTAAACTGAGTAGTGGGATAAATTATGCCAACACTCCTTTAGCCTTAGAAAGTTAAAAGGCAGGGAAATAGCTAAAAGAAGAGCAAGACCTGGAAAACAGAAAACGATTTCCCCAAAGTATCGATGAGGTCTCCCATGCCAAGCCGTGTCCCTAACCCACATTCCACTCAGCTTCGACACACTAATTTCTCAAGCCTTGTGTCTCCCAGACCTCTTAATAAACATGTCTGCCCAGTATACCCTATGTTATCAGAAATGTCTGCTTTTATTTTAAAATAACATTTCAGCCAATGAGCTGGCAGCTCATACTTGTAATCCTACTACTATGGAGTCTGAGATCTGAGGATCACAGTTCAAAACCAATCTGATCAGAAAAATCTCCCAGACACTTATCTCCCACAAACCAGCAAAAGGCCAGAAATGAAGATGTGGTTCAAGTGGTAGAGTGCCAGCCTTGAGCCAAAAAAAAGCTAATCAAAGCATGAGTTTAAGTCCTAGTAACCTCCAGCGCGTTAAAATAGCAATTTTAGTGATGCCTACTCTGTCACCACATGTCTGCTGGGGTCCCCAAGACCCCCCAAGTGATGATCTTGCCACTGTTGGTACCAGAATGTCACAGGTGCGGCACCCATATTGGGTTGTCACTTCTGCTGACTCCCACATGGTGAATCCACAGCCACAAGGCCCCCACTACTGGCTTCTCACAGAGCCAGCACTGCTCCCGAGTCTGCAACTCTTTCAGTTAGCAACAGTCACCAGCTCCAGAATGCAGCTCAATTCTCAGTACTTCCCAGCCACTGGGCCAGCCTTTACCCTGAAGTTCAAGTATGAGATCACAAAAAGGAATAGTTACCAAGTTTTGAGTCCAAACAGGGTCATTTCCCCCCCCCACCTCACAATTGTAAAACTAGTTAGAAGACTGAATGCCAACAGAACAGCAAAACAAACTTATTCTTGGACAAGAACAGAAGTGGAAGACAGATGATCAAATCCCTCTCCACCTGTTGGGGGACAGAGAGTCATAAAACATGATAAAAGTTATTTACTTTTCCTAATGGGGGTGGGTTCATGTATCTTTGGCCAGTCATCCTCATGACGGTGTGATGATGATTTATTCTATCATTTACTTTGCTCTGGGGGTCACTCTGGCAGCCATCTTAGCTCTGATCAACTAGGGCTAACCTACGTAAAGAAAAATTTCTGGCTGTAGGATATCCTTTCCTCAAAGAGAAACACGATTCAGCTTCTAGAAGTTTGGCAAGGTCACCTAGGCAGTACAACATCAGAGTGGAAGAACAGAATGAAAGTCATCTGAGCAGAAGATTCTGGCTGTTCTCCAGATAGTTGCGCAAGTACATTGGCTCTCTGTGCTCCTGCCTGTATTTTGGCTGCTCCTGAGCTGGCTCAGTCCTGCATCTAGCCCCCAAGAGCTGCTCTTTACTGCACTTCTGTGAGCCAGGATACCAGAGCAGGCTCAGATAAAACAAGCTGGAAATCCTAACACATCACTTCATTAAGGCTCAGTTCTTGCCTAAGGTATTCTTTCTTCTATGAAAGTAAACCACAGTGTCTGCACCTAAAAGCACACAGGACAAGGTCAGCCAGGTCAAGCAACAGGCAAAAGGAAAACGTCATTCCATTTAATTTTCCCAACTTGATTTTTTTCTGAGATTTCTCCATGTCATTAGTCATGCTCATTGCCTAGGAAATTTGTTGAAAGCAAGAGTCAAAGCCTTGACACGATCAGTAATGGTCCAAATTGTATAAAGTAAGATGAAGGTTGCAGTAGGTGGTCTGTTGGCTTTGCTAAAACCGTCCTCAAGGCTGAACACAACATACCTTAGCACTGTGTATTTACTTCTTTTAAACAAGAAATGTACTCATTGCCTGACTTATAAAACAGTAACCCCTCTGTATATCCCCTTTACGATAACAATTTTTAAAACCCATAGTCATGTTAGACTTCAATCAAAGGTTTTAACTGGCTAGATCCCTATTTAGATAGGTACCCTCTTGTGAGCTGAATTGCATCTCCCACCAAAAAAGATACATTCAAGTCCTAACCACAAGTATTTGTGAGTATGACCTTATTTATTTGGAAGTAGGACCTTTGCAGATATCACCTAGCTAAAATGAAGTCATTGTTGATCAAGATGCATTGGACTTCTAAAACTGATTTGTTGAATGGAAACCCCTTTGTACAACTACTTAAAAGTAAGAAAAACACAATGAAAAAAGATGAAGTCATATTGGATTATAGTAGACTCTAATTGAATGACAAGTGCCTTGTAGGAAGAGGGAAATTGGGACATAGAAACACTTAGGAGAACACATATAATAATCAAGACAGAAATCAGAGTGACATGACTAGAAGGTGAAGAATACTAATGTGTTCTGGGAACCAGTGGAGGCTGGGAAAAGGTGAGGAAGGACCCTCCCCTGCAGGTTTTATGATAAGGAACCCAGCCCTGCCAATCCCTTGGTTTTGGCCTTTTGGCCTCTAGAACTGTGATACGTCTCAATGGTGTGAAAAGAACCCACTAGAGAATGAACTTCTACAAGCATGGGGGCAGAGCTTCTTGAGACATTACTTTGCTCCAAGCCAAGACCATCCCAGGCTAGGCTTCCCTGAACCATTGCTGCTTCCCTTGGCTAGAAGAACTCATTATATCAATCATGTTATCAATCATGCCAAGCTATACTTGGGTCACAACGCCTTTGAAGGTGATGTCACTGAAAAGTAGCTGTTGGGGACCCTACTAATCTTCTACCCCCATTCTAAATTGGCAGCTGAGACCACTCAGCACTCCCTCATGAGCCTAGCCATACCCCTTCAGAAAAACATAGATTCCTTGGAAATCAAAGACTTGCTTAGGGCACAAAAATCTCATCAAGCAAAGCCCAGCCACCTGCAACTTGATAGGAGCTAGAGGCTTAGTTTCATTGCTCTAGTGGAATTATTTACATTGCTATTTCTCCCCAAGATAATTGGTATGCTCATACATACCAACTCATTGTCTCATTTACTAAGCCACAATGAGAGGACTCCACTTCTTCTATTAGAGACTCCACACTTCTAAATCAAACTCTTGTAAAGCAGAGCTACCTTTCCCCTCTGTAACTAACTACTCACACTACAATTCATGAGAGAGAACTCAGTAATACTGCCAATTGCCAGATTTGGTATCTGGATCATGGTGGAAAATGGGGTCAACGCATCTAAAAAGATACTACACAGAGCAGGAGTATTTGCTTGCGTATCTTTCTAGGAATAAGAAATCTGTGTCGTGGTTAGTAACCCACCCTCGAAAAATAAGTGAGAAGAAAAAAAATTCACTGGAGAATCAATGAACCCATCAGTATTGCAATGTTACAAACCACTGTCTTGCTAGCTCTGTCAATGCACCCCCTTTGCAACCGATCTAGGTCCTTCCCAAATGAATCTGCATTACTGATATCCTTTTTACTTCTCTAATGTGCTAGTTTTCATATTCTTACTTATCTAGTGCATCAGTCAGACTTTCTAGCACCAACAAATACCTGAAAGAAACAACTCGAGGAAGGATATTTATTTTGGCCTATGGTTTCAGATATTCAGTCCATAGTCCTTGTCTCCATTGCTTTGGGTCCCTGGAAGCAGAACATCATGGCAGAAGAGCATGAAGAAGCAAAGGTATTCACTTCACAGCAGCCAGGAAGAGAGAAGAGAATGAGAAAGGGCCTGGTCAAAATACAACTCTCAAGGGCATGCCCACAGTATGCCCACCAACCGGTCCCCATCTCTTACAACTTCATTATCTCCCAAGTGTCCAAATTTTGAATCCACCAATGGAACCAGGAGTAGGGAAACTTTTATATACCAAGAGCCATTTGAATATTTATAACATCATCTCAGGGCCATTCAAAATAAATACAGGCAGATGGGCCTAGGGCAGCTAACAAGACACATACAAGAAACAGACATGTCTCTATCATCATGTAACTAACAATTTGGCAGGTCTTATACAGCTAAAGGGACAGACATTCCATTCAACAAACCATTCATGAGGTCAGAATTCTTATGACTTCATCGTCTGTGGAAATGACTTCATAAATACAATTAGAATTGTGCTTTATTAATCTCCTAAGTGCCTCTCAATTCTATTAAGTTGACATAAGTCCACCCCTTGTCTACTTGACACCCAAATACATCTTCTTGAATGGCACTTCAGTCTACAAATAGTAGGTCATAATTCCACCGAACATGATGTAACTATCCTGAAAACACAATTCCTTCCCCAGTATGACTTAAACATCTGAGTTCTCCATTGAAATTAAAGACAGATGCCTAGCTGTGAGTCACTGTAAATTTTTTTAAAAAAACACTTACCTGCTTCCAGCATATGATGGTAGAGAGTAAGCATTCCCAGCACAAAAGGGAGGAATGAGAGGGATAGAAGTGAATGATTGAGCCAAGGTAAGGCTGAAACCAGACTGAGAAGGCACTGAATGCCATTGCATCACACCCAGTGGCATGTGGGGTGTGCAGTAGTGAGATGTGAGCTGTAGTGGTCCAGGGAAGCCCTACTACTGTGGCCTTGGAAGATGTAACCTGCATAGCTTCTCTCCTGAGCTGGCACTGATACCATATGTAATTTTCTCCAGCAGATATTCCACATTCCTGGCAAGTCCAACTTTCTGGGGTCTTTAGTACCACTTCAGCTTTACTTTCACAGGTTTACCTATGAATCTGATCTGTTATACACAGCCTAGCCTCCTCAGCTATTCTTCGAAATCTTGGTGAAACCATACATGATCCAACAATTTATCATCTGCATGCTTGTAAAGCCAGCATTGCAGGAACAGTGCCCAGAGCCCCTGAAACAATACCTAAGGTAGCATCTGAGGGTTTGGGCAACTAAACACAATGAAATGAATCCGAGAGAGAAAACTTTCCTAGGCATCCCTGAACAAACAGGGTGTCTGGGAGCTCATGCTAAGGAAAAAACCTGTCAAATTAGTTTACATTTTCCCATCTGGGATCTTGCTATTGGTAGAGTCTGACCAACTCCTGAGATGCCCTCAAGGCTTCTTAATGTCCCAGAGAAAAATACTTGTTTTTATTTAATTTTTAATGACTCGATTCTCTTTAGAAACCCTTTCCTTCCTTCCTTGCTTCCTTGCTTCCTTTCTCCTTCCTTGCTTCCTTGCTTTCTTCTTTCCTTGCTTCCTTCTTTCCTTCCTTCCTACTTTCCTTCCCCTCCCCCCTTTTTCTCCAGAACTCTGGGCCTGGGTACTATTCTTGAGCTTTCATGCTCAAGGCTAGTATTCTGCCACCTGAGACACAGCTCCACTTTCAGATTTTCATGGTAACTGGTGTTAAGAGTCTCATGGATTTTTCCCCCCAAGCTGGTTTAGAACTGCGATCCTCAGATCTCAGGCTTTTGAGTAGTTAAGATTACAGGAGTAAGGGTCTGGGAAGGTGGCTCAGTGGTAGAGCGCTTGCCTTGCATGCTCGAGGCCCTGGGTTCAATTCCTCAGCACCACATAAGCAAAAAGAAAAAAGCCGGA
>NW_012267243.1:8463876-8500831 GCF_000151885.1 Dipodomys ordii | reverse complement strand
GCCGGAAGTGGTGCTGTGGCTCAAGTGGTAGAGCGCTAGCCTTGAGCTGAAGAGCTGAGGGACAGCACCCAGGCCCAGAGTTCAGACCCCACGATAGGACCCCCACCCCTGCCACAAAAAAGAAGTGACACATGGGAAATGGGATAACTTTACTCATATCCATTAGTTAGAACTCCATTGCATGAAGACTCAACTACCAGGGAGACTGGGAAACACTGTTCTAGCTCAACAACCCAGGAAGACAAGGAAAGAACTTTGTTAACCAGTTAGAACTTCCTGCTACATATTCCCAAATTACTCATGCATGCTTAAACATCTGTTTTGGAAGAGTCTTCATAGAATCTTGACAAAATTTATAGTTCTCCCTCTTACTGTCTACCTGTCACATGGGACTGAATAGGTGCAGAATTTTATCTACAATGAGTTCAGCCAGGGATCAGATATGTGAGGTGAGCTCAACCAATCATGTGTTTTCTATTAGAATAATTAATATTCAATAAAAGGTATGAAAGAGGCACCAAAACACATCCAGAAATGTCTTATTTTCTTTTTTGTTGTTTTTGTTTACTTTTTGTCTTGTTTGTCTATATGTCTTTGCAGGGTAAGGGGAGGCCCAGACATGGAGAGTAAAGGATAAATAAATGTAGCCGTGGTAGGCACTGGACACTATGTGGAAAATGGACCATACAACTTGTGGATCAGATGGGAGGGAAAAACTAGAAGAGAACAAGGGAAGGGGTGACATTATCCAAAAGGAAATAGACTGTCTGCCTGAGTTATATAACTGTAACTTATCTGTTTTTAGTTTTTTCAAATAACAATTTTTGAAGCTGGTTATCAATAAAGGGGAAAATTGGATGTCAAAGACAAAAAATCCAGACATGCATAGAGCTCTCAGAGGTCATTTTCATTTACAGTGGTAGTGGGGGTGGTATCCATTCCTGGGGACTCCTTTGTCCAGGGCATGAGTGGCTAACTAAGACTGATGCCTTCATTTCTACTTCCTTCACCTACTCTGAAGATTTTTCTTTTCACAGACCATATGGTTACCTCCATCATCTGACTATTATCGCCTTGCTTTGCAATGTAAAAGCTGAGAATGACTGCACTGTAGGTAAAGACACATCCTTTGGAAATCATACAATTCTCTCACCACCTGTTATCATCAATGACTAAAGAAAGTCAAATTTCATGTTTATTATAAGTCCCTAAAGTTTTGCATGAGAGAAAAGCTAGTAGGGGAAATCTCAAAAAGATCCCCAAGCCCAATAAACAAAGATCTTAACAGATCTCCTCACTACCCATGGTACCCTGCTCACTGGTAAGTAGTAACATAGTGTTGGAACTTTGCTTGGAGCTCAAAGTTCTGCTCCTCTCTCATCTATTGTCCTTTCCTGCAAGAAGAGGGATCTATGGGTTGTGGTGTCCAAGTGGAGTAAGTGTTTGTAGAACAAGACTTAAAAGTGTTTCCACTAATTAATGTAGGCCTTGGAGATTTCAAGATGAAAGATGGCAGACCATCCACCATATCCATTGGGAATATTGCTGATGAATAAAGGAAAGGCCATGAATCTGAGACAGATCACCCTGCCTTCCAAAAAGAGAAGGTGCCCCATAAAAACTCTTCTACCATCTGTCTGGGATCCAGTCTGCAGACTGGATCTTAGCTGAGGAGACCTGAATCATGGAGGCTTCCTTTGGGACTATTTAAACAAGAGATTTTCAAGCTTTTAAAACTGAGGAAACTTGCTGGTTGCTAGTAGCTCACATATACCATCCTAGTCACTCAAGAGGCTGAGACCCAAAGATCTTAGTTCAAAGCCTGCCTGAGCAGGAAAATCCATGAAACTGTTATCTTCAACTAACCTCCAAAAAGTCAGAAGTGGGGTTGTGGCTCAAGTGGGAAAGTGCTAGTCTTGAGAAAAAAAAAAGCCCAGGCCCTAAGTTTAAACACCAGGACAAGCCCACAATAGACAGACAGACAGACAGACAGACAGACAGACAGACAGACAGACAGACAGACAGACAGACAGACAGATAGACAGATAGATAGATAGATAGATAGATAGATAGATAGATAGATAGATAGATAGATAGATAGATAGATAGATAGATAGATAGATAGATAGATAGATTGGTAGATAGATTGGTAGATAGATTGGTAGATAGATTGATAGATATAGATACTTGAGAAACCTTGTCTTCAAAAGAAATTCAATCTGTAATCTGAATACCTAAGAAGTGAGATTAAAATATTCCAGTTGAGTCTAGCATAGAAATTCTTGAGCCCTAGCAAATTGATTCCATTCTACCTTTTCAGTAGGCCTAGCGGCTCTCAGTCAAGATCACTGAGTTCTTAAACCTAGTTGTTGATTTTATAAAGGAGAGTTTGGAGGCTTAACCAATTTTTCCATATAAATCTGGAACCCATGGCTCCTAATTCATATTTCAATTATCTTTTCACAAACTGGCCATTTTTAAATTACATTTTTTTCTTTAAAATGATGATAAAACTGTAATATCTTCCCATTTTCCAAGAGGTTATTGGGGTATCAAGATTGTGTGGAAATACAGTGAAGAGTCTTTTAAGTGTTTGTTTTTCCTTTTATAGAGTGATAAAATGGAATTCAAGAATGCTTTTTCAGCGTGCTTTATTCCTGCTCATACAATTCCTTCTTATTCTCCATATGTACAAGGGCAAGTGAGTGATCTCTTCCTATGGACCCTGAAAGTCTCCCATAAGTAGGATCTTAGCCTTGGGCATAGGCAGCAGGTGAGTACCACAGAAGTAAGGCTCTGTCTGCTCAAGAAAATCCTCACATGAGTCTCCCCACTATGTAAATGGAGCCAGAGCCCTCTCAGGAAACTCTGCAAAGCCTTATTTCCTCACTGTTTGAACTTTGAGGAGTGCGTTACGTACCTATTTGCATTACATGCCTATTTGGAACTCAGCTCTCTCCATAAAGTTTTACCTTTATATCCCATTGTTTACCTCCTGGGAAAAGGTGAGCATCTACTTCCCCAGGACTTCATGAATATGGGCCAACTTTTTCCAGGAGCAGCTCAGCACCTGCTCCTGTGGGGAGACAGAACTAGGTATCGCTATGGCTTGAATGCACCCCCAGAAGTTCATGTGTTAGAAATTTCCATATGAGAGGTGATACCTCAAAGAAGGAATTAGATTACCAGGGTTCTGACCTTTGGAGTGGATTAATGAGCATGAGAAGAGTGGGTTAGGTACCTCAGGAGTGAGTTTCTGATAAAAGGTACATTTGGCTCCCTCCCTCTCTCCCATGTGTGTATGCTTTCTTGAACGTGTGCCTTCTCCCAAGGGACTACATGGCAAGGTGATCCTCCCCGGATGACAGCCTTAAACTTCAGTCCTCCTAATCTTCAGAATCAGAAGAAAAAATTAATCCCTATTTTTTACAACTCACCCAATGTCAGGGATTCTGTTTCAGCAACACAGTGGAGAAATAACAAGCACGAAATGATGTGATCTTGGGCTCAGGACTGGGCAGAGGAGTAGCACGGATTCCCCCTTCTTCCCCTTGTCTGCATATCTCTACCTTCAGCCCCAGAGCCTGTCAAGCCTGAGAAGGGAAACTTCAGGAGACAGGACTCAAAGGGGTTAAATCTTGCCTGTTGCTTCAGGAAACCATACCACATGACTTGCCCTACTTAGACATCAAGCCTTCCCCTGTTACTTCTTAGATTCAACACACTCCAGCAAGAATCATTAGTGAGATTATTATTAGCTCCACTGACAGATGAGCAAACAGATGCCAAGCAAGGATAAGGGTTTCATCTGCATTGTACATGGGGACAGTGGCAGTCGGTGCTGTTGCTCATCTGACTGAGCAGAGGTCCCTGTTGCTTCTGAGGGAGTCAGTGGACCTATACATGTGGAGAGCCATGGCCTCTACAGAGAGCCAGGGGAAGGAGAGGCATCAGGATTTCTCATATCAAATGCACTTAGCACACATATTCTACTTGAATTACAATGGATCCATGGCAAGCATCAGATCCAACAGAGCAAAACTGAGATTGTTTCTGAGGTTTTAGCCCTAGATACTTTTTCACCCAAAGAAAAGAAGCAATAGTTGCTCTGAAGAATGTGTTGCAGTGAGAAGGATTTGGATTAGACAGGAGAAAGAATTCCAGTGCCAGGCTTATTGTTACAACCTGTTAAAGGAAATGGTAGCCAAATCTTCAAGGGCTAATGTTTTCTCTCTTGTTTAATATCTGTACTCTCCTTTCTGAGGTAAGGCCACACCACATTTCCCCTAGAGACAGTGTGAGTCCCTAACTACTTCTAATCTTACTTCCTACTAAGCAGAAAGTAGGTAAAGGCAGAGAGGTGTCTGGAAAACCAAGTCGGACCTTAATTCTCTATACTAAACATCATCTCTTTGAGCTCACTCCATCTTTTTCCTTTTCTATACCTAGAAACTCTTGATAACTTTCAAGACGCTACCCAAGTGTTGCCACCGGTTCACCTGGCACCATTCCATGTCAGCACAGTTGGCACATCCCCTTAGTTTGACAGTGTCCTTGAAAAAAATAAGCCACATTCAGTTCGTCTTCTGTAATACAGGGAATGGTGTGGGAATGGCACCAGAGGGGGTGAGTATTGGTGACTTACTGTGGGACAATGTAGGATTGCAGGAGGAAGGGGCCTGTGTCTCAGGGGTCTTTACGTCACAGGGTTCAATAAGACCATTCCATTCATTGAAGTATATGCAAGTACATGGAGTTTGGGCGGATTTTGGTGTATTTTTTTTTTCTTCTGATGCTGGGGTTTGAACTTGGGCCTCATACTCACTCAGCTTGCTTACTCAATTGGTACTCTATCGCTTAAACTCATCTCCAGACTGGATTTTTGCTAGTTAGATTTAGAGATGGACTCTCAAGAACTTTTCTAACCAAGCTGGTTTCAAACCATGATCCCAAGATCTCAGCCTTCTGAGTAGTTAAGAGTACAAGCCTAGGCACCCCAATGCCCATTCTGTGGGTTCTGAGATGAAACAGGGAGCATGCAAATATCTTCAAGAAATCTCGGGATCAGCAGGAAATTTCCCCCAAAATCTCACTAAGAATTATTATAATGATGCAATTGAAAACAATATTAAATGTTTCAACGCAAAAGAAAAAAAGAATGATGTTTTCTTGTGGGGGGAAAAGGAGCACAAGATGGTTCACCCATCAGAACATTAAAATAAGAAGTCAGTGAGTCTAGGTTCAAAATGGCTGTTACCTCTTTGATCTGGTGAGCCTGCTGTATAGGAAGGATCATCAGAAGCACACAGGCTTGATCTCCTGACAAGCCCGATGCCCGCGAACACAGCCAGGTATTGTCCAAAGGGAAGTTTCCTAGAGACGACACAGAGGAGGGTAGATGGATGGATCTGTAGCCATAAGTTAGATATTTTGTCATTTTCTGACCAATATGGGAAAAGTCCTTGCTTTGGGTTTACAGAAACATGGCTAATTTTACTGAAAGAGGAGAATTCAGGGCAGGAACTCCAGTCAGCCAGACATCTATTCTTGATTCTACTCATCAGGTTGGTCTGTGTACGTACTGGCTGCTAAGCCCTGAATGAAGGTACAACCCCATCTCGAGAGTAGTAGCTATGAGAAAGGAGCCCTCCAGAGGCCCAGATGTTTGAGCCCCAGTGGGAACTCTTCTTAAGGGCCTGGGTACAGTTTGAGGGTAAAATACCATGTTTTATTTTGCTTATGTGAAAAAAAGGCAGAGGATTAAATTTAGCAGCCTGTCTAGAACGTATTCCCAAGAGTGTCTCTAACCTTTAGAGAGAACCCGAGTGAAATGTCTCCCTGAGCAGGCAGGACACACCCACAAGGATGCAGGGAACAGACTTCACTCTTCCCTTCCTCAGACAGAAGCGATCAGCTGGCACAGAGCTCCAACAGAGAAAAGAGCAACTGAATCCTTTCTACTCCCCTGCTCAATATGCCTCCATGACTCTCCATTGCCTTTTGAATTCTGTCTACTTGGCGAGATCCTCAAAGGATGCTAGCATCTGACCCACACTGATGGACATTCACTCAATACATAGTGAGTAAATACCTGTCTGTATCAGTTTGATGCCAGGCCCTGTGGATGTAGAGACAAAATTCAATCCCCTGTCAATCCCCTGTCTGCAGAGCTTATGGTCAACTGATCATCATAGTTGGTTCGCTGTGTCAACTTCGCCAAGCTACAGATTCCAGTTATTCAAACACTTGCCTACGCATTGCCGCAAAGTCTTTTGTAGATGTGGTCAAAGTCCATAAACCAGTTGACTTCTCAAAAAGGAAGATCAGATTAGCCAGTTAAACTGTAGGGGCTTGAATCCTTCTATGGGTAGGCCTCAAGCACAGAGTAGAAGCGTCCTAAAAAGAAAGACACTATACCCATAGACAGGAGCAGTAAGCCATGTCTCGGGCTTTCAGCTTCCTTTCTTGAGAGCTTGTCCCATAATTTCAGACTTGTTCCCTAGTTTCCAACCTTATGTAAGTTAATTCACACCCCCGGAGATTGTATGACACATATTTATAACTGGTTATATTCCTTGATTGTCCATAGCTGATGGAGTCATCAGACCATCAGGAGACGTGGCCACTGCCAGCCTCGCTGTACCATGGAGAAGGATCCTAAGTCAGGCCCTGTGCTAGCCATTATTATGTCTTCTCTTGATTATTCTTCTCCGTTTTATGGCTAGGAAGGAATTACAGAGAAACAAGCCAAGGTTCAAAACTGTAATTTACCTAAAGTCAAACAACTGGTAAACGCTTACGGTAGGGATTCAAATTCTCCAGTTCTGCCCCTCCCAACTTGGCAGCCTGTACAGTTTCGCCGCCTCTTATTTCACTTAACTATGTAAGTTTCAGTTCTTGAATTTGTGGAAGGGCATGACCTCAACAATCCATGTAATCATAAGATAGTGAGCTGAAGTTTATGTCACACAATAGCTGTTAACCGAATTTCTCTTCATAAGACAATCTGTTGAATATATAATTTGGTGAATATTTACAAGGGAACTTCTTTTTTATTTTTTTTATTTTTATTTTTTATTGTGAACATACTGTACAGAGGGGTTACAATTACATGGGCAAGATAATGAGTACATTTCTTATCAAGCATTGCAGCCTCCTCCTTTTACAAGGGAACTTCTTATTAGGATACTGAGGAGGAAGATTGCTGTTCTTTGAAATACAGAGAGACTTTAGAAGTTGTAGGTGAGAAGTAAATGCAGAAAAGAGACAGAAGAAGGAGCCACAAGATGGCAGAAGTCTGAGTCATTGGTTGTGGCGTTCCCAGGATCTTCTACACAATTTCGTGAAAGCACAATACTAATTAGAAGCAATTTTTGAAGGAGGGAGGCCTTTAAACAGATCTGAATTTCACACGGGAAACAGCATGAAGAGACAGAGATATTCAAGAAAGATGTAATGCAATAGCAAAGGAAACCAGACAATATAAATGCTCATCTTGGAAAAAGTCTAGCCATCAACTATTTTAGAGATCAGTAAAAGTCTTGGGAAAGGCTTTGAATTTTTTTAGAGTAGGCAATTACAGGCTTATTCAAGGCAATTTCATCTAGAATCCAAGGGACATGGAAGCCCCAGATGTAAGTCAGCCTTGATTGACATAAGAAAAGTGTGATCATCCCAGCAGTAATCTACATCCTTTATGCCAGAGCCAACGAAGACGAAGGCTCTTGTCTGCTAACAGCATCTAGCCTTTGTGTGGGGCTCATAATCTTTGACAGTTAGTATTGTGTCTCTTAGGGAGTGTGCTTAGACTTTTTAAATAGGCCAAGTATTCCTTGAGATGCTCCCATAAGAAAAATCTTAGGTTTCTCTGTGGCTTCAATAATTCCTAACTCAGAGGCCTGGTACACTGGCACATGGTATCCTATACCTGTTAGTTAACTAGCCTGCATCTCTTATGAGAAGGATTAGAGTCAGCTTCAATTCTTAATAGGGCTGTCATCCATGTCTATTGGCACCTAAACCCAGAGAGCCTACCACTGGGATCCATGGTTCTACCTCAGAATAGAAGAAAGCACATTAGAATTGCACCCAGTACCATATACCTTACTGCTGTGGGCCCTAGAGCAAATGTTTGCTCATAGTGGGAACCCAAGTCAGTTGAGCAAAATTCTGTCATAGGGAGCTGAGACTCTGTCAATTCTGCAGTTGGAGGGACCCCAGGTTGGAGAAATACAACATGAGAAGGAAGGAAAGTAATACCAGGAAGTGGTGCTAAGGCTCAAGTGGTAAAGCGCTCACCTTGGGCTGAAGAGCTGAGGGACAGTGCCCAGGCCCAGAGTTCAAGCCCCACGACTGACACACACACACACACACAAAATTAAGTAAACTATTAGAAAGTAATACCAAACAGTCTCTATATAGGATTACACTCCAAAGTCTCAAAAGATACAGAAGTTGTGACTGTCTTTCAAGACACAAGGACTTAAAGGTCAATTGCAGTGTCCCGTAGTAGTCTGTGCTCTGACAGTCCTTCCTTCATACCCACCTCTCTCAGCCACACTTCAGCTCTATCTTTTAGAAAATGAGAAAAGCTGGCCTGCTGACATTCTCCTCCACTGCAAGGCTCGTGTCAGAAGCCGCTTAAGTGTCCGTGTGCCTCCTGCTTTCACAGTGTTCCCCTGGCCTTTTCCCTTCCTGCCTGCTGTTCACCTCTAATTAAAACTGTGCCATACACTGATGAGATTATGGGACTCAGGAAATCCAACTGTGAGGCCAGAGAGAGAAAGAGGAAAGGGCTCCAGGAAAGCAGGACCATCTGAGCAACTATATAAACAGATGGTATCTTTCCTTATACCATCTCCAAGAAGTGTTTCTCCATAGCAAGAGTTCAGCTGACAGGACCTCAGAGCAAATGACCCCAATTTTGGTTGGATAGACTTTTCTGATCACTGAGAGACAAACACAAGACTCTGCATCTAATAACTGTGTTATTGTTGGCTGACAGAGCTCCACTGAATATCAAGGTAGGAGGAGAGATGAGAGAGAGATGGGAAGATTCTGGAGGGGAGATGGCATTACCACTGCTGTCTGCCAGAGATGGCAGATATGGTACTAGGAATTCAGTAGAGGCTCCATTCATACACCACTAATGAGAGATCTAAACTATTGGGAGAATCTTTGAATTGTATCAGGAACAACTTTTTTTTTGAAAGGCTTATTTACATAGTCCCTGTGTTTGAACAGGCTGACTACAAACTCTTTTAGCACCCTGTTTAAGGAGATCCTTTAAGAACCATTTAGCTTTGGTTTACCTGCTTAGAGTTATCAAATCTCCTTGGAAATAAAGTATACTATTTCTCTCTACAACTGGTCGTTTTCAGTAATCCACACTGGCCTTTCACTGATCTTAGAATATATTAGTTAGGCATTGAATTGTTCATTCTCTATTTCTCCTTCCTTCAAATTCAGCATTCTTCCCTTTTTGGCTCTTCTGGCCTATCTAATGATGGCTTCTTCAATCCTGGCTGGCTCCTATGTTAAGCCTGTTTCTAGAGTAAGATCTACTTTGTGCCTTGAGCTTTCTACCTTCAAGAGTCTGCATTACAGGCTAAGAAGTTTTTTCTTAGATTAGAAGATGCATTCATGAGTGCCATCACTGTGATTGGCCTGACCCACCTTGTCCCTGACTTTACCCATGATGCCTGGTAAGTGGTAGAGTCTCAGCAGACTTTAACTGAATGAATGGATTTCTTGGCTTTTTTAATGATCTCATATACTGTGTCCTCTTCTTAAAGAAATACTCACCATCCTGCCTTTCTCTACACCCTTCTTCCCCGTCTTGAAAAGTTTATAGTTGGCCTGTTTGTACACAGGGACTATGTAAGTAAACCTTAATAACAAAAGTTGTTCCTGATTCAATTGAAAAATTCTCCCAGTAATTTAGATCACTCATGATCTGAATGGAGCCTCTACTGAATTCCTAGTACCACATCTGCCATCCCTGGCAGAGAGCAGGGGTTACAGCTGCCTTCTTTCTAGAATCTTCCCATCTACCTTGCTTCTCTCCTCCTGCCTTGATATTCAGTAGAGCTCCGGGTCAAGATGAGATTGCTTGGGAGAGAAGCTTACTGAAGGTGGATCCAAAGCACCAGCAGTGTTGTCACTAGGCTATAGGATTAGTCTCCGAGAGCTGGAGAAGGAAGCTGTGAAGCCATGCGTAAGAGAAGGGTATCACGTTCTCATGGCTGTCTTCTTCAATCATCACCTCTCAGGCCTCAGGTACAAGGTGTATAATAAGGCACTGTAAGCTATTTGGAGGCTTCATTTGCTGATATCTCTTTTGAAATAATAAATTCTGACTCCAAATAAAGTGAAACCTAAGCCCTATTCTGCCTCCACCCTTTTGTTAATTAAATGTCCATATATGAAATGTCAGTGATAGTGTAGAATGGGAAAAAGATACCTTAGGAAAAAAAACATAAAAATAAGAAATAAATTGTGCCCTCAGATGCTTACAACAGCCTGGGCTATGAGACATTTAGTACTAAGATACTTCTATTTTGCAAAACACTTTTCTTTGATCAGAGCAGAGCTCTCATAGGGATAATAATAATGAAGTCAAACGGAGCTCTGGTCGGACCACACTAGGACTGAGGTTGGCAAAGGGTGATGAAAAATAGGAGCAGGGAAAGAAAACAGAAGTTGACCACACTGGCAAAGGGGAAGATGAAAGGTGGAGAGATGGAAAAAGAGAAAGAAAAGAGATAGCACTGAGGAGAAAGAATGATCTTTGCACTATAAACTTTTAGTGTATAGGTGTGCACATGTGTGTCTGTGTTTCCCAAAAACCTTCCACCTTGCAGTTATTTAGTGAGCAGCTGAGAAACTTCAGGCTGTGAGCTTGCAGGTTGTTTGCTCAGCATCACATAAATGTGGCCTGCTCTAATTCAGTCTACCTCCAGGGGCTGTGGTACCCTTGCCTGGCACAGTATATTCTCCAGTGCTTTGTCTGGTGCATTTAAAATGACTCCAACAACAGACTAAGTCTGGCAGAGACATGCCAGTGAGAGGCCATTTGGCAAGACACCTCCTAAGCTGGCTCCATGCCACATTCAGAGGTGAAAAGGTGCTTTCCCCAGCAGGTGTGGACACAGGCAGCGGCCCACTGCCCCAACCAAATGAGCATGAGCCAAACTGAACAAAATCTACCCAGTCTATGCTCCTGGCCAGTCACCCTGCCAAGACCAAGTGGGGCAGCTGCAACTAAGGGCATAATCTTTGGCCTGGCTCCAAAGCCAGAATGCCAAGTAAGGCGGCAGGGTGCTGCCGATGAGCACATGTGTTGGGTGACATTCTAACTAAAAGGCATAGAGCCAAAGATCAAGTGACTTTTGCCAGTGGAGACTGTGAATAATCACTGAGAAAAAGCTGATTGCTTAATTATGAGGTGGACTATAAATAAAGAAACAGAGAAGACAACAAACAGCGCTGGAAGGTGAGCAGCTGAGGATCCGTGGCTCTGTTTCCATGACTGCCCCTATTTCCTTTCCAGGCACTGCGCCACATACCAAGCACATTTAGGCATCCCTTTCAGTGCTCTCTGCAGGCAATCTCAAGGTTCATGGCTCATCTTCCCAAGGAGGGAGGAACTTAGGAAAGGAAAAAGATGAGTGTGGTTGTGCTGGGGTTAGTGCACAGAGACATGTGCCTGGGCTGGCTACTTAACCTCATCAGCTGCCATTTGCAAAATGAAGTAGATATGTACATGTCATAGAACCAGTCATATAATGAACTAAGAGGGAGCTAAAGTGTGTTATTCAATACATGGGACATAGAAAACATTAAGTAGTCATCAGCTCTTCTTTTGTAATCTGTGGTTATATTTGATGCTTAACATTTATCATCTCAAATGAAGGACATGTAATTCTTACATAGAAAAGCAACTAGAATTGAGCAATAATTCTTTCCTAGCCATTAAGGTAATCCTTCTCAAACTTCAGTGATCATAAAACCACACACATGTTTATAAAAGATTCCAAATTCCATTGGGTGCCAGTGGCTCAGGCCTATAATCCTAGCTACTCAGGAGGCTGTGATCTGGGGATCATGGTTCGAATCTAGCCCAGGAAAGAAAGTCCATGAGATACTTGTCTCCATTTAAGCACCAAAAAAAATGAGAAGTAGAGAGCTGTGGCTCAAGTAACAAAACACTAGCCTTGCACACAATGGCACAAGGACACACACACACACACACATACACACACACACACACCACCCACATACATTTCTAAATTCCAAGCCACTCTCTACCACCTAGTCCTACTGATGGCCATCCTATCTATTCCATTGCTCTAAGAGGCCTCTGCCACATTTTGCGTGTCTATATATCAATATCTGTGTGTTCCACTGTTAGCCTAGCTCCTAGAACAATGAAGTACCTGGTGATTCTGTTGGAACATTCAAAGTACCCATTTGCCCTTGAGAATAGCATCTGGGGGAAATTTTGGCACAGGACTACAGTTAGAACCTAATTTTATATCTCAGACAGTGAATGGGTGCTGAGCTGGAGCACAATGACATGACTAAGCCCACTAAAAATACTTAGTGCCTTCCAATGTCAGCATCCAAAGCAAGACAGAGGGAAAAGTGCTGGTTTGTACATTTCCAGGAGCAGTTTAGAGAAAATGCAGTAAATACTTGGACAGGAACAAAGGGCTAATTTTCCTGAGAGAAGGAAGGTAGAAAGAACAACCATCCAGAAAATAAAGAAAGATGAAGGCCTTTATAATTTCCTTTGTGACTAAATTTAATTTCTTTGCAGATGAGGAGACAAGGAAACCTTCTGGTCTTGGGGCTCTGGGGAGGTGGGGGGTGTCAAAACCACCTCTCAATTGCGATTGCTTTTCCTAGAACATTTAGGTTGCCATTCTTCTTTCATCTACTATTGTCTCAGCCTTCCCTTCTCTTTCATCCACTCTCCTCAGCACACTTATAGACACTCTCACATTTAGGAGCATTTTATGCTCTTGGTAGAGATGATATCATAGTCAGTTATAGATGAGACAAATACAGTCAATGGCAAAGTTGATGAAGGCAACTGCCTTTGATGTAGGATATGGCGGTGGTGATGATGATGACGATGATGGTGATGATGATGACCATGATGTCTTGTGTGTTTCTCAGTACATATAGTGTATGTGTTCTCCTTGTAGCCTGAGATACCCAGAGTGGGACCAGTGATATATTAACTGAGAATTTAGATATGATTCAGTTCATATGTAGTGCTGACATGATGGCTAGGCCAGGATCTACCTGCTTGAGAATCTCAGGATCCTCTTGGGAGGTACAATATTGATAATGGTCACCAAACGAAGACTCACAAGCATTTGACTGACTACAGCAATAGTTACATTCTCAGGTAATAGTCGAGCGCTTTCATGTTCTACTTAAACCTTTTCATGACTCCTCAGGGCTTTCAGGAGAAAAACATCACAGTCCTTCTTGGTTCCTGTGTGACCTAGGTCTTTGCCCATCTCTCCAGCCTTGTATCCTCTTCCTTCCACTACACACTTAGCTTCAATCATACATCAATTAATGAGAAATGAACCTGATGAAGAATAAGCTCCCTGAGTGCTGGAGAAATGAGAGATAAGAGTCAAAATGCATAGATGTTCAAGGTTGTCATATGCATGCTTGTTTTCAATTCCAGGGAACAAAAGAAGTGAGGTAAACAACCAGATACATTAGAAGGATTTTAATAGACCTTAAATACAGGTAATCTTCTTCTGTGATTCCAAGATTTCTAAGATTTCCTCTTTACTACTTTTCTCCTCAGCTATCAAACTATTGCCCACTTTTTACATGCAGTTCACGTACCATCTCTTCCAGGGTGCTTTCCTTAAACACATGGCTCCATTCAGCTGTTTGCTCTCCACACATGCTCTACCATAGCCCATTATCAGGCTTGTTGTCTCCTCTGTGTCAATTGCCATGTCTGTCTTGTCATGAGACTGGAAGAGCAGTCTTATATATGCCGGCATTCTTGTCTTTTGGTACAATACCTGGTACCAAAGTAAGATGCTCAGCAAGTGCTCAAATTGTTAATTAGTGAGAAATGAACCTGAAGGGAAATAATCTCCCTGGGAGGTGGGGGTGAAAGTTAAGATTCAAGGTGCACAAGTACTCAAGGTTGTCATATGCATGTTTGTTTCAATTCCTGAGAAAAGATGAAGTGAGATAAACAACCAGATGCATTGGGAGAGTTTTAACAGACTGCAAGCTCAGATAATTTTGCTCTGTCACCTTAAATGAGAAAGCAATCTGGGGAGGGATGTAGGGGAAGATCCCTGGAGGTGGTTCAGCACAGAACTGAATGTCTGTATGCAAAAATCAATACCAAAACAGAAGCATAGGAAGAAGGAAACCCATTGAGAAAGCCTTTTGGAGAGATGATTTGGATCAGATGATTCTGGTTGGGGCTTATTCCAACTATTTCTCCATTTATAACTGTAAATGAGCCCAGAAAAGGCACATTTTTAGTACCCTCCATGGTGCACAGTGGCAGTGGGTTATTGGTAAATATTTGCTACTTAGAATTGCTAATGGATTAAAAAGAGGAAGTTACCAGAGTGGGTTGGCATGGGGCCCAGAGAAATCCACATCCTGTGTAAAAAGCCAACAGGCAGGATTCTTCCCTTGTGCGTGGCCCAGCTCACATCTTGGACCTACTGATTAAGTACACAGCTGAAATGGCTCTGTAAGTGCGAGGATGGGACTAGAATTTTAAGGAGCCATTAAAAAGAAACAAGAGCCCATGACACCACTGTCTGTGGCACAGTGAAGCCAGGATAACATCACTGACCCACCAGCCATCTGGGAGTTAGGTTTCCAAGACAACAGGGGCAAATAGGGCTGGAACACACAATTCTTAGGAGCAGCATCAGCTTAGAGACAAGGGTGCCAGTCCTTCCCAGGGTCCCCAATTCTGACCCGTGTCTCAGTCACCTCTCTGTTTCAGAGAAGGTATAACCAACTTACTTGTTCTCACAATTGATCCTTATGTTGGCTATCCTCCAAAGTCTTTCTAGGATGAGAGGTCAGTGCACCAAGGCTGTCTGTGTTGGTCTTTGGGACAAGGAGGATTCTATAAGTCATCTATTCAAGTTGCCTGCCGAAGACTCATATAGCTAAGTTCTTCCTATCATCTCCCAAGCAAGACAACCAACCCTCTTGAGTGGATAATCCTAAGATCTCATGAATCCGCTTTTACAGAACAAGAAGTCAAACCATCGAGTTTAGAAACGTGACCCTTTTAAAATAGCCTCTCACCTTTATATCCCTTGACACTTCAAGTCCTGTTTACTACTGTCTTGGCTTCCTACTCCTGTTTCTCAGAACCACTCACAAAAGAGTTTCCATCATTTTCTCATTCTTTCTTTCTCCCAAGCCTCCCCTGCTCCACTTGAGGTGAGGCATTTCCCAGAGTTCAGTCTTTGTCCCCACAGTCAAATCGTAGTTCTTCCTTGCTAGGGAGATCTCCCACCAGCAATAAACCCAGTGACAATTCAGAAACAAAAACCCATTCACCTTTTTTCCCTTCTGCTTAAAACTCTATGATAGCCCTTGAGAGCTTGCAGAATGAACATCACGATTCTTCTTGAGCATGAAAACTCCCCCAATATCAGCCTCTCAATTCTCCCCTCCAGCTTCATGGCTTCTTTTCAATGTGCTTAGAACTGCACAACAGCTGCATTCCTGAGTCCTGGTGCATGCCCCTCCCCCAATGCATCAGACTCTCCCTTGCTCAGCCTATCCAAGTCATCCAAACTGGAGTCAGGCCTCGCTGTCTCTGTCTGTCCATCTCTGTCTCTCTTTCTGTGTCTCTCTCTGTCTCTGTCTCTCTTTCTCTCTCACACACACACTTCATCAAAACATCCAAGAATTCATTAACCTCCTTCTCTTCTTTCACACTTCACTACCTCTTGCCAAGGAGGATTAGCCTCTAGTCTAGTCGCTAGCCTCAGTCTTACCCAGACCCTTTTCTCCACTATTTTTCTCAACTCAATCTTTTTTTCTAAAAGATGTGCAGACTTTGCATTTGTCTTTGTCTCTTTGGTCCTTCTGTTGTTTACACCAATCACAAGTTCTGTCTATAACATTTCCCAGTTTCCTTTTCTCCATTTCTCATCAGAAGTTACTGCTAGTCAACATGCTTTCACAATTTCTGCTGGCAGCTCCATATTCTCTACTAGAAAAACTCAATTCATCCTTGAAATGTACACTAAAGCTCACTGGTCCCATAAAATCTGCCTAGAAACTCCCACTCATGCACTTTCCAGGTAATATGGAAATGATTATTCACATATGTGGGTCCCCCATTGCCAAGTGAGCTGTTTTAGGATAGAGCCTCATTCAGCTTTGCATGACCAAGTGGTGGTATTATATTTTATTGGAAGAATAACTCAGACAAGGGAATGTTCTGGATTGTCTCATCATCTCAGCTGGGTGGTCAGTCCCTGTTTGCAAAGACAACTTCTCATCATTTCAATGTCTTAGGGACATTGGTATTGAAAACCTGGAGAAAAATCCTATTGTAAATTGCATCCTCTGTCCATGAGGATCCTGTCTTCAAACCCTGAAGACCATCAGTGGTTCTAAAAGATGAAACAGGTTACAAAATACAGAGTCCACCTGAGTGAGTGGGAGAAGGAAGAGTCCATCCTTCTCATGGTTATGAGGGAGCAAAGGAAGACAGTTGACCAACTCTCCACATGGCCTGTTATCTGTTTGGACTCCTGCTGGCCTAGTGAGCTAAAGAAGAGGAACAAATGACTATGAGACTCTTCACTGGCTTCCCAGTATTAGCCAAAACCATAATGTCCCTGCATCTTACAGGTTAGATTCAGCTGCTGATGCACTGTGCAATTTGCTGAGTCTGCTTCGGAAAGCCATCACTATGCTTCTCTCCTCCTGCCTTGATATTCAGTAGAGCTCCGGGTCAGAAATATTCGTGTTGAAGTCAGGAATCTGAGGCAGGAAAAATACTACAGACCACACTGTACCTGTAATAAGTGGTCAAACAAGTGCTTACCTGATAAAAAGCTGTGTTAATGGAACTTATCCAACTATGCAACTGTTTGGGGTCTAGGGGAAAAAATGTAAGCTTATGTGATAGGAAAAATCTGAAGCATTCAGCCCCCTAAGATCCCAGGATCCATGAAGAATCCTGATCATTGTATTTCAAAGAAAAAATCACTGCTTGGGACTCAGTCTATTGCCAAGGATAAAAGCTCATTGGATGCCAGAGGCAGAGAGCCCAGCTGCTTTCAGCTTACAGACGATGAACTCAAAAAAGCTGTGCCCAGAGCAGCAAGCTCCCCTGTCCCAGTGGGCAGCCTCAGAAAGAACAGGAAGAGCTCCAGAAGCCAGGTTCCCAGGCCGACAGTCATTTTGCACTTCCAAGACACTGTCACAATTTGCATAAGCAGCAAATCAGGCTACAGACAGCTCTCAGAGTCTTCATGGCACCCAGGCTGGAATGGGTAGGAATATGGGCAGAGACTAAAAGGAGCAGAGTGTATTCCAACCTGAGGGAAGAACTGAGAAGTGAGGAAGCCACAGCAGTTTTCAAGGAGGGCGTGTATGATCAAGGGAGTTCTGCTTTCTGCTTCTGTTTCTGGTGCATGTGGATAACCAAGAATGGGAACAGGTCCTCCTTCTCTAAGGCCTTCTGCCAGGCTTTGCATAAAGACAGAAGGAAGATGTCAAGGTCTAGATACACATCTAAATGAGGGATGAGGATGGGTGCTATGGAGAGCAATAGAGCCTTTTGCAAAGGCCAGAATGCCAGTGGCTCATGCCTGTAATCTTAGCTAATCGGTGGGCTGTGAACTGGAGGATTGCAGTTTGAGATGAACCTGGGCAGAAAAGTTCACAAGATTCCATCTCCAAAACATAACCAACAAAACACAAAAACAAAACAAAACATGAGGAAAGGAGAACAAGTTGGACTTGTACTTATTACCTTACTGATGTACCTGAAACGCTTCTGTATATCACCTTGACAATTTTAAAAAGGCAAGGCTGGAGGTATGGCTTGAGGAGCACAGTGCCTACCTAGCAAGCACAAGGCCTTGATATTACCAAAAATAAAAAACATAATACAGCCTTAGGGGCAGGTAGGCAATGAATCTTCCAGAACAAAATGATCTATCTACTTGTTTATTTGAAGTTGTGAGATTCTTGCGATGTGAATAAGCCACTCCACATCCCCATGCCAAATCAGCATCAAAGCTGGCTTTACTCAAAGATTGTGAATCAAAGGAACAGACAAGTTTCCCATGTGGGTCAATACAACACAGAAGAGAGGCAGCTGATGTGATAGATCAGTGTGATGATCCATAAAATGCACTCATTCCGCACAGGTCGGCATTTGGAGCTGAGACAGTGATAAGAATGCACACATCCTCGAAGCAGAGGCAGATCTTGATGCAGACATTGCAATTCTACAGGCATGCAGTGGCAGCCAGAGGAAATCTAAACTTTAAGGGGCTAGGATATTGTCCAGATACACCACAAAGACAAAGATCCAGAAGCTAGGGAAGAGCCAAGGCAAAATAGAACCTACAGAGGGATAAAAGTTTTCTTAGGAGAGGAGGATAAACCAAGAGCCAATGGCTCACACCTGTAATCCTAGCTACTCAGAAGCTGAAGATCTGAGGATCATGGTTTGAAGCCAACCTGGGCAGGAAAGTACATGAGACTTTTGGGGGGGGCGTCCAGTCGTGGGGCCTGAACTCTGGGCCTGGGCGCTGTCCCTCAGCTTTTCAGCTCAAGGCTAGCGTTCTACCAATTGAGCCACAGCGCCATTTCTGGCTTTTTTTTCTTTTTGCTTATGTGGTACTGGGGAATTGAACCCAGGGCCTCATGCATGCAAGGCAAGCGCTCTACCACTGAGTCACCTTCCCAGCCCCTACATGAGACTCTTATCTCCAATCAATCACCAGAAAGTTCCAAGATCACCACCAAAAGAAAAAAAAAAACAAGAGGAGGAGGATAGGAGGAAGGGCAGGAATCTAAGGTCAGAGATCACCACTGTGGCCCACAGTGGAGGTTTACTAAGGAAACAAAACTTTAGTACTAGAGCTAGGCACTGGTGGCTCATGCCTATAACCCTAGCTATTTGGGAGGATGAGATCTGAGGATTGGGGTTCAAAGCCAGTCCAGGCAGGAAAGCCTATGACATTCCTATCTCTAATTAGCTACAAAAAGTTGGAAATGGAGCTGTGGCTCAAAGTGGTAGAATGCTATCATTGGTACAGATGCTCAGGAACAGCACTCAGGCCTTGAGTTAAAGTCTCAAGACCAGGAAACACACACACACACACACACACACACACACACACCCTTCACACACCCAACCTGTATAACAGAAGAGCTGGCTAAGTCTACATCTTCCTAGACTACTGGAGTAGAGGGACCCCCAACCATTTAGGTCTAAATCACTCTACCTACCAGGGCTCTAGGGAATCAAATAGCCCAAGAAAAACAAGAGCTATGGAGAGTTAAGATGCTGACAAAAAAGAGAAGTACCAGAAGTCCCAGGAGCTGCTGGGGCAGACTGACTGGATGCTCGGAGAGGTGCTTAGGGCTCCTGTGGTTGTTAGACAAGAACTCACTAGCACCTAATGGGACTCTGTGAGACTCCTCCACAGAGATTTTGATATAGAGCCCAGAGGAAGGTCAAATATGCAGGTGAGGCTATTGGGAACAATGATGGCGAGAGTGGAAGGAATGAAGCAGGAGGGCATAGTTTCAAAAAATACAAGATCATCCCAGACGTGTTGAGTCCAAGGTGACAGCCAGACAGCTAAGTGCAAGTATCTAATTAGACCATTAGAATGATAGGATGGGTTTCAAGGCCAGTGTTTCAGATCGGGTTTGTGAGTCATTTGCCTGAAGTTAAATTAAATTGTAGGAGGAAGCATGTGATGGAAAACTACAGATGCCTGCAGTGACATAAGTGCAGGGGATGGAGAAATCAGAGAAGTATGAGGAGTGACTAAGGAAAAAGAAAAGAGAAGGAGTAGAGAGGAGGCCAGGCTAGGGTCATAGATCCACCTTCAGGCCCCACCTCCAAAAGAAGTATTGGTGGATCTTCTGGGGAGAAAGGGAGCTTTTCATGAGTGACATTTTTGGAGGAGCACTGTCTCTAGAAGACCAGGCAAGAAGCTGACAGAAGAAGGCCTGCTACCTCACCAGGCAGCAGAAAGAAAGCAAAATTGAAGGAATACATTAGTTGTGAAGGAGTGATATCCTCTTCCCTGAAGGCATTGCAGGAAAGGTAGCTAGGGGAGGGAAAGCTTCTTACTGTGTTAATCAGAGTTCTCCAGAGAAGCAGAACAGAGAGAGAGAGAGAGAGAGAGAGAGAGAGGAAGGGAGAGAGAGAGGAAGGAAGAGAGAGAGAGAAAGAGAAAGAGAGAGAGAAAGAGAAAGAGAGAGAGAAAGAGAAAGAGAGAGAAATTAAGGTATTGATTTATGCAATTGTTCAAATTGGAAAATTCAAAATCTGCAGTTTGCATCAGCAGGCTAGAAACTGAGGGACAATACATGATGATGTTAGAGTCCAATGGCACTCTATGGGCAAAACTCGCTCTTCACAGGAAGGTCAGTCTTTTCCTTAAGATCTTCAGCTCACCCACGTTATAGAAGGTAATCTGCTTTGCTGCAGCTACTGTCTTAAGTGAAAGTTTCACCTGAAAAACACTTGTACAACAATATCCAAGTATGTTTGTGCAAATACTTGTGTGCCAGGGTCTAGCCAGTGGACACACCATCGTTTATTTACATCTTTCATTTACATCCAGAGTCTCCATAAAGATTGGAGGAAATTTAATTGAGGTCATGCATCTCTGGTCATCTGGGATACCTCAGCTCTGTCTTTTTTTTTCTCCCATCTTCTAGCAGTCCAACATGGATTCGTTCTCATGGATGAGGAGGTGCTCTGAGAAGAGCAGAGGCTGTTAGAGTCCCCGAGGCTGAGGCTCAGCTCTGACACATCATCATTTTGGTGACATTCTCCTGGTTGAAGCCAGTTACCAGGTCATTTTAGAGTCAAGAAGAGTGGAAGACAGTATGATAAGAGAAGCCACAATATTACATTACCAGGCGCACCGGTACAGAAGAGAAAAGACTTGAGGCCATTTGCCATCAATATTCTAGAGCCTCCTTGGGCTCTAAATGATTGATGCAAAGGAGATATATGTAAATAAAGAAGGAAGGCCAAGAAGGTCAAAAGGAGACCTTGATTTGCTCAAGAAAATGGAAGGCCAATACCTCAGAAAGAGAATAGACATGGAGATTAAGGAAAGCACTTTGAAATCATGGGTCATGCACATGGAGTCAGTTTACAAAGAAAGAGACTGCCACATGCTACCATGAGGACCAGTGGAAAGCGAGGTTCAGGACCTTCAGTGCTCGTGGTTCTACCCTGGCTGGAGCCAGAATCATGCTCAACAGAGGTGACAAAGCAGAAAAGCAGTGAGCAGGAGTAGTTGGGGCTGCAGTCCACTGGGAGTGCTGGGGAATGCCGAAGCAGACTGGTTAAGGGCATGCTTGTTAGCCTTGGGGACCCATTGGAGCCTTCTCTGGGGAAAATCCCTCACCCTCAATGTTCCAGAAGTTCCCTCAGGATTGACAGAGTTTCCCATGAGACGCCCCCAAAATGTAAAAAGGCACTGATGAGTGGCTGGAGCGCTGAAAGGTGACAAAAATCAATGAATACAAAATAATTGATTTCTTTCCCCCCCCCCCATTGATTTCTTTACTTGCTCACTGAGGACATGGTTGACACATGGTCATTAAACTAACCACTTTCCAGGAAACTTCTTTAACTCTAAGACTGACTCGTAGCCTAACCAATTCTTAAATTATTTATAATGCATCGCATTCCCCCAAAACCTGAAATTGTCAATTCAAAGACCCCCCCCCTTTTTTTAACAGTACCTAGGGCTGAACCCAGGACTCTGCCCTTTCTAGGCAATGAGCTACACCTTATTCTCCTCTCCTCTCTGTACCACCTCCACATAGCCATGTCTTCCTTTGTGACTCTTGCCCATCTGTAGCCTCCACATCAGCCTGGTTTTCCCTCTAAGTCTCTGAGCCTCTCTTACGGTTCCTCCCTTAAGTCCTTGGATGATCTTCCTCCTTCTCCATCATTCATTGCTCAGTCTTCAGGCCTCAGTGAATTTTCTGCAGAGGCCCCCTCTCCGTTCAGTACTACAGGCTCACTGTGGACATTCACCAGAGGGAGCTGTGAATAAATGCAGGGAGGAGGAGGAAAGAGGGCTGATGTGATCTCTTGAACTATGTTCTAGTTGATTCTGCTGTGTCTCTTTCCCCAGAGATCCTGGGAACTTCTTTCTCCTCCTCTGATGTTCTGAGAGGATATGTGTTGACAAACACCCCTTGTTCTGAACATGTGAATACCCTGGAAAACTGACTCTATTCTACTGGGCCCCTCACAGGGGTCTATATTGCAGTTGAGAAAATTTGGCCAAAATGGCCTGGCATTTGATTTGAACCTTATTTTAAACCCAGTGTATCTGTCTGTGCTCCATAAATGAGCTGGTGTACTAAAACATTTTTAAGGCTTTCCTTTTTTGGGAGGATGATGGCATTCAGATCTTCACACTTCGAGTTTGTACTGCTTAGAGATTGTTCTGTGTGAATGCTGCCCAATTCTCTATTTTCAGCGTTGATCTTTCTGCTGAGCATTTCACCTCCTACTGCCTAACAACCCCTAAATCTCCAAACAAATGCCTGGTTTGCATTTCATGACTTGTGCTCCCAATTCAGTGAGACCTAGGGATGTTCTTACTTCTATTGACGGAAGCACTATTTCCTCCCTTGCTCTGATTTGAAATCTCTAATTATCTCAGCATTATCTCTTCTCATTCTTCCTGGATCTTCTTTCTTATTATCAAACTGAGTGGTTTCTAAGTACTTTTGTTCCTTCTTGGTCCCATTTCCTCTTCCTTAACTTTTCATTCCAACTTGATCAGCTAAAGTCACTTGATCATTTGTGACCATAGTCCTGGATATGCAAGTGGGATGCTGAGATTTAATCTCCTTTGCCTTCACTTTCAACCACTGCCAAGGTGCATCTATGCCATTTTGCTGGGATCACCCCTGCACCCTGAAAATTGAAGGTCTCTCTGTTATCAATCACTTAAGGACTAAACTCTCAGCCTGAGGCTTAAAACCCTCCACAACCAGACCCCCCCATTTCTTCTTTCTTATTGACAAATGTGGGTGACAAAGTGCACCAGTCTCTTAATTTGGTAGGATATGCCTTGAATTTTATGACCACATTCTTCCCTCTTCCTAAGCTACGCTCCCACACTCGCCAAACATACTGCTCATTGCAGGGTCCATGCTGTTCCATGTCCAAGAAGGTCTCCTTTTCTTCTTTGTGCCTTTCTAAATCCCACCCAGTTTGCCTAGCTCACTTCAAGTCTTCATCTATGAATTCTTTCCTATCCATTTCCCAAAATGAGATGGGAAACTTAACATTTTCCAGTTCCCTTGTTTGGATTTCACTTATACTTTCTTCTTCAGACCCCCTCTAAATTTGGAGTTCACGCCATCTCTCAGTCTCTTCTTCATACCCTTTATTCTGCTGGGTTTCTGAATATCTTGTAAAGACTCAACCATCAAACATTGCTTCTTCAGAACTTATAGGATACTTTCATGTATGTTGCTTTATTTTTAAAACTAAAGTCATGTTATATGAAGTTAGTCATACCTAGAGAGACAAAGCACAAATGTTTTCTCTTATATGTGGAACTTAAAATTAATTTATAAATATGTAAGTAAACACTTTGGGGTGATATCCAAGTGTACATAAATGTTACTGAAACATGGTAGATTCTAGAGAGAACTCAAATGGTGCAATTCCTTAGAAAGACTAATACAGTCCAACCAAAATAAAACCTACCAGGAAAAGAAATGGGCAGTTGAAGAGGAGGTGGGACCCAGGGGAAAAGGGGAAACAAATGAAAAAGAAGAGGGAAGAATGTAGTCATAAAATTCAATGGATATCCTACCAAATTAAGAGAAGGGTGGAGTTGAGAGGGATGGAGAAGAACAATGAAAGAGGCGACATTGATCAAGATGCATGGTGTCCATATAACCACTCATTGAATGCAGATGCCTTTGAACAACTACTTAAAGATTTTTTTAAAAACAAAAATACCTGAGTGGTACTATGTGTCACATTTAGAGACAATTCAATCGTTTTGAAACAGCTATGTTTGGAGCATAGTCTCCAATTTTATTTCATAGTAAATAAGGAAGAGAAGGGAACTTTTCCAAGACTGCCAGGCTACTGTAGAAAGAGAAGGAGGTAGAGCACTGTTTGGACTCCATACTGCTGGAGTCCTAATATATGCAAAGAAGATCATCTACCAAGCCTGTAGATAGAATGTGGCCTCCAATTTTGGTGCTACCTTTGTTTAGTCTTTGGATCTGCTCATTTCTTTCTAGAAGCTGGGAACTGTGCAAATGAGACTCAAGGTATGACAATATAAACAAAGAAGAAAACAGAAGAAAAACATTAACACAGAGGAAAAATCCTTTTGATCCACCATTAGCAGTCTATCTGAAAAAGAAAGCAAGAAAACCAGCCTATTTATGGTAGCACAAAAACACCAAGAAATAAATTTAACCTGGGAATTGAAAGATCTATAGACTGAAAATTGACACTATGGAAGAAATTGAGGAGAATACAAATAAATGGACATTTTATGTCCATAGATTCAAAGAGTTAATGTATCCATTCTACTAAAAATGATGTGCAGATTAGAGGCACTGTCAATCAAAATTCCAATGGCATTTTTCAGACAAATAGAAGAAAATATTCTAAAATTTGTATGGAACTATAAAACACCCCAATGTAGCCCAAACAATCTTGAGGGGAAAATGCAGACACCACAATTTCTGATTTCAAACAATATTCCATAGCTATAGTAATCAGAAAATATGAGCCTGGCATAAAAATAGACCAATGGAATAGAATAAAGAAAACAGAAATAGAGTCAAGCATATATAGTAACTCATTGAACAAGGCCAATGAAAAGACAGAATGGAGAAAAGATAGTCTCTCCCACAAATGTTGGAGACATTGGATCTCTACATGCCAAAGAAGAAAACTAGGACTTAGCTGTAGACCATTTGCCTAGCATGCTCAAGACCTTGACAGCAACTAAAGCAAAAGTAAATGAGTGGAACTCATCAAACTATGAATGTTCTTTTTTTTACAGCAAAGAAACTTAAAAATAGAACTAGTATATGACCCAGCAATCTTTGTTCTGGGTATAGACTCTGGAGAAATGAAATCAAAACCTCATAAAAATATCCATGACTCCATGCACATTGCAACATTATTCACAACAGCTGAAATAAGAAAACAACCTAAGCATCCATCAACTCGTAAATGGATTAAAAAAAACATGATACATGCATACATATACATGTTCTTTTAAAAGAAGACTCTGTCATTTGTAACAACACAAGTGAACCTAGAGAACATTATATGAAGTACAATAAGCAAGACACAGAAAGAAATATGCTGCATGATTTCAATCATATGTGTAATTTTTTAAAAAGAACCTCTGAAACAGCAGAGCAGTGGTTACAGAGAGAGGATATGGAAGCGGAACATATGGGAAAAGTAGGTCAATGGGTATAAACTCCTAGCTATGTTTGAAGATCTAATATATCACATGAGGATCAGAGTTAACAGCATTGAACTGTATACTCAAGTTTCAAAAATATAAGCATGCATTATTATCATTACAGTTAAATTTACATGATCTCACATGCACAAAAATATAAGAAATGATGCAATGGAAAAGATTATTGACATGAGCAAGCCAAAATCAACATTGTTCTCTTCCTCACATGCCTCTCTCTTTCTTGTACCTTCTCCAATCAATCCCACCAAACAATGGAAGTGATAAGAAAAATTAATATTCCGACAAAGTCAACCAAAGGGACATTGGGCCCCTGTGAATCTTCCATCTTATTTTCCTGCTCCCTCTTGGTAGGAAAACAGCAAAATTGGATCCTCGTACTTGGGTTAATAAAAACCTATCAAATGGTTCCCCTCTTAATCCTTCTCACTCCAAGAACACATTGGAGGTGGAGGATGTGTCTGTAAAACTAAAGTAAGACAGAAACAGAGGGTAGGGCCTGTTGTGATTGGTAAGAGCATCTCTACTTGCTTAGCCTGCCTTTGTACCTCGTGCCAAGTACTGCATACTTCAATCAAAGCTCCTAAAACAAAGCAAGAGGAAGGAAAATTCAGTCATCACACTGATGAAAATCCTTTAGAAAGTAAAGATGCAAAAAAAAAATAAAGAAGAAAAATAAAGAAAGGAAAGATACAAGAAAGTCGTATGGAATGGGTTTTAAGATTCCTCCCAGGAAAATGTTCTATTAACACATCAGAATTGCTGCTCTTGCTCGATTCCAAATACTCATTTTCCCCACCCCCTTTTCACACCATTCAACTTGCCAGAGTCCATGGTAACAGTCAAAAGAACATTTTATGTGATTTTCAGCTTGACTTTATATTTTCCTTTTCTTTTGTTCTTTCTTTGTTTCTTTATTTCTTTTTCATGTGCTCTGACTCATAAAGAATAAATCAGTTCCCTGCATCTCTGAGTCAGAACTTGTATACTCAAATCTGAAAGCAGAAACATTGGCAATAAGAAAGAGGACAGAAGTAAGACATGCAAATAGCAGGAGGCAGGGAGGAGGAAAAGTCACAGGGGTAGAAGAAAGCCCCCAAATAAAGCAGTAATTGATAGTTTGATGAGGACCCTCAGTTCTCCCAGATCCACAGCCTCCAGTGCACACAGTTCTTGGATTACTTCCCTAGGGCTGCCATAACAAAGTTTCGTAGCCTGCATAGCTTAAATAACAAAAAACATTTCTTTATAGTCTTGAAGGCTGGAAGTCTGAGATCAAAGTAAGTAACTGTTTCTTTGGAGACTACTCTTTTTGGGGTGCAAACAGCCATCTTGTCTTCGTGTCTTCATACATTTCTCTGTCTATGCATGTCTGCATCAAATGTCACCTTCTTATGAGGACATCACTCAGACTGCATTAGAATCCAGTCTAATGACCTCATTACAATATGATTATCTCTTTGCTAAATTCAGTCACATACTGAGTGAGGTTCTTAGGGTTTGAATTTCAATGTATGAATGTTGAAGGACACAGCTTCCACACATCTTCCCAGAAGATGAGCTCCAGTGCCATTTTCTTCCTTCCTTTCTCCTTTCTGTGTTATTTGTTTGGCTATTGAGAAGTAAAAGAGGAGGTTGGATAGCCAAGGATAGCAGAGAGGCCAACTCCACAGCTGTGAGCCATGGGTGATGTAGAACAAGTCCCATCTCCTCAGATCAGGCCCAGAACAGGCACCCAAGGGGGCCACATTTCAGTCTCAGCCCAGAAAAGTAGCTGCCTTGGAATTAGGGACTAGAATATGTCTCTACTGAGAGATGATGAACCACTAAAGAAATGAGTTTCCTTTTTTTTCAGAGTAGTCATCAAACAAGCCTCTAACTATTCCAAGTCCCTTCATCCCCATAGTCACATTCCCCAGATCTTTAATTTGGAATACTGACCTTCTTTATTTGTATTACAACCTGACCTTCCCCCTTCCCCATCATCGATATTTTCCATGTAGTCTGGGCATTAGAGAAACAGAGAGGGAGAAAGAAAGATGAGAAAGAGAGAGAGAGATCTAACTAAAGGAAAACTAGAGGTCTGGGTTTTCAAGGGAAGGACAAATTCTTAGATCTATCCATCATCAGCTTCCTGCCCCATGCACTGACTTCCTGTCCATATTTTCCTGCAGGAGAGAAGGTAGAAATCCCTTATTTAGATCTTCACCTTTCCAATACTCATCAACAAGCAACTCTTCATTTCCCTGCAACCAGGCATTGTCCTGGAGTTGGGGCTCAAAGATAATTTTCTTTTGCCTCCCACTCTTTTTCTCACACCTGGCCAGCTTTGCTGAAGACAGGCCTGTCAGCACCCCCAAGCCTGAATAACATAGCTACTCCCACACCATGGTCCCTAGACAACAGGAAGGTTGCCCTGGGCTGCAGTATGTGGTGCTGAGCTATGAGATGGTTTCTGGGCTTGTTACACAGAGTTGTCATGGGGTGGTAGAGCTGTAATGATTATGCAGACCTGGCCCCTGAGCACTCCATCTCTTCAATGACACAGCTAACTCTACTGACAGTGCCTGGAATGTGGATGAGCCTCTCAAGTCTTCTCTCCTCAGCTCACACCTGTCTCCTGAGAATTGAGGAGAGAGGTGTCATTCGCGTCATGTAGCCCATCAGAAAAGTGTGTCAAAAAAAAAAAGGCAGAACTGAGTTTAACTTACTGCAGGACAGAACACCATCTTGTCAGAGTCTTAGCAGTGTTTCAAAGAAGACTGTTTATAGTGTCTTGTTGTCCAGGTTTAATTGGCTTAAGGTGGACCTTTTAAAGTGAGACCCTAATTAGGTTGAAGTTCCTAATATCATAAAGTTTAGTGGACACAGGAAAGATAGGAAAGATAGGATCCTCACGTGTATGGATTCTTACTAACCAAGAGTTGATTAGATAAGCATGTTCCCATTTTGATAAGGAGCTTTTTGAACACATCGCCTTAGTCAATTGGTTTGCAAACAGTAAGATTATAGTGTCACCTGTGTCATGTGTGTCTTAGTCACCCCACAGTGGCCATTGGCCACCTGAGCAAGGGAACAAACCATTTCTTTTAGCAGTGACCTGTCCAGATCTGTACTAGGGTGTGAGGTGTCATGATCATGTATCAAGTTCTGATTGCAACTGGTTCTAGCTTTATAAACACCACGTTTTCCTGGTGTTAGCAGGCTGGATGATAGCCTTTCAAAAATGTCTATATCCTGATCCTTGGAACCTGTGAACATGCTGCATTATGTGCTAAGAAGAACTTTCCAGATGCAATTAAAGTAACAGACTTAAAGGAGGGAAGAGATTCTAAATCATCTGATGGTGCATTCTGAGTTCAGGAATCCTGAAAAGCAAGCACTTTATCCAGTTGGAAACAAAAGAGATGCTCATAAAATGAGGAGTCAGAAAGATTCAGAATGTAAGAAGGGTTTGACGTGCTTTTGCTGGCTATGAAATGCAAAGGCCTCTGTAAAACCTGCAGAGAAGCCTGTGAGCCATAAGGGCTATCCCCAACCGACCACCGGCAAGGAAGCAGGAGGCTGTGCTTTTCATAGCTGCCAGGAACTAAATTTTGACAACAACCTGTATTTGCTTGGTGGCAGAGGCTTCTTGTAGGAAAGCCTCCAATAAGAGCTCATTCTGCCAACATTTTGATTCCAGCCTTTTGAAAATCACACAGGAGAAGCAGTCAAAACAATCCAGACTTCAGGGTCACGTGATTGTACCATAACAAAATTGAATTCTTTTTGCGTACTCGCGGATGACAATTGGATAGGGAACTGATGCACAGCCGCTATTTTGGTTCAACATTTGTTGACTTTTTCTTTTTCAGAATAACAACAGCAAATACTCAAAGAGACTATGATTTGATCTTGTAGTCCACTCCTATTCTACAAGCCAAGTATGTCCAAGAGAAAAGAATTCGTCCCAATGTATACAGTTATTGATCCATACGTGGAGATATTACATTAGTTACCTAGTTTCTTCATTTGTTCATTGGTTTCTCAGATATGCAGAAAGTTAAAGCCAACTTTCCATCTAGGGCTGCTGTCTTTTGAGTGAGTCATCTGCCCAGTGTTATAAACTTCCCAGGTCAATCTTGTTGGGTCTTGAGTCACAGTTTAGAAGACTGAATTAGTCAGTTGCCTGTGTGATCCAGCTATTGGGTAAAAGCTGTCTCATTTACCATAGCTAAGATATGGAACCAACCCAGATGCCCCTCAGTAGATGAATGGATCAAGAAAATGTGGTATATATACACAATGGAATTCTATGCCTCCATCAGAAAGAATGACATTGCCCCATTTGTTAGGAAATGGAAAAACTTGGAAAAAATTATATTAAGTGAAGTAAGCCAGGCCCAAAGAAACATAGGTCCCATGGTTTCCCTTATTTGCAATATCTAGTATATGTATGAGTCAAGCGGAAAAGGTCAGATAATGTGATGTCAGGAAAATGAACCCTTAGATATGTATTTTAATGTTTTTTTCTTTCATGCATGTGTTTCTAATGCATTTATAAGATTATCTCTTTGTTGTTTTGTATGTCCCTCCCCCACAGTATAACCCCTGCTTTCTCTATATTTGATGTCAGTATAACTTGTGGAGGAGATGGGGAAAAACCAGTTGTTTAAGGATACAGGTGGACCTGTTGCAACAATGAGAAGTACAAGTTGTCATGTCCAAAACGAGCTTTACAATGTCGGTGCGGGGGGGGGGGGGGGGGGGAGGGAGGAAGGAGAAGGATTGGGGGGAGGGGGGAGGCTGGGAAGGGATGTGAAGGGTAAACAAAGGAGGAGGCTGCAATGCTTGGAAAGAAATGTATGCATTATCCTGCCCATGTAATTGTAACCCCTCTGTACAGTATGTTCACAAATAAAATAAAATTAAATTAAAAAATAAATAAAAAGCTGTCTCCTCCTTTCTAGAGGCTGTCAGAATCCTCAGCATGGGTCTCCAGTTGGAAGAATGATCTGAGGCTGTCTTGTGTTGCTTTCTTTGAGAGACATAAATCCAAGTATCAACCTCTCAGAGTTTGACTGCTGTATTAGTTATTTCTTAGCAATACCTTGATAAGATTATTTTCATTGGAGTTTGAAGTCTGTCTTCATCTGATGTCTCTTCCAGAAGAACCATGTTGTCAAAGTTTAGGTCATGCAATGGGGTGGCCAGAAGGATGTTGAAGAAAAGCTGTCATCTGAGTTGATTTTAAAATCCAGTACCGTACGTGAGTCTCTTTTTCTTACAAAGACAAGGCCAGAGCCTCGCATCAGAAGTGATATTTCTAGACATATGGGTTAGCCTTCTACTAACTTATAAAGGAATTTTGATAAATTCTAAGAGTCACTCTTATCATTGAAGTCAGAAGCAATGCCTTGGTCCATAGAAGTTTGAGAGATTCTTGAGAGTTTTGTGCATTTTCAGTTAGAATTCTTCTGTTGTTTCCTTTTTATTTTTCCAAAGATTGGGTATAATATTGAACTATGGCTGTGGCTTGTCCCGAGGTTCATGTGCTGGTCCTGGTAGTGTTGAGATGGCATGGGGGTCTTTAAAATGTGGCGCCTAGGGTGATGTCCTTCGGTCATTGAGCTATATGTCCTATGTCCAAGAAAGGAATATTGGAATAAGCTTTCCCAAGGATACATTTTGAAAGCCAAGAACTGACATCAAGTCAGTCTTTGGTTGTCTGTTTCCAGCTGTGCTGTTTTGCAGTCATGCATGCCAATGACATTGCTATCCACCAGAAGGTGACAAAGACAAGAACTCCCCTTACCAGAGCTGAGCTGATGCCAGTGCCATGTACTTGAATGGCCAAGACTGCCAAGACTAACTAAGCCTCTTTTCTTTACAAAGTTAGCCTGCCTTATATATTTCATAATAGCAACAAAAAGCAAACTAATATACGTGGACAGTAAGGGTTCTAGCAGAAGACAGTTGTTTGTCCTATTTTCTTTTTGTTGATAAAATCTCTAGTTGGCTAAAATAGAAAGCTCTTTTGTCTGGCGTTATTAACTAGGGTAGGAGAATTGAGTTGTTTTACCTTTACATGGTTTTCATTGACGAGGATAGGAACATCCAAGTTGTTTTATCTTTCAAGTACTGGCTTAATTTGTCCTCAGTCCTGACCATTCTCAAAAGAAGGACAAATGGCTAATAAATACATAAAGAAATGTTGAACATCTTTATCTATAAAGGAAATACAAATAAAACTGCACTGAGATTCCATCTCACCCCAGTCAGAATGGTCATCATCAAGAAAATAAGCAATACCTGCTGGCAAGAATGAGGGAAGAAAGAACCCTCACACATGACTGGTGGCAATGTAAACTAGTGCAACCAACCATTATGGAAATCGGTAGAAAGGTTATACAAGAAAGTAAAAATATGGCCCTGCCATGCCACTTTTGAGTATATAGCTAAAGGAGTATAAATCACTAAACAAAAGAGATGTTACCATACCCATGTTTATTACAACCCTGTTCACAACAGCCAAGCTGTACAATCAGCCAAGGTGCTCAGCAGCTGAATGAGCAAAGAATATACATACACACACACATATGTACATGTGAGTGGGTGGAGTATATATGCATATATATGCACATGCATATATATATTTATGACTATTAGTCATAAAGAAAAATGAAGTTACATTATTTGCAGAAAAGTGGATTGAACAATAGATCATCCTGCCCAGCAAGTCAAGTCAAGCTCAAAAAAATCATATTGCATGTTTTTACTCATGATTTTACTCACTGTATAATGATGGTTATTATGATAGTACTGAGACATACTGTTCGAATGAGAGGACTAGCAGGAAGGAAGAGAAGAAAAGGAAAGGATAGTAAGGAGTGAAGAGACTCAAACTACATTTATGGCCATGGTTATGGATATTATATGTTACAGATATAATGCATTCTGACACTTATATGTGTATCATATATATTAATATATACATTGCACATAGATTAAATATTAAATATATACATCATAGTATGTATGTATGTATGAATGATGAATGCCAACAGTAACATGAAAACCACTAAACTGTTTGCTAAGAGGGAAGAAAGAGGGGATATGGGATATAATGGTAGGGTGAATCTTTTCAAAACACATGGAATGCATCTATGGTATTATCACAATAAGACCCCCTCATATTATTAGTGAATGATCGTTCAAAATGTTTCACAAGGTGCTGGAGATCTGGCATTGGAGCTCCTTCCCTTTCCAGTGTTTCCTTACCCAGTTTCGTTTTCTTCCTCAAAGTCATTCACAAAATTGAGGTGGGAGCCAAAGACAGATGTGTATCAGGATGTATAGGGGTTGACGATCTATTGCTTCCATCTAGGGTTTTTCATTTGTGGTCCTGTTTCAAGAACACGGGTAGTCTCATTGAGTCTCTAGAAGAACACGTGGAGACCAGGAAACCATTCTATGCATGCTTTAGTTTATTACGATGAAAGAATACAGATTCAAATCATGTGGGGGAAGGTGCTTGGGATGAATGAAGTGGAGCCACAGGCAGCGTTTAGTTCTCCCAGGAGCCATGCATAAAACACAGTGTGATGTGTGGCCAAGCATGGAAATTCACCTGAGGCTTAGTTTCCAGTTCTATTATGATTAGAAAATGTTTAGCAAGTTGCTTAAGCTCACTCTGATACAAGATCTTGAAAGCGGTTATGAAGATTTTTGCCCATGCTACCGGGAGTTAACTTTAAAAGGGAAGGTCTGGCTTTAGTGGGTTTCCTCTATCAGGACAGTTGCCCTTCTAAATGCCAAGACTAGAAATAAGCCAGTTGTCTTGATTGTCTCACTCTCATCAACCCTCCTGTCCTCTGAGTAATCAGGGCAAATGACTTGCTTCTGTGGTCCTGTTGTTGTTTATGGAGTAGCTATAAAGGGAAGGAGGAGTATATTTCTGTGTGTTAAGATAACATAATAAGCAGCTGCCACACTAGGAGAAGGCAGTAGTAGCATGTTGCCTAGAATGCATTTAAATGGAAATTCATTGATTACGTGATTTTTATAGAAATATGTTTTTACAAAAGTGCCACTTTCATTTGGTGAGTCTGACTAGTTCATAAAGGAGATCCAAAGAATATTCGGGTGCTTTTATGTCTATTTCCCAAGGTTTTGTGTATCTCTGTTCGTTGATAATAGCAAAGAGAAGAAATTCTGGCACATTTTATCATTATGCAAATAGGTGTACTAGGTTTTCAATAACATTCTTAAGACAAATTGCTAATTTCCATTAAAAAAGAAAAGCCATAACTATTTTATGTAATGACCTTGGGCTCAAGCTGTTTTGCAAAAACAAGTCTTTTCTATAGCCCGTTTCTAGAACTTATATGTCTTCCGGAGAGAATATCAAAAAGGCAGCAATGACTTGTGTTTGTGCAAATGCTATATCAAATAAATAATTTGTTAAAACCATGGTAAAAGAGCCATAGTTTTCTTCCCATCACTGCTGCTAAATACAGGGGGTATGTGAAGTTTTTCTTAGAGTTTCTTTGAACAATTGTGATCTTTTGGATAACCTCATGCACATCATTTGACTCTACCAAGATCCCCATATTAACCTCTTATCACCTACTTAGTCTCTTATTCCAACTTAAAATTGTGTCTCTTGGCAACATGGTTCTGGATTGCTTCTGTGGCTCTTCCAGAATTCTTTATGATGAGTCTAAAGGATGGATTGTTTTAGTACCAGCTATAAACAAGGTGTACATTAGGCAGCGGTTGGGCCAATCCAATACATTAGTGCAACTCTCTACTAAGCAGTAAGCCTACTCATCACTCAGTTGAAAATAGCTCAGAAAATAGCTCCTTCTATTACTGCCTTGGGCCAGTGTGGATGCTAACAAATAGCTCGCTGCATACCTATAACATCTTTCCAATAAAACTTTCAGGCAGCATCCTCAACTTTCTGAGAAAAAGTAGCAAGGAACCCAAAGCCTCCTTCTTAACGCACAAGGACAATGAATCTGGCTGGATGAGAAAGCCATTAATCCCATCACTTCTGCATCAGACACACCCTCCGGTACTACAGGAAAATCCAAAGCTTCCCAGTGCGCCCCTCCATCTTCTGTAGAAAAAGCTTAGAGATAAAAATGACAAATTGGCACAGCACACCAGGCTCCCTGAGAAGGCATTTGAAGGGCAGTTAGAGGGTGATCTAATGTAGAAGTGACAGGTCCCAGGTGTCCAGCTGTCCCACGGGTCTAAGGAAATCAGTACTCCAGACACACTTGTGTGGACGCTGTATTCACATGGCTTCCTTTTGGCGTTCACACGAGGCTGGGTGTAATGGGAGATGTTTCCAGGTAGGAATCTGCAAACAGCAACCTGAAGTTACAGAGTGAACTATCAAAAAGATGGTTGCTTATTTAAGACAGAATTCCCTGAATTATTGCATCAGGATGGTAGACATCATACAAATTATTACATCATTGGGCATACACAGGACTATGAGGTAACTGTTTCGACCCCCATGTTACATATAACACAACCTGAGGTGACAGTAGTTACAACACGTCTCAAAGCAAACCAGGCCCACCTTCCCCCGGAGTTAGTTACAGCTCTTTCTTCTTGACAGCCCATCCTGGGACATGCAGTAAGAGTTCTTCACTGACTGGAAAGGGGGTTCAACACCACAGCAGACCAGACATTCCAACGCACGGCTACCCAGGAAGAGATTCAAGACCTCGACACAGAAGCCAGATTCCTGTCTAGATTGCTAGAGTAAGGAAAGGAGAAGCACTCTCAATAGCAGGTCCCATTTTTTCTTGTTTCTCTCATGTCCACAGTAAAACACTTTGTTTAATATTATTTTGATGCCGAAACAAGTTTAACAGGGAGAAGGTGGGAAAATACATCCTTTAGAGATTCTTTGGAGACTTCCCATACTTAAGGGCTGGATCTAGTAATACGTTAAATATTTTTGAGGTGGCAAAATGTGGGAGTTGGAGTGTAGGAGGAGCTGGGGGGTGGTAGAGTAGACTTGTACTTTTCCCTGGGTTCAGGCTGAGTTGTGCCTAACGGATCTCCACGGTAAAATTCCCCAACCTGACGGGAGGGAACCAAAGGCGCATGCAGGTGTAAGCCGCTTCATAAACAACAGCGAACCTTAATGAGAGATGTGACACTGAGTGCACACGAATTACAGGCCCCTCGGGGGATCAAACAGGAGAACTTCTTCCAGCTCAGTTAGGGAAATGGTAATTGGAAAATGCATGTGTGTGTCTATAATGAAGTTGAGACATCTCTCTGTTGCCTCTTGGGCATGGGTGAGGGGCTTATTTGGAGCATTTGCTGATTTCCCTGGTGTAAATGTTCCCACCATGTGCTATTTGAAGCTCCTGGAATATGGCATTTGAAATATTTAACCATGGGGGGGTGTCTCATGAGCCCCAGCAACTCCATAATACCATTGTTTATCTCTGTCATAGAGAAAGAGCAATTAGAAAGCTATGAGAATCTCATTCTCCTCCATGACTGACCAAACAATCAATGACCATTCCAGAGTCTGAAGAATTCTTTTCTCCTGTTTAAGTGCACCTCTAAAAGAAGCAGTATTTTAAGTTGTCTTCTGTAATTGTCATTTTACTAAACTAGTGCTTAGGCCTGTGCCAGGCCCAGTAGTGACTGATGGACAGAGGGGAGAGAGGGCAAAGAAAGTAATAAATGACCTCAGAGACCCCTGGCTTCTGTGTACTACGGGTGCTGTCTAAAGGCTGGAGAAAAGAAATGTCTTATTTGTTCTGGCACGCTGTTTCTTGGATGTACAGAATGCCATGATGACTAGCAATATTCCATTTTATTTATTTATTTTTATTTAATATTTTTACTTGTTTGGGGGGCTTGAACTCAGGGCTTAGGTGCTGTCCCTGAGCCTCTTTGTGCTCAAGGCTAGCACTCTGTCACTTGAACCACAGTGTCACTTCCAGATTTTTCTAAGTAGTTGATTGGAGATAAGAGTCTCACAGACTGGAGGGGGGACCAAGATGGCGACGGGGCAGTAGGGAAACGCCACAGCTCTCTCCAACCAAAAAGAGAGTTCGAGTTCCAACGCTTAATCTCCCCAAGAGACCGACAACAACAAAAAGACGAACACTCAGAGAAAAACCAGAGGTGAGAAATAACAAAAAAAGAAAGAGAAGAAAAGAATTTCAGAACAGAGAAGA
>NW_012267243.1:8442178-8457781 GCF_000151885.1 Dipodomys ordii | reverse complement strand
CCTCTTGAGTAGCTAAGATTACAGGAGTGAGCCACTGGTGCCTAGCCAATATTCCATTTTAGATTACTGGGTAACACAGTTGAATTCACAATGGATTTTTGTTATTCTTAATTTTTTTCCAGTGAACAATCACACACAATAAAGTAGTCACAAATGCCTGTGTTAGGTCAGGTTTGGGGCAGAAGAAAATCTGTAGAAGTTTTGATTTGAAAAGTAGTGTATTGAACAATTGGAATAGGAAAACTTTGACTAGACACCCAAACAAACAGAAAAGAACATTCCTCAGGGCTGGGAAGGTAGCTCAGTGGTAGAGTGCTTGCCTTGTATGCATGAGGCTCTGGGTTCAATTCCTTAGCACCACATAAGCAGAAAAAGCCAGAAGTGAGTGGTGCTGTGGCTCAAGTGGTAGGGTGCTTGCCTTCAGCTGAAGATCTGAGGGACGGCACCCAGGCCCAGAGCTCAAGCCCTATGACTGACCAAAAGAAATAAAAGGAACATTTCTGAGACACTTGGAAAATTGGATGGTCAAGCATTAGATTCCATCATGGGATATTATTATTTTGTTGATTAGGATAATGGTCTTGATGCTTTAATTATGTTTAAAAATATATCCATGGGGTGAGGACAGACAGATAAAGATGTCCTGGCAAGTGTTTGTGAGCAGAGCATTAGCACATCAAGATTCTTGATATTCTTCTCTCCACTTCTTTTTTGTGTGCCAGGATGTCCATTATGACTTTTTAAAACAGAGAAAGATGACATTCATATCTGTGTGATATTAATGTCAAAAGTGGGGGCTGGGAAGGTGGCTCAGTGGTAGAGCGCTTGCCTTGCATGCATGAGGCCCTGGGTTCAATTCCTCAGCACCACATAAGCAGAAAAAAAGCCAGAAGTGGCGCTGTGGCTCAAGTGGTAGAGCACTAGCCTTGAGCTGAAGAGCTGAGGGACAGCACCCAGGCCCAGAGTTCAGCCCCACGACCGGACCCCCCCCCAAAAAAAATGTGATCCAAGTAACTCATAACAGGGGAAAGAAAGTTAAAAGCATACCCCTAAGATGACAACTTGGTATGCTTTCACAGAAACAACAACACAACAGAGAAAGAAGTCACAAATGAAGAGGGAAGGGCAATATTAGGTAGGGCTATTTTGGACCTGTGTTGGTTAGACAAAAGGAGAGAGACAAGCATTCTGGTGGAAGGGTACCTCCATAGAAGACAAGGCCAGAAGCAGGAGGAAGCAGACAGAAGCAGGAGGCTCTGAAGCTGAGGGCACCTGTCAGACCTGAGACTGAGCCAGGTGGCTGAAACTAGACTTCAGAGAAGCCAGATATGGAGAGTGGGATCCTGGCTCTGGAGGATGGACTGATTGCGGTGAGATTGTGTTGATACCGGAAAGGACAGCGGAAGCCGTGTGGCAGAGTGGGAAGTGCGGTGGCTTTTCTCTGGGTTCAACCTCACTTCTACCTAAAGGATCTCCACGACAAACACTTGCCAACTCAACACGAGAGAGCCAGAGGCTCCACGCAGGTGCAAGCCCCAACAGCAAACTTTCCTGAGCGATGCCATGACAGGTGTGCTGCCCTGGGTGCCCACAGATGAGGATCCTTCGGAGTAATCAAGACAGAAGTACCACTTCCAGCTCAATTAGGGAAGTTGATAATTGAAACATACACATGTGTCTATGTAATAAAGTTCAGATGCCTCTCCGTTGCCTCTTTAAGCCAGGAACCCGTCTGTTCTTTAATCTGGGGATAGTAAAGACACCCACCTTGCTGCTGCAGCCACAGAGCTAGCAGCCACCTCTGACATTTGGGTCTAGCAGATGGGCCCGCAGAGCTCCCCGTGCTGCCAGCCTCCGCCTCCCAGGGGCATCTGACTCCCCCATCACTCTCTTCAATCCCTGTCTGAGCGTGTGTCTCAGTGTTGCTGACTGAAGCGTCTGCCCTGCCAGTGGAAGAGACAAAGATGCTGTGTGTTGTCATAGGAGTGTTACCTTCCAGCTCAGGGAGAGATGGGACAGGAGGAAGCACTGTGCAACGTGTATCTCCTGAGCCAGAATCCTTCCATTTCTAGAGGAGGGGATGCTTCCTGGTATAGGATAATTGCCAAATCGTATATTGGTCTACCTGGTAATTGAGCAGTGCTATGGAATTGGGATTTCAACTTCACATTAACTTTTCTGCCAGCAGAAGGCTAAACAGCATCAAGTTACTCTTAGAAAACCCAAGTGCTATAAAAGGATTGTATTCCTGTCAGTCAGGGCTCAGACTTTGGAGTGGGAACTCCTCTGGGCCCATCAGTATAATAAACCTGAGGGAAAGGGAAGGGAAGGGAAGGGGAAGAGAGGGAAGGGAAGGAGAAAGAGAAGAGAAAGAGAAAGAAAAAGAAAAAGGGAGGAAAGGGAGAGAGAGAAAAGGAGAGAGATAGAAAGAAAGAGAGAAGGAAAGAAAGGAAGGAAGGAAGGAAGGAAGGAAGGAAGGAAGGAAGGAAGGGAAGGAAGGAAGAAAGGAAGGAAGGAAGGAAGGAAGGAAGGAAGAAAGAAAGGAAAAAGAAAGAAAGCATTATTGGAAAAACAGAGCTATCATATGTATTGTCACACAGTTGCATTTGTGTCTCTAATGAATCTATTCCCAATAAAATCGGCAGCATTACTAATCTTTTCTTAAAGAAAACAAGGAACTTTTAAAGACTTTAACATCTCATTAAAACTGGCATTTGAGATTGATGTGCTGACAGCTTTGATCAGGGTCAAGATCTGACTAGAATAAGCAAACACAGCCCTAAATTTACCAATACAAGGTGGGCCAATATACTGTGTGCCTGGTCATTACTAAGATTAAAGAGAATGAAATAATAAATATGAGTCTTTCTGAGGCTGCATATTTTTACTTTCACTGGGAAGCTTAACAAGTTGGCTTCAGGAAGCTACTTTCATTCACCAGCGTGGGGGTCACAGTCCTGTGTGCCCACAGTGCTCACAGAGTTGTGTCAGAAAAAAATCCCTGCTGTGCTATTTCCCACCTGTGTGGCTGTTCTATCTCAACTCCTTCAACTTTAAAATGGGAATGCCAGTCTGGGCGCTGGTGGCTCACGTCTATAATCCTAGCTACTCAGGAGGCTGAGATCTGGGAATCACGGTTCAAAGCCAGCCCAGGCAGGAAAGTCTGTGAGACTCTTATCTCCAATTAACCACCAGAAAATAGGAAGTGGTGCTGTGGCTCAAGCATTAGAGCACTCACCTTGAGCTGAAGTGCTGAGAGACAGCGCCCAAGCCTAGAGTTCAAGGCCCATGACAAACCAAAAAAAATTGGGGGGGGGGATGCTGAAAAAGATAATACCTCCTGAGTAAGATTCTTGTAAGAACTAAATGAGTAAATAAATAATCAAATTCTTAATGTCTTGCCCATGGAGATGAAAAAAATCAGTCATATAAATTGATAAATGAGTTCTGGGCAAGTTCTTCAAACCACGGAGGCACATGCATAGTGGAGGCGGATCTTCTTAGAGGTAGTAGGTACCCTATGTAAATTTCAGGAGTGGACTTCTCTTTGGAGCTCAGTGGTGCCCTCAGTTTATAGCATGTATTGGGTTCCACAAATGCTTTGGTTCAAGTTTCTCCTATAACTGAAAATGTAATAAGAATCAACAACCTCAAATGTGCTTCATGCTTGATTCAATACTATAGGAGGAAAAAAAATCAACCAATGGATTAACTTTATACTGCCTTGCTAGCTTTTTAGAGGCAGATCTGGGAGAAAAACTGGTGGAACTCTAGCTACATTTCGAAGTCTTGCGAATGATTTTGATAGGTGCAGCTCTGCAGTCATCTTTTTAACCTTTAAACATGCACAAGTAGAAATAAAAATGTAGAGATGAAAATGTAGATAATAACACAAAACTAAACAAGATAAACAAGTTTGGTTTGGTCGGTTATTTATTCCACAAACATCTGTTTTATACCTACAAAGTTGTTCAGTCTCCTGTAGACATTTGTATGGAGAAATGGCCCAGCACTAAGCACATTTACCTAGACTACGCTGCGCTAGAGCTCACGTGTACTATCAAGTAAAATGAGGTATTTTTCTTGTGTTACTGTCATAAAACTGGTAGACTTAGCATTTTACTGTAGGCATGGCATGTTTATTGGTTGATCTTTGTATTCATGGTAAGGAAGTAAGCTAGTTGTCAGATATTGTTGGTGATTCAACTTTGAAACAAAAAGGTCCTACAAATCCTCTTTAATGCTTTTGAATCAGTTTGATCGAAGAAAATCTTGAAAGTGAAAGGTAAGGTAAGCTAAGTTTGAACTGGGATTTTCTTGATTCTTTTTATGTTTTCTTTTCTATGTGAATTCCAAACAGATAACAGACATACATTAGATACTGTGATTTGCATAAGACTGCAAATGTCAACTGCAATCATGATTCCTAGTTTTTATGTTTATTGAAATAGACTATATCCTCTGACTGATTTACAAAATAATCAAGAAAAGATGAAAATATATATTTATTAGATAAGTCTATACTTCTCAACTGCTTTTATGTACTTTATGTATTGGGATACTTAGTAACATTTTGCCTGGAAGAAAATTATACTCCTGATTTTCTTTAATTGCTGGCTTAAAGAACCTGAAGGCTAAGGAAGAGAGGTCCACCCTCAGGATCTAAAAATGAAAGCACAGAGTCATCTGGCCTTCCAGCTACTAACAGAGAAAATTAGTCAGAAACAGGAGACATTTTTATAAGAATAATGGAAATTTCCAGAAACATGTTAATTCTCACAAATTTTTTGTTTAAAAATAGAAAAGGGAGAAAAAAAGTCTTGCTTTTTTCCAATATATTGGCAATAAAATCTTTAAAACACAAAGGCCTGTAGGTCTATTTTAAGGAACTGCAAAATCAAGAGTAGCCAGGGAGATATGTTCTTTTCTTCTCGCTTGTTAGAAATGATGTCAGCCTTTAGAGATTTGATGGGAAAGCCCCTAATCTTGCTCCCAGGCCTCAACTTCTTTCTCAGTGTAATGAATTTTTTTTTTCTCATACTCCAAAGAACTCACTTTCTCTCTTTAGGTATCATAGTCATTCCCAACATGCAATGTGCTCCAAGTTCCTACTCTACCTTGCCTTCCCCAACATGCACCTAACTAGGCATGATGGACAGAGAAAAAGTATGTATAGCTCTGGAACTAGACTGCCTGAGTTTGAATCCTAGCCCAAGAATTTGTGGCTATATGCCCGTGGGTGAGTTCATAAAACCTGTTATGGGCCTTGGTGTTCTTACCTGGAAAAGAAGATAATAATAACTTCCTCACAAGTCGGTTAATTATGTGGTAGAGACAGAGCGCTCAGAAAAGGAGTTGGCATCCACTGTGAGTCACCGGATGCATAATATTCCCTCCATCCTCTCCCTTAGTCACTGAAATGACAAAGGGACGTTGAGCTGATGCTATAATGGAATGAACTTGGGGATGGTGGAAGGAAGATTCTTAGTGTGTTTTGTATTGTTATAACAAAATATTACGGGCTGGGTAATTGATGAAGAAACTAAACTTATTTCTGACAGTTCTGGAGGCTGAGAGGTCTACACTGGAGGGATTGCATCTGAAGACTTTTACGCTGCATTTTCTCACGGTGGAAGAACAAAAACCTAAGGAGAGCAAAAGGGGTCAAACTTGTAACAGACCCACTCTCAAGATAATTAGCCCATTCAAGAATGGGATAATGAGTCTTCAGAGCTCCCCTGATCTAATCACTCTTCTTTGGGCTACAGCTCCTCAATGGCTTTGCACCGAGGATTAAGTTTTCAAAGCATGAAGCATAGCGGGAATAAGTCCATTTTGCATCTGATAGGGACGCAGTGGAAGTAATTTGTGACAAGTGGGTAGATGGTGGTAGTTGAAAAATATGCTCATGAGTTATTTGATAAGGTTTTCATATAAAAGACATATGACTTCCCCTTGTTTGCAGGCTGGACTCTGACACTGCAGTGAAAAACATTAGGACAGAAGAGACGGCAACTGCAGAGAAGGTCACGATGCACTGCAGTTCTAGCCTTGCTCATCCGCTTGCACATAACTCTGGGAAGACATTTAAAAGACTTTGGAGAGGCCCGTGTGGCATTTTACCACAGCTGGGAAGAACAGAGGCCACCTGCCAATAGCAATATAATGAGCCATCTTGGAACCAAGCCTCCAGATGGCAGCGGCCCCAGCTCACCTCCTTGCTATAATCACCTGAGCAAACCACGCACAACCCTGACCACAGAGACTATGAGACAGCAAGTCCTTATTGTTTGCCTCCAAGTTCTGGGGTAATTCATTATGCAGCAATGGATAAAATACTGCAAGGAAATAGTGATGCCACTCTTTTGGACATTAAATTGACCATATTTAAATATTATGAACAATTTCCTATCCATAAGTATGAATACTTAGATGAACTAGTTTCTTAAAAAATACAACTCACCAAAGCTCACACACAAAAAAGGAAAATATAGTTTTATATCTATGAAAATCAATTTATAGTTTTATATATATAATAAAGGAAACTCTAAGCTCATATGGTTTAATTGACTCATTCTGCCCAGCAATTAGAGAAGGAATAATGATAATAATCTGTTTCAAAATAAGAATTAAGGGAATGTTTCTAAACTTACTTTTTTTAAAACCATCATAACCCTAATTTTAAAATCTGACAAAGAAATTTAAGAAAAAAACAACTTCATTGCTGGGCGCTGGGGGCTCACACCTGTAATCCTAACTACTCAAGAGGCTGAAATCTGAGGATTGCAGTTCAAAGCCAGCCAGGACAAGAAAGTCCATGATTTTCTTATCTCCAATAAACTGCTCAGAAAACTGGAAGTGGCACTGTGGCTGAAATGGTGGAGCACTTGCCTTGAGCTGAAGAGCTGAGGGACAGCACCCAGGCCCAGAGTTCAAGCCCCACAAACAACAACAAAAAAGAAAAAAACTACTTCAGACAAATATCCTTATGAAACCAAATAAAAATCTATCACCAATTATTGTCAAATCAAGTGTAAAAATTCATAAAAAGAATTATACCTCATGACAGAGCAGAGGTACCCTAAGATACAAAGTAGAATTAATATTTGTTTTACATATATATATATATATATATATGCATGCATATATGTGTGTATACACAGACACATTCCAGTTTTTGAGTTCAGTTTTCACAACTGAACACTGTTTTACACATTGAGCATTCTCTACTTGTTTATTCCAAATTGGTCCAAAATGTTTGTTTTTAATCAAGAAGATGAGACCTTTCTGATTGTATAAACATGATCCCTATTATTTGGGGTTAAGAATTAGAAGACACATAGGCTGGGAAGGTGGCTCAGTGGTAGAGTGCTTGCCTCACATGCATGAGGCCCTGGATTTGATTCCTCAGCATCACATAAGCAAAAAGAAAAAAGCCGGAAGTGGCGCTGTGGCTCAAGTGGTAGAGCACTAGCCTTGAGCTGAAGAGCTGAGGGACAGCGCCCAGGCCCAGAGTTCAGGCCCCACAACTGATAAAAAAAAAAAAAAAAACAAAAAAGAATTAGAAGACATGTTCAAAAATCTAAGAGGTAAGCTAATAGTTAAAATAGTAGTCACTGTTTTGCCCCAAAATTTAAAGCCTTTTTTCCTCATAGGTTTTTTTCATAGATTTTTTTTTCAAAGACCATAGTCTTTGGGGAGAATAAGGTGAGTACTGGGGAGCCACAGGTGGGAAGAGGTAAGGGCTCAGAGGAATGAGGAACAGATGTTAACCCCACTCTGGCAGAGGGCACTTGGGGCTTTCAACCACCCTAGAGCACCACTTAAAACTCTCATTTGTTCTTTCAGGTAATAAATACTTGATAAAAAGAAATCTGTGGTATATCTTTTTGGCCAAGTCAGTACCACAAACACAGCCCTGTATATTCAGAAGGTTGAATAAATGAACTGACCAACTGAATAAACAAATGAGTTAACTAATTTATGCATGTCAACACACTAAATAAAATCTTATAGCTGTAATCCTTGTTGATGAGTTGAATGTAATGTTCAAATCTAAATATAATTGGCCTTTGAGAGATACACTAGTAAAAAAATGTATCAAATAAAATTGAATGTCAACAACTGAATTGTTTTTAAAGTTATTTTCAAAGTAAAAACTTACACACACAGAACTCTTTCCTATTTATAATAATGAAAAAGTTGCAGGACACACACAAACATACACACACACACACACACACATCAATCAATGATATAAGCAAGCTTCCTAAGGTAAACAGTGGGGAAGAGAGTTTTTCAGGCATTCTGCCACAGAAAATATATAAATGATCAATGATGAATTACATTTAATGTCACTAGCCAACAGGAAAATCAATCTCAATTGAAATCCTAAGGAGACACCAATGCCAAAAGTGGATAATATGAACAAAGCCAAATCATCAAATGTTAGTGAGGAAATGAACAATTTTTACATACTATTGATGCAATCCAAAATATTTCTATGATTTCAGAAAGTGCTATTGTCACTTTCTTTTTTCTTTTTTTTGGGGGGGGGTCTGATCGTGGGGCCTGAACTCTGGGCCTGGACGCTGTCCCTCAGCTCTTCAGCTCAAGGCTAGCGCTCTACCACTTGAGCCACAGCGCCACTTCCGGCTTTTTTTCTTTTTGCTTATATGGTGTTGAAGAATCGAACCCAGGGCCTCTGGCATGCAAGGCAAGCGCTCTACCACTGAGCCACCTTCCCAGCCCCTATTGTTACTTGCTCATAAAACAAAACTGATACTTACTCTACGACTTAGTCATTTCACCCAAGAGAAACAAAATACATATGCATAAAAAATCTACACAATAAATGTATAGCAACTTTATTCATAATTAACAAAAACTGGAAACAACTCAAATGTCTACCAGCTAGAGAATGGATAAAATGTACGTCTGTGAGTTGTGATGAAATAAAATATTATGCAACAAGACGAAGCCACTTAGGGCTGGTGGTGTGGCTCAAGGGGTAGAGTGCCTGCCTAGAAATCAGGAGGCCCTGAGTTCAATCCCCAGTATAGCCAAAAAGTAAAAGAAAGAAAAGGACAGGAAAAGAAAAGCAGCCACTACTGCATGTAATGAAATACATAAATGAACCTCACAAGCACATGTTAAGTGAAAGAAGCCATATGCACAAAAGTGTTCTGTATAAGTCTATGCATGAAATTGAAAAACAAGCAAACTTACTTTAAGGCCTTTCTAGGAAGATATTAGTTGTGAATGGAAGGTGGGAATTGACCAAAAGTGGTGGAAAGATAATGTCCTATATTTTGTAACAACTGTAGACATTTATCAAGACCTATTAAATTGTACCTTAGAGATCTTTACATCTTAAGGCATATACCTTAATAAAACACAGAAGAAGTAAAATTGAATATGATATGCTGAACTAAGGGGGAAATCCAATTTAAATTAATATAAGTGAATAACTGTAGGATCAAAGATGGCAAGATGATTTTTAAATAGAAGTAAGGAATTAAAGTTAATTGAAAGACAATGAATTATTTAAAATGGAGTGAAGTTTAAAAAGGTAAAGCATCAATTTTTTTTACAAATATCATCAAGAAAGTAAACATAAAGTAGGACATGGTAAGTACACACTTGGAATCTCAGCTTTCAGGAAGCAGAAGCAAGAGGATTGAAAAGTTTGAGACCAGTCTGGGCTATGGAATTTCTTTCCAGACAGAAATCTCCTAGTTGGTAATTAACATTTCCTTCCTTTTGTCAGTACTAGGAATTGAACCCATAACCTTGCCAGTGCTAGGCAAGTACTCTGCCACCGAGCTACGTTTCCAGCTTAGAATTTCCTTCTTCTTCCTACAGACAGGTGACTGATTACACACCCGAGGCGTGTGCACCTCAGGCAGGTAGAGGACTTGAAGCACAGAAAGGTGGGAGTGTTACTTCTAAACAGACTAACCAGGAGAGGTTTCTTTGACTGGTGTGTGACCAACAAATTCTCCCAATTAGACCTATAGTCCCCACTTACACTTGCCCAATGGCTCTGATTCAGCTGCTCTTTGATATCTAAGAAAATGACATTATTACCACCACCATCCACCAAATAGCCCCATGGACTTTTGTCATGACAAGAGGGAAGGTTTAGCAAAAACACAAAACTCAACCACCTCTGTTATGAGACTGTGGATTTTACATGAATCATTTAACAGTAAGTGTGCCAAACATCTCTGGAATTTGTTGAATTACACCTCTAGGAATGAAAACTGAGAGCCAAAACTTAGGATTAAGTCAAAGCTCAGGATTCCCAAAGGGAATCTGGGTACTCGACATTCTCAGAGCCACAAGTGGGAAGAAACCGAGAAATCAGCTCTTCTTTTACAATGAGCCCCAGCACTTTGAGAACCCCAGAGCCAGGATGGCTGTGGACAGCTGTATTTCTGGTATCTCTGACCAAGAGTGAAAAGTAGAACATGAGAGGGGTCCCAGACCTGGGTTGAGTTTAGGTCCAGATGTAGTTTCCAGTGTGGAACTCAGCAACTCCAAAATGGACCAAGCCAAAGAGAGAAGCGACCATCCTTTCCCCCTGTCAGCAGGAAGATTCATACATTTCCTTTATTCTCTTAGAAGAAATGATTTCAAGTCCAGTAGAACAGCTACTAGAGCAGGAATGAACCTGTGTGTAACAGACAAGCAAGAGTGACAGAAAGTCTTGAGATTCTTTGCCTAGAAGAGTAATTCTTTAAAAAACAAAACGAGTGAGTCTCATTTGGGCAAAAGTGTCAACTCCTAGTACCACTTATATGTCTAGTTTCTGCTTCATCTTATATTCTCTAGAGGATAATAAGCCCATCTTTTCTCCTTAGAGGATTCTGCATGTTTGGGGGGATATATTATCCTGGAAATCAAATTAAATGCCATCAAAATGAGCCCCTCTCACATGTCTGCCAGGGCTGGTCCTTATAAAGCGCTGGGTTTTAAGCATCCAGTTTAGGTTTAACACTTGGAAGCTATCCATCTTTGTCAGGAAATGAAAGCACACCATCTTTTACTTTGCTCATTTGAAGGAAACTAAGATATTTCTCTGCCTCAGAAAATAGCCTTGTGACCCCCAAAGGAACACCAGCTCCCTCTGCCGCACCTTAGCAGCTGTTCAGATCTGGGGACAGACTCTAATAGGAGAAAGAAGGGACTTCCTTAGTGCATCCAAGTCAAGGATGGATGTCCTGCGTCAATAGCAGGGTTAGGACCCCAAAATGGTAGATAATTTTAATTGGCCTTGACACACCCTGAGTGACTTCTTGTGTAATAATCATTGGCTTTGTTAATGTAGTTTTCAGTTGGGCTAATATTTAAGTTAGTATTCTCAAAGTCATTCAAATGTGTCCCATAAGCATACAGAACCCAAAGAACAGGGGCTACACTCAGGTGAGTTGACAGGCACCCCCTCTTGGAATACCAGGCCCATTGCTGATGTAGTGTAGAGAGACAGGGGGTACTGAGGCAATGGGACCCTCAGACTCTCTAGTCATCCTTGTGGGAATTTCTTGCCATGGTATTGACCCTGATAAGATGGAGAGGTGTCCTAGATCTACATTCATGTGTAGATCTCCATGCTTTAAGGCTCCTTGACTGAAATATTATTCACATTAAACTTCATTGGACCCTCTCCTCCCCAAACCTAGAGTCTTCACTCAATGATTCCTCAGGCTGGCCCCCTTCTCCATGGGCTTCCTAATCACTGTCCCTGTAGCCATGGCCTTCTAGTCACTGACTTGTGAGGAAGCCATTCAATGAATGTTTGATGTGGGCATGAATCAATTAGCCTGGGCTTAGCACTTTTTACATCCATCCTGACTGCCTGTTTCCTTATTTATCACTCCAAATACCACGAGCCCTGTGAGGATAAGAACCTTATGTTGTGGATTGGTATGTCCTTGCTCTTAATAATGCATGAGCCTAAGGCTGAGAGGAAAGGCACTTAATAGAGGGGGAAATAATCCACCTCTGCCCACCATGAGAATCTGACTTTTTAAATTGTGTAAGCTATTTTTTATATAAATCTCTCTGACTTGTCAAGTGCTTGTCTCTGTCTCATCATTGTTTTCACAAGGATGGGAGTCAAGGATGAGAAGGGAACCGTGAGCTGGCTACTTCCGTTATATTCTATTTTCAGCATAGAGATGCGGAAACTAAAGCTCATGAGGTCATACGGCTTGTCCATGCTCATGTGGTTCACGGAGGAAGCAAGAACTGCAATTGGTTCCCTGATACTGAGTCCATACCCAGTTATCCCCTCATCCACAGCCATAATTTCTTCCTGCTTCTTACCCACAACTTCTGTCTTCCAGGAACATATTCCTCTCAACCGCCTAGAAACTAATATCCATGCATCAGGGATTAGCTCATTGCACCTTAAGCGTTAAGATAAAGCACACACAGAGTCACTTGCCTGTCAAGATGACACTCTGGAAAACTGATGTCCACAGAGATTGACCTTCAAGTACAAGAATTTTAGGCACAAGGCCAGGTAATGACAAGGTGGGACGTAACTGCGGTCAAGAACCTGGCAGAACCAGGTCAGTCATTTATTATGTGTGCTATATAAAATCACAGTATTAATACTTCATTGCTGCATATTAAATATTCCCAAACTTAGCAGCTTACAATAGTAGCACTTATGACTATACACCATTTCTCAGTGTCAAGACTCTAGACTAGCTTATCCAAGTGGTTCTAGCTCAAGGTTCATCTATTGATGCTCAGTGTAAGCTGCTGGTCTACAATCACCAGATGGCCTGTCTGGGAATAGAAGCCCCATTTTCCAGATGGCACACTCCCAAGATTGCTAGCTGGTATTAAAAGGCCTCGGGTCCTCCCCACCTTGAATCTCTCCATGGGCCACTTGAGTGGCCTTGTGACATTCTGCCTATTTTTTCTCAGAATGAGTGAGCCAAGAGATAGTAAGAGAAGGGGTCACAACACATTACCTCACAACAGGGCACCTTGCATTTGAGAAAACAGGAGTAGTAGACAGATCTGTCCTCAATTCTCCTTCATTTTCCTCCAAGCAGGACATAAAACAATTTTTTGACCTTCTTTTCTGACCTGGAGCAGAAGATCTTCATCCCCTAGTAACCCCCCAAAAAGTATAACTTTATCCTTCAGGACACAGAGGCCAAGAAGAATCGAACGAACAAGGACTTGCTAAGTCGCCTCCTTGACCCCAGTTGACCATTCATCCTCCAGGAATATTTTTGATACATACTTTCTTCATCCACACAGCATTAAAAATAAAATCAGTTTTTCCATTTCTTTGGATCTTCATTTCTGAAGTCTTCTGCATTTGTGTGTTTTTCTCTGGTTAGTTAGTCTTTTGTTATAGGTGCTCAGCCATCAACCTGAAGATGAGTGAGGCCAAAGCAATGATCTCTAGATCCTTCCAGGTCTAGCATCTCCCAAGGTACGAGGGTCAAGAAATACTTGACCCTCATATATTAACGAGGTATGGTATATTAACCAAGTAAGAACATCAAGTGGGAGAAAAACAAGGAACTCTTTTTTGGTGCTGATTCTGGGGCTGGAACTCAAGACTTAGGTGTTATCCCTAAGCATTTTTTCTCAAGGCTAGGGCTTTACCTCTTGAGGCATACTTTACCTTTGGGGGTTTTTTTTTGGTGGTTAACTAGACATAAGCATCCCATGGACTTTCCTGCCTGAGCTGGCTCCAAATCATGACCCTCAGATCTTGAATAATTAGGATTACAGATGTGAGCCACCAGCACCTGCAGTATAAGGAACATTTTTTTTGGGGGGGGGGTCCGGTCGTGGGGCCTGAACTCTGGGCCTGGGTGCTGTCCCTCAGCTCTTCATCTCAAGGCTAGTACTCTACCCCTTGAGCCACAGCGCCACTTCCGGCTTTTTTTTCTGCTTATGTGGTGCTGAGGAATCAAACCCAGGGCTTCATGCATGTAAGGCAAGCGCTGTACCACTGAGCCACCTTCCCAGCCTGATAAGGAATGTTGTATCAAGGATATTTTCCCCCCACAAAGTCGCATTGAGACTAGTCACTGGCTTGATGATATGAAACTAAACCCTACCTATTCCGCTAGGAGTTTACCTTTCCTCCATGGTTCTGCTTGGCTTGGTTTCTGTCAGTCCTAGGAACAAATCCTTATCCAGGAGCTAACCTGTACTGGAAAGGCAATATTCAAGTGCTCTACCTTGGAACCTGGACCATCGAAACGCTACCTGTTTGTTTTTGTTTTTGTTGGTCATGGGGCCTGAACTCTGGGCCTGGGTGCTGTCCTCAGCTCTTTAGCTTAAGGCTAGTGCTCTACCATTTAAGCCACAGCACTGCTTCCGGCTTTTTCTGCTTATGCAGTACTGAGGAATTGAACCCAGGGCCTCCTGCATACAAGGCAAGAACTCTACCACTGAGCCACCTTCCCAGCCCCCCAACTGGACCTTTTTAATGTTGATATGAGATTGCAACCCTAATCCTTGCTGTTTTAGGATCCTCTGACAGCATGTAAGTCTTCTCTACAGGCTTGTCATTTATTGATCTCAGAGGAAGGATAAGAACGGCTGGAGAGAGATTGATGGGAGCCAGAATCCAGCCCAATGGCAAGCATCTAGCCTGTCTCACAGGTAGTGATCTCCCTGTCACTGGAAGTATTCAGTTTGTCAGAAAAGATGAAGCAAACTTTAAATGAGCGATCTTCTCAAGAGACACAAAAAAACAATTGAAATTTTTCTTTTAATGGAGTTGAAAAAGTGGACAAGTGAAACAGGCCTGAGTTCCAAGAGGTGGCCCTTCCTTCTCTACTTCTTCCCCGTCTTTAGAAAGCATTGGGCCTGGAAGCGATGGCACAGCGTCCCTGCCGCAGGGTCCTGAGAGGGTATGCTGAGGAAAGAGCTCCTGCTCTATCTACAATTCTCTCAAAGGGAGGGGAAAAAATACCACCCAGGAGATAAAGGCAAATATTCTAGATCAGTCCTAGCCTGAATATTTAACAAAATTGAGGTTTGATTTTTTTTAATAAAGAATCAGTGGCTCTTTTGAAGCAACGAAGAGTGTTTTATGCAAATTTCCCTTCAAAGCTTTCATTAAGACGTTAACATCGTCTTGTCACAATATCTACCTTATTATAATGAATCGCAGCTTCTCTTTTCACTTGCTGAGACATCTTTGTACGATAAACTCTCTGGGCTGTGAACAGGGCCTGACTTTCTCTGTTTCTATGTGAAAATCTGTTTCTGATGGCTCCAAGGAAAGAACTGGGAGATACAATTGAAACAAAGAGGAAAAAAGGCCGCCAGGACTAGGTGTGGAGATACACTGGGAAACATTCAAAGGAAGAAGCTGGGTTTGCTGTGCTATAATGGTGACCACTCAACTCCCCCTCGCCAAGTGCATCTCCCTGGTGATGAGAATGTGCTTGGACTGTTCTGCGTCCTTAAGAAGGGCAGCTCCAAACCCTTTGAAGATAGCCCCCACCAGTCCATACAGCCCCTGGCTCCTCTCTAGCCCCCACCAGTCCATGCAGCCCCTGGCTCCTCTCTAGCCCCCACCAGTCCATGCAGCCCCTGGCTCCTCTCTAG
>NW_012267243.1:8189839-8442128 GCF_000151885.1 Dipodomys ordii | reverse complement strand
GCTCCTCTCTAGCCCCCACCAGTCCATGCAGCCCCTGGCTCCTCTCTAGCCCCCACCAGTCCATGCAGCCCCTGGCTCCTCTCTAGCCCCCACCAATCTATTAAGTGGCTGTGTGGTCACCCATGTTGGATTCCCCCGTGCAGAGCCTCGCTGTGGGGTCTGGGAAATGCAGTCGTAGCCACAGGAAGCTAAGTACTACTTGTAACTCTGTGGCTGCAGGGATGAGAAATCTTTTGTGTGAGCTTCAAAAATGGAAAGGTAGACTGCACTTAAGAGAAACAGCCTCCAAGGAGAGCATATATTCCTTTAGATTTGAGGGGAGCAAAATTTCTGTGGAGGGCCAGCTAGTAAACGTGTCTACGGTGGAGGAGGGAGGGCTGTGTGGTCTCTGACACAAATACTCAGCTGGGCTGCCCCTGAGAATGCAGAATGGATGTAAATGTACTTCAGTTAAGCTTTGTTTATGGATACTGAAATTTGAATTGCATGTAGTTGTTAGCTCTCTTTCTTTCACACACACACACACACACACACACACACACACACACACACACACACACACCAAAGATTCCTTTGATTCTTCTTACTATTTTGAAGTACAAAAGCCATCTTTACTTTGCAGGTTGTATGGAAACAGAATATGCTGCTTTCTCCTGCAGTGGGCTCTAACAGCTCTGTGCTCAAGCCTTTCCACACACAGTACTTTGTATCCAGCCTAGAAGGAGCACAAGCCCAGCTTCCCAAACACTGGGGTTGGCTGACAAACCACTCCTTGGGGGAGGCTTCTGTCCAGGTCAGGCTTCTTCTACCACCTGACCCCAAATGCCACATTCAGCAAGAAAAGCACATAGAAACTTTCAGAAGCTCTTCTGTTCTGAATGTCTGAATGCGATTAATGTGTGTGGGAGGCAAGGCAAGGAGCAAAAGCCCTTCAAGGAGACATTTGGCTCAGACAGAGAGCCTGATGGAAAAAGAATGCTTTTAGAGTCATTTTGAGGCATAGTGGTGCTAAATATTCACCGGGAAAGGAAGGCGGCGTGTGAGAGAAGCAAGTGGGTTAGAAGGGAATGATGTAGGGCCCAGCTTTCAAGGGTAGGCTCCTTGGAAAAGGCAGTCACGAGAAAATAAACACCACCCTTCACTCCATGCTTCATGTTAAGGGGACTATGGGCAAGGAAGGGGGGCAAAAGGGGGCGTCCTGAGGATTAGTATCATAGGAGAGAGAGAGATGGGAAAGTTATCCCATTTTAACCAGGACCATACAAATGAGCTTTTAAGGCCTTAGGATTGAGGCTTGTTGCTATGTGCCCTCCCCAAAGCTGAAGCAGAGACATTTTACCCTGAAGAGGCATGCAGCCAGGGCCTGGTCAGCCGAGGACCTGCCTGTATTTCCAGCTACAGGCGAAAGGAGGAAATGAAAGATCACAGTTCAAGGTCAGCATGAGCCTAAAAGGTTGGCAAGACCGTATGCCATCCCACCAGCCAGGTGAGGCAGAAAGAAGTAAAAGGATAATGGTCCAAGGCTGGCCTGAAGAAAAAGCAAAAAAAGAAAAGCTTAAGACCTTATCTGAACAGCACATACAGTACTAGAAATCTGGAGTTAGAGATCTTGAAGCTGTCTCCAACTTGCTTCCAGTGATCCCTACAAAGCATAGAATTACTTGTTTCCCTTGTGGTTCCTTACTTTTCACTCACCTCAGATTTTTTTTTAATGTATCTTTCTTTAAGTCTATTTCTGGAATCTTTATTATCTCCCCGTGACCTATATTCTGTTTTGAAACCAGTTCCACGGCATCTGAATAATGGTCACTATGAAACCAAAGCACACTTGCTAGAATAAGTTTATGGCAAAACCGCCTCATACCTGGCGTAGACACCCAATGAATGTTTATGGAAAGGATGAATTGGCAGTCATTCGCAGATTATAATTTACACTACTTTCTATTTCATTCTGTTCAGTGTTTTCACTGGTAATTTAATAGGATCGAATTTGTAAGGTAGCTTGGGGGCACACTGTCATCAATCCCCAGCCTTGTCACTCACTCAGGAGCATATTTCCCCACACACATACTTTTTTTTTTCCTTATTGGAGTCTCAGAGAGTCAATATATAACACTGCATTTAAGGTTGATATATGCTTTCGTCTAATCCTCCTTGCTCCTATGGTTTAGGATACAAACTCTCACCCACTTGACATCATATTTTTATTTTGTCTACACCCTTTATATATATTTTTATTTGTCTTTAAACTTTTACAGTAGTGTTTTCTGATCCCCTTTCATTAAACAACTGATCTTAACTAATCTGTGGACTTTATACAGGTTAAGTGCCTGTATTCAGGTTAAGCTCTGGGAAACATTGTTCTGTTAGATCTTTATTTAATATTTTTATATTTGCTAAGCTTTCCTGCTTTCTCTTTTCCATAGGAAAAGAGTACCTTGCTATTTGTTAGTCTGATATTTTTTCCCATGTCTTATGATTTTCTATTCATTTTACCCTGCCTTGTTTTTTCTTAACTTTTAAATTCAAGTCTCTGCAATTTGTTGTTCTGGTGTCCAACCTATTGGTTTTTTTTTTCTTAACAATATTCAACATTTCATTTGACACTCAGGATGCAACTGTAGCTTCAACCTATATGGGTTTTGTGTTATTAATATGCATTCTTCAATTTCATTGTTTTTTTTTCTGGCATATTTCGTCTACTTCCTGAAAGCTGGCTTACACGTAGGCCTGTTTCCTTTCTGTCATTATGCATGTTTTCCCTGGGCTTTTACAACATTTTGTTCTTGCTACAAAATCAGTATTAAAACACTCGGAAGAAAGCGAGCCTTTGTATGCCAGTATCTGGCCGAGGAGTATCCAAGCAGTCTGTGATAGGGGACTGACGAGGACCTAATAGAACTCAGAGCTTGAAAAGGGGGAAATTCAAGGATGCTTCCAACAGAGTATGAAGGAACATTGGATGCACAGTCCACACGCTCTCGGCCTGAAGAATTCTTCAGTCCAGGGAAGACTCCTCTTCTAATAGACCTGCCAGGTAAATACAGGAAGCTAATTGGCTTCCTGGATACCAACAGAAAGAGGGAAGTATCTGAAGAACAGATGAACTGAACTTATGGTACTATGTAAACATGAGAGCCTAATGGGAAGAATTTAGTAAGAGGTCATGATCTCACATTCCTTTGCAGCCAATTAAGTGTTAGGCATGGAGCCTAAGTGCTGTTTGTCTCTGAGCAGGTACAGCAGATAATTAGGTTGATAGCACAGGTTTCAGGAACTGAACAAGGGTGCAGATCACCGGGGTGAGCACCTTATTTGTACATAGGAGGGAATGAGCAAGACAGCACCAAGAACAAACAAGGTCCTGTTGGATCACTGTGTGTATCACAGGTAGCAGGATATGGGAGTCAAGGTATAGAATCTAAGACATCAGAGTTTAGGTGGTAAAACGTTATCGTGGTATTTTCTACGTTCACCCTTTGATAGGGGCAGCTCAGTCAACTCAGAAGGTGTCAGAAATGTGACGTGCTCACTCTCCTCAGCCCCTCCTGTCTCGGGCTGACAAATATGGAAGCTTACACCCTTCTTCCAAGTAGATTTTGCTTTGAAGATGAGAAGACACTATCAGGAACTTCCCAAACTGCTGTATGTTTTGGCCTCTTCTATCTTTGCAAGCCCCTGGAATATAACTGACAGCAATGGCAGAATCGATCAGTGGTAGACATGGGTATAACTTTGGGGAAAAGTTCTTCCAAGGTTGGAGTGGGAAACCCCAGAAAGTGAGTTCCCAAGAATAAATGCTAGACATGCTTAGTGGGATAGGGATGATGGCTATGTGCATTGCTGGGTAGGAATGATTGTAAGAGAGCTACTCATCCTGAGGCATTGTGGGGCCGAGTCAGGTCTTCCAGGGGAAGAGGTGTGTGCCTCTAAGTGGAGAATAGAAGCCTGAAGAGGAAGTCAAGAAGTTGGAGTCAAGCCCTGCACCTCAAGTGGCCTGAAATGCATCCTTCAACTTTCTTTACACCATAAGATAATAGAATCACAAGTATTTTAACCCTCATCTCTTAGTCTTATGCTTATTCTTCTACAGTAGGTTCCCTCCATGGTGTGTGGCCCTGCAGAACACTCATCATTCCTCAGCCTGATTTGGACTGGAGCATCCAAATGCGATTGTGGGTGTCCTTCACTGTCCCACCCCAGATCTAATCTCCACTCAGCCTCCAGAGTGACCTTTCTGAAATGCCAAGCATATCACATCCCTTGCTGCTTAAAATTGCTCAGAGGTTCCCTGGGAGCCTTGGTGATAAAGGTCTAACCCCTTTTCAGGGCCACCAGGTTCTATGCAGGCCAGCTAGCAGCAGAGTCATTGAGAGGAGGGTCCAAGGAAGGGCTAGGCCAGCATGCCCAGAGCAGAGAAGGGTCCAAGGAAGGGCTAGGCCAGCATGCCCAGAGCACAGCACCCTGCCTGCCACATAAAAGAGCCCCATAGGTATTTGCTAAGGGAGTAAATGAATGTATTCCCTGCTAATCCTGATAGAATCCTATAGTCCAGGCCAGACTGACCACCTCACATTCCCACCCCACCTGTATTCTGAGGTATGGTTATCATATCCCACCCAGTCATTTCTCTAAGCGCTCCCCAGACTCTACTCTGCCTTTTCTATGGATTTTAAAACCTATCAATTTAGAAATAGGGTGGCTTTTGAAAATGCACCGGCTCTTAATGAAATCTGGGGAAAAAAAAAAAGAAAAGAAAAAGTTTGAAGATGCCCAGGGAGACCAAGGTCACGGCCTCCTCAGGAAGCAATTAATAGCCGACTCCTGCCTGAGGGTCTGGAGCAACCAGCCTTCTCAGAAACAGAGCTGGAGCCTTTCTTTGAGGGGGAGAGGGTTAAAGAAACCAGAGCCTGTCCATAGCCATCTGAGAGTCATAAATAAGATTTAAATGGGAGAGGCAGGATTGAGTTAGAAACTGAGGCCCACAGCCTAAAGGAACTTACTCTGTACCTAATGAGGGAGGAAAGTCCCACCAAGTAGGGGGTGGCAGGAAGTTAGGCAGTGTGAGGCTGGTAATTTATTGAGAGGCAGGGAAGCTGCTGAATTTGACACTAGTAAAGGGAAGATGTCAATTCAACATCTGTTCCTGACACCCCAGCAGCTCATTATTTCTCTGTGCACTGTGGTGGAGCCCAGGGCAGGCTCCATCTTGTCAATAAACCTGAGTTTGAGGGGCAAAGTAAATAAACAGAAACCACAGCAATGCCTAAGACTCACAGAACCTTCCTTACTCCAAAGATTTGGTGGAACTTTGTGCAGGGTAAGAAGGAGCAACCTGGGAAGGATCCAGCCTCCAGGTACTGCTCTTGGGATCTCCTTTCCTGTGTGTGTAGTTTTGGGGAGCAGAACCTCATGTTTGGGCCTCTTATTCCACAGTTACTGAAAGTTGCCGGCATCTTTCTTGTTCTCACCTGTGTGAGCTCTCGAAGGGCCAAGATTTTAAGCAGAGGTTTTTCCTATGTGAGGTCTCCTAGCGGATTAGAGTGCAGATGTGTACAACGGGTTGCAGTGGGAGTTCTTGCTGCACATTCTCCATGTCTCACTGTCCATTTCCTCCCTCCCCTCCTCCCCTCCCCTCCCCTCTCCTCTCCTCCCCTCCCATCCCCTCCTCTCCCCTCCCTATATCTCCAGCAAGGGGAGACAGCTGTCTCCAAACAGTTCTTCAAACAGTTTTCTGCCTACCCCCTGGAAGCTAATAGCTTTCCTAGTCTTCTCTCCAGACTGGTCAGGAACCTCCTGAGCAGACCTACAGGCCTGAATCCAGTAAACACTGAAGGAAGGAGGAAGGGAGGGAAGAAAGGAGGATCAGGTGGTTGACAATAGGCAGGAGTAAATGATGTCAACTGACACTGTGTTACCCCTCAAAGACCTTAAGAAATACCTTTTAAAATGTTGATCATAGAAAAATAAAGACTACAGCTATATCCCTGGAACTGCCCAAGCCAGGGGAAGAAACCAAAACCCTAGGAGGGTAGAAAAGGGGAGACAGTGACCCGCAGCCTAGGAGGAAGTAGGGAAAGAAGCACGCTCGCACTGCTCGCCTCTGAGCCCTCCAGTCAGGTTGGGGTTGGGACTTTGGATACAGAGTGAAGCTGCCAGGCCTTGTGGCTCTGGACTCTGGCTTCATGGCCTCGCTGAGTGTGATCATCCCTCTCTGACACTCAGTTTCCTGGTCTGTAGAATGGAGATAGGAGAACACACACACACACACACACACACACACACACACACAAGGTCAGTGTCATGGAAAAATGCAACATTCTGATCCAGAGACTTTCCTGACATAGCTCCTCTAGGTCCCCTCTACCTAGAGCCCTTCCATGACTTCCTTCCCCAAAGCACTGAGAAAGCTTAAGCTCCTTGCTGTGGCTCACCAGGTTTACCCTGCCCACCTTTCCAGCTTAACCTCACCCCTCACCCCTCCTTGCTTCAATGCTTCAACCTTGACCTGCTCCTCCGGAGAGCCCATCGTGATGGGTGAGTGTTCTCCACCTCCGTCTTTACCTGTGGTTTGGCCTTCAGACATCAGCTACTTTCCCAGCAATGTCTGCCCTCATCTCCCTGACTAGATTGAATCTGCCTATTAAAGGGGAAGCCCACACCTCAGCATTTCTCATTTCTTCCTCACGCCTAACTTCCTGGTCCAAGATTCATCACCTCTCCTCTCTTGCTCCTGCAATAGCGTCAACCGCCCTCCTTCTCTGTACCTTTACCCACCCACTGTCTGTCTCCACACAGCAGCCACAGCCACTCCAGCCTCAGACCCTTCGCACGTGCTGTTGTCTCAGCCTGAGACCATCGTCTCTCCGATTGAACATTTTAAAAGGTTTGTCTTTGCTAGGTAGGATTTAAGATTCATAAGGGCAGGACTCAACAATGAGTACTTGCCACATAGAATACATCTTCAGAATACTGTTTGGTTGTAACAGCATTGTGGTTTTTCACTGAACTTTAAGTGACATTAGTTTGGACTCTATCAGTGTTTAGTCACCATTATATGCCTGGATTTAGTAACTTGCCTGAGTCAAAAAGAGTGTTCAGAGAGCCCTGAATAAATGCACACACAAGAGAATGAATGAATGGCCATAGAAAATTACAAAGTGAACAGGAACGCACCGGGATAGTGTGGACGTGATAAATCACCTGAGTATAGAATTTTAAGACTATACTCTTCCAGCTCAATTCTCTTCACTACTTTTTTGGGAAGGAGGACTCCATCTTTTCCTCCTCTTCACTGTCTCTTCCACTTTGATTTCATGCACAATCGGGTGTTAGGTTGGCTATTGTGTCTCAGTGTGTCCAGGGCCTTGTCCACACCTACTGGGGACAACCTGTTTTTAGATGTTCTGGAAACACTAGGAGATAGGACCTGGCTGGAGGAAGTAGGTCATGCAGTGGCGTGCATCTGAAGAGTGCATTGGGACCCTGGTCCCTATGTCTTCCTCTCTACTTCCTGGCTGCCATGCGGTGATCAGTTTTGTTTTGCCAGTGCTCTTCCACTATGATGTTCTGCCTCACTGTAGGTCAGAAAGTGATGGAGCCAGCTGTCACCATGACAACAAACTGACCAACCCATTTTTCAACTGATTTCCAGCACAATTAATCCCTTCTCCCAATTCAATGTTCAGAATGATCTCCCATAATCATTGATATTTTCTACACTGACAGCACGGCAAGATTCTCATCTTACCTGCACCTAGTCCTTCCCTCTACCCCTCCCACCCCCAGCTTACACACACACACTCTTGTCCCTCGAGTTCTGTGGAAGAAGTTGGGAAGAAGCCAAAAGAAAGCTGTGTCTGAGTACAGCTGTGGGTATTGAATGCCATGAGCTTCACTGACACATATTTGAGAAGACAGAAATAAGTCGCTGGTATATCTGCTACTCCGAGGAGGCAGTCATTCCCAGCTCAGGACGTAAAGCCTTATAGCAGTCAGTTCTCTTGGAAAATAATAACTCCCCTGCCAAGGGAATCTATCAAAAACCCAGCCACAGTTTATCTGATAAGAGCAGTTTATGGGGTGATTCAAATTACTATAAACTATCTAGAATTAGTACAGGGTCCAAAAAAGTCAAAGAATAAATATCTAAACAGAATAACTAAAACTAAAAGCTCTGGACTCCTTTCTTTTCCCTCTGAAGTCCTGCTCAGTTCTCTTTGAAGCGTCCAGAGCCTATATATAGGAAGGCACAGGAAAAGGCAGGAAAGGTGGGAGGTGGGGAAGGGTAAGTCTTTGTAGAATGAAGGGGCTGGGATGTTTTTCTTATATTTTATGGTCCTACAGTCTTAAAATCAAACCACACTCACCTGACATCCATTCTCAACAGTTCCCAGTGATCTCAGCTAGCACTGGCCCATGGTCATTGAATCATTCAAGCCTTAATTTCCTGTCCCACGAAATCAAGATGATAAACCCTGCCTCATAAAACTACATTGAGAAGCAAACCATCTTGGTGGCTCAACATGGTTGGTCTACCAACTCAATTACCTTGCTTCCCACACCAACCCAGTCTCTTTGGTTGGCAATGATTCTTGCTCCTACTTGTAACAATTTTCCCTTCTTTTTTTTCTGCTTCTGTGTTCTGACTTCAGACTGGATTGCAAACTCTTTGGAGGCAGATTAGGCCTCTGCTTTCTTTTGTAAATCCAGACACTACACCAGCTTTCTTGACCTGTGCCTGAGACAACTGTAATGCTTATGGGCTGAGTGACCTCACAAATGGTGTGCATGCCTGGTGATGTTCATAGAATAAGTGCTGCTCCCCGTCTGCTGAACCTCATCTCACCACCTCACCTTTGATCTTTAAGCAGTGGGAAGATCCTATCCCAACAGTGGGAGCTCTCAATTCTCAGGTAATGAAGATTTTCCCTTAACCTACAAGTCCCCTCCCCACCACCTTAAAATACAACTTCTTGGCTTTGTTTTGCTTTTGCTTTTCTTGGTTCTAGTTTTGATGACAGCCTCCATACAGATCGGCACCAAAGACAACTTAATCACTCTAAGGTCTGGCTCAAGGTAGGCTCAAGAGAGTCAGATGTGAGGTAGTCAGTTGTAGCAAATAGAAGCGCAGATTATAAATGCAGATTACATATAAATGCAGATAACTAACAAATTATTTTGTAACATAAGAATATCTAGTTCAGTAGTGGAGACAAATATGTAAAAATAATAGTCTGTAGTTGAGCTGAAATTCCAGTCTAATGACATCTCTTATTTCATCTGGCCATTCTAAGTCAGGCAGGGTCAATGCCAAAGAGCCAGAGAGCAAAAGAGAGAAATAGCAAGAAAGCCAAACTGACAAGTCTTCAAACATAAATTCCAGTTTCTGCAAAGAAATTAAAAATCTAACACGGGCAGCGAAGCAGCTGCAATACAAGTTCACACTGAAGTTCAGTTGGCTCAACTGTATAGTATCCTTAGTACATTGTTAGAAAATGAAGCTCTGACTTCCATACTGAGAAGAGTAAAAAGTTACTAAGTCAGAGAGCAATCAAGTATAAATAGCAAAATAATAAAGACAACTAATTAGAAAACCTAGAAACTGAAGGGAAATGTTTAATTTAAAAGCTCAATATTTGATAAAAATGAGATTGAACACTTTTTTCTTAGGCTAGACATCAGAAGCTTGTACATGAGAACAAACATTCTACCACCGAGCCATTCCCCCAGCCCAGAAAATGGAAACTGTTTTAATGAAATGGATGAATGTATTCAGGGCCTGGGGAAAAGAAAGGACTGGAAAAATACATAGAGAAATATGAATCATACGATGTGGCTGGCATAAATATCTCACTAAAAGTTGGTGAAGAATAAAGGTTGGGAGATGGGGAAAGGGAACAATAAAGAGGTTGTTCTGATTAAAACATGTGAAATACCATGGAAAACTCCCTTGATGCAATTAATAGACACTAAAGAAAATGAATGACAGCAGAGGAAAACAGGGTATTTTGGGTGTCGGGTACCTTGGGCATCACTAAAAGAATGAATCTAGTGTGGTCTCATCATTTAAAAATGATAAGCATGTGAAGCAATGCATATGTTTGTTAGTGGGATTTAGGCATTCCACAGTGAATATGTGTTTCAAAATGTCATTCTGTATACCATAAATTTGTGTACCATTTTTCAATGAAAACAAAATAATTGTTAATCAGGCATGGTGGTTTGAGTCTCTAAATCCTAGCTATATGGGAGACATAAATAGGAGGCCAGTCCCAGAAAAATAATCGATGGAATTCCATCTCAACGAATGATCAAGCATAGTTGGGCACACTCATCATCCCTGCAACAAGAGAAAAAGAAATAAGAGGATCATAGTCCAGGCTAACTGTGGCATGAAACAAAGAATAATCAACACAAAAAGGGCTGGCGTGTGGCTCAAGTGGTAAAGTGCCTACCTAGCAAGTCTGAGGGTATGACTACAAACTCTAGGAATATCAATAAATAATGATAATCTTTCATCTTTTAAAAAAATTAACACATAGTAAGATCACAGGAGGTGTTCAGGAAATATTGTCAGGCACACAATATATAAACTGAGACTCATTATACCTAGCCTTGCTCTTTCTTTCTTTCTTTTTCTTTATTGTAAAGGTGATGTACAGAGGAGTTACAGTTACACAAATCAGGAAATGAGTATATTTCTTTTTGAGCAGTGTCTCATCTTCCCTCAAAATCTCCTGGTATTTTCCCTCTTGACCCTCCATCCTTCCCCACCCCCTGCCAATTGTAATAGTTCAATTTCAACATAGTGTCTAGTGAGTATCACTGATGTGTTAGTTCACCCTTTGTCCCACTATTTTGGTGCTTCCTAAAGTCATGTGACCTACCAGTGGGAGGGTGAATTCTGTTCGACTGCCCTGAGCCTCAGGGTGAGAATGGAAGAGAAGGCTGAGGCAATCCTAGACTTTGCATATATCTGGGAGATCTAAGACAGCCATTCCAAGCCTGGAGCTTCTTCTCTCCCTTTTTTGTTTTTGTTTTTGTTTTGTTTTATTGTAAAGATGCTGTACAGAGGGGTTACAGTTACATGAATAAGGTAATAAGTCCATTTCTTGTCGAGCACTGTTACTCCTGCTTCTTCTCTCTTGTATCTGTCAGCTCTCATTCTCTAGACCATCAGACAGCAGAGCTCCTGCCCTTCCAACCTTAGTACTGCCATCTTCCACCTGCTTGAATGAACACGAAGTGAGCATGATCATTAAGAGCAAGGCCAGCAACTGAATTCAGCAACTAATCAAAAAAATCATAAACTTCAATCAAACAAGGATTCATTCCAGGGACACAAAGTTGGCTCAATATATGGAAGTCAATTAATGTAGTTCAACACATCAATAGAAGCAAAGATAAGAACTGCATGATCATCTCAATAGCTGCAGAAAAAGCATTTGACAAGATTCAACACCCCTTTATGATAAAAGCTCTAGAGAAGCTAGGAATCCATGGAACATTCCTCCATACAATAAAGGCTGTATATGACAAACCTTAGCAAGAAGAACAGTGCTGGAGGATTATCAATACCAAATTTCAAACTATTACAATACATAGTAATAAAAATATCTTGGTACTGGCACAAAAATAGGCCTGAGTACCAATGGACTAGAATATAAGACCTAGAAATCAACCTACAAACCTATAGCTACCTAATATTTAATAAGGGAGCCAAAAACACAAGATGGAAGAAATACAGCCTCTTCAACAAATGGTGCTGGCAAAATTGACTATACACATGCATTAAACTAAAGCTAGATCCTTATATATCACCCTGTACCAGAATCAATTCCAAATGGATCAAAGACTTCAAATTAAAAGCAAATACTCTGAAAATATTACAGAAAGGAATAGGGGAATCACTAAGGCTTGTAGGCATGGGTCAAAACTTCCTAAGTAAAGATCCAGAATGACAACAAATCAAAGACTGGATAAATGGGATTGTATCAAACTGAAGACTTTCTCCATGGCAAAGGACATAACTAACAAGATAAATAGGAAACCCACAGAGTGGGAGAAGATCTTTACTAGCTATGCATCAGACAAGAAGGGCCTCAGATCTAAAATATACTTAGAGCTCAAATAATTAACCCATCCCCTAAACAAATCCTCAAAAAATCAATTAATAAATAGCCTGATGACTTAATGAGAGACTTCTCAGAAGAGGAAATAAGAATGGCCAATAGACCCATGAACAAATGTTCAACATCTCTGGCTATAAAGAAATGCAAATCAAAACAACAGATGTTCTACCTGACCCCAATTAGAACACCTTTATCAAGAAAACTAACAATAACAAGTGCTGGCAGGAATGTGGCCAAAGGGAAATGCTACTACTCTGGAAAGCAGCAAGGAGGTTCCTCAAAAGACTAAACAGAGCTTCCCTATGACCCAGCAATTCCACTCCTTGGCATTTATCAAGAAAAAAGAATCACACTAGGATGTGATAAATTAAACAGGACTCTACACATTCACACAGGGAGATCAAAGGAGAAAATTCTTAGGCGAGGATCACAAAGGCCCAATAGCTGTGTGCATATGATCGTATGAAGTGATGTTTATCAAAATGAACTCCAAGAAATGGAAACAAGAACTTTTTTTGTTATTCTACTTTTTTTCTTTTGTCGCTGTTTTTGACTGTTGTACTTTTTGTCTGGCATGTTAACTTTATCTGTTTGGGGAAGGATAAGGGGGAGCGCTGAAAGGCAGAAGGGCCTAGGGTGAAGAAGAGAGACAAATCATTAAGGAGGTGAAGACATGAAAAGAACTCTCAGGAAAATGCAACTCCAAGAAGTAGCAAGATGCTTTGATCTTGAGGCAAAAGAAAGCACTGCCTTGATTCTTAGTGTTACAGATCTCTGCAAACTACGGAACATCTCAGAAATGTTGGAAAAGTACTCTGTCACACTGGGGAGACTGTGGCCTCGTTTTGCTGCTTTTATTTCTATTTCTTAACAGAACTAGGGCTTGAACTCAGGGCCCCCACTTCCTCGGCAGGCTCGCTACTGCTGAGCTATCCCAGCCCTATTTTTTTGCTGGCTATTTTTAAGATGCAGATTTGCTTTCTGCCAGAGCACGCAGCTGAACTGTAATCTGCCGATCTGGGGCTTCCCACAGTTGGCAAGAGGACGGGCAGCAGCCCTGTTTCCAGCTTCTCTCTATTGAGATGGAGTCTAATGGAATTTTCTGCCAGGGCTGGCCTAGAACCACCGTCCTTCTGATCTAATGTTCCACATAGGTTGAGATGATGACAGGACCGTACGAGTGCACGCTGCTACAGAGTACTTCCAGAACGTTCCTGCCTGGGCTGCTATCAAACTAAGACCGTCTCCTTCGCAGCTTCCCAAGTACATAGAATTGCAGGTATGAGTCACCAATACCTGGCTGTTAGCTTCGTGTGTGTGTGTGTGTGTGTGTGTGTGTGTGTGTGTTTGCCCATTCTGGGGCTTGAACTCAGGACCTGGGTATCTTCCCTGAGCTTTTTTTACTCAAGGCTAACACTCTTTCACTTGAGCCATCGCTCCACCTCCAGATTTTTGATAGTTAATTGGAGATATGAGTCTCACAGGCCTTCCTATTCCCCAGGCTGGCTCAAACCATGATCCTCAGATCTCAGCTAGGATTACAGATGTGAGCCACTGGTAAGCCTCTGGTTTTGACGGAAGAGGTAACTGTGGTTGAATTGGTGAGCCACATTTTCCTCCTTTGAAAGAAGGAATAATCATGTATACCAGTTTGAGATAAGTTGTATTGCTTAAACAGGACAGATGTTTATTATGGTCTCACACAAAGAAAACCTAGACCGAGATGTCTAGACGCTGCTGTGGTAGATCCCATGCTGTGGTGACAGTTCCTCAGACTTTGGAGAGTCCAAGCTCAGACTATTTTTTTGTCTTCCATCCTCAACGTATGGCTTCCAACTGCAAGTAGAGCTCATGTACCAAGACGTCTGTCAGAGCACCAACCATCATGTCTGAGTCTCAGGTAAGAAACTGAAGGAAGAAGAGATGAGAAACAGAGGCAGAGCCCTTCAGATGTTTCTCCCGGACCTCCACTCCCATCCCCCATGTCCCTCGACATGCTCAGCATACTTCTCCTTGCCCAGTTCTGGCTGTAGGGAAGCTTGAGAAATGTCCTTTAAGATGAGGACTCGCATAGAAAGCAAGCAAGTGAGACTAGATCTTGGGTAGGGGTGGGGGTCTCCTGGCAAATCTTCAGAGTTGTCAGAGAATGTGTAGGAAACTACTTATGTGGAGAAGTACTTTGCAAACTCCAAAAGGGTTTTGCGACTGTCCTCACTCTTCCTCCCAGCAGTCTATCAGGCAGACACAGAGGTGCCCACAGGCAGTGGAGGTCAATGGTAGAGCTGGGATTCCAACTCATGGCTCCCTAGTGGAAGAGCCTAGCTTCATATAGGGAAAACCAAGAGTAGGAGACTTCCCTGAGGAAATCTTAGAGGCAGGCAGGGTGTGTTGAAGGGACAGTGGCAGCCAAGTATCCAATGCCAATGCCTGATGCATAGTTTGAAGCTAGAGATTAGATTAGTTCTTTTGGGGAGCTGAGATGCTGCACGGCTGTCCCTGGCTGGAGTAGGGGCTAGCCCCAGTTATCGTCAGCCTCATGAGCTGTGGTCAGGTTACCCTCTTTGAGATTATGGATGCTTTTAATTTTCTCTTTTACCAAGGGCCTTGGGACCTGCGGTCTTCAGGCATGAGTGCCTATAAATTGCATCTTATTACATTATTAATTACAATGCTAGCTGGAGTCAAATAACTGACTAAAGCTTTGGCAAGCAAGGCTGCAAAACAGAAATCTTCCTGTTCCCATCTTCCCTGCCTTGCCCCAGCCCACATAGGGAAGGTGGGGGTCCATCGCTTCTGTGTGCTTTAAATGCTTTAGAAGAAAGAATTTCCCAGAGCCTTTGGAGGCTACTGGCCTGAGTTATGGGAAACACCGGTGCATCAAGAGGCAGAAAGAACCCACAGAGGAGAGTAAGGAAACAGGCAACCTGCCATGACTGAAATTTAAGATAAAGTGGGGTGGGGCCTAATGCCTGGATGTGGCTTACCAAGGAGACAGAAAATGACAAGACAGACATTAGTTGTTCAGAGTCAAGGTACTGAAAAGGGCTGCAGCTGGAATCAGGTGGGTGATCACTTTAAACTATCTGAGTAATCAGAGTATTAAAAGGTTTACTTGGGCTGTGGCCGCGTCTGTCTATGGTGGGTTCATCTGTTTCCTTTGGTGCCTGGGTCATACATCATGGCAGGATCATGATGTGGTAAAGTAAAACCACCCACTTCATTGCCAGGAAGCAAAAAGGAGGCAGAGGAAGGGTCTGGGGCTTACTGTCTCCTTCAAAGTCACACCCTTTGTGATCTAAAGACCCTCCATTAAGCCCTGCCTTCCAAAAGCTCATTCTTTTCAGCCTCAGATCAAAAATGCTAAATACACTACGATGGACATCAAGCAGTCAACTTTGAGGGAACATAAGAGCAAGCTATACAGAGTTCACAGCCTTTTCCCCAGGCCTCTCTCAACCTAATCGTCATTTACTGTTCTCCAAACAACTCCCTCAGGGAACACGATACACCGACCCTGCTACATAGAAGGGAGCCCTCCCTTTCTTGACAGTTCTGTAGGGAATACAAGAAACCTTGATAAAGGGGGAAAGTAAAAGCACCGATGAGGCTTGAGGCTTATCACAGGCTCTTACGGGATTCCAGCACAACCAAATTTAGGAGGCAGGGCTTTTGATGTGTGCCAAGTTTTTAAGGATCTGTGACCTGCAGTGGCAGGTGGTAGGAATACCTTCCTGCATCCTGCTGCCCACCAGACGTGAGACATGCCAGCCCAGTTCTCAAGAGTGCTGGCGGGCTCTTCAGTGAGAAGCATTTGTGAGGCACCTTCTTGCTGCACCTGGCTAGTGGACCCATCCCTACCTGTGAGGATTGCTGTGAGAGTGAGAGAGCATTGGAGAAAGCTCTTCACCCCGTGCGTGATGTAGAAGAGCTGTTTGGCAGGTGTTAGCTGGACAGGACTCTGCTCAGCTCCCACTTACATGTGTCTTAAAGGACAGGATGTGGGGGATGGCTACAAGGAAACGAAGCTCCAGGGACTGATCATGCAGGCTTCTCACACACAGGCAGGGCTGGTTGTACAGCCGGGGATTAAGGACTCTCGGCAAGCCCTGGAAGATAACCACAATCTCCGTGGGTTGAGTGGACCCAGATTTGGTTCCTCCTCTGGCATGAAGAGTTCGATACTCTCGTAACTGAGCCTTAGTCACAGATACTACGTATCTGTGAGCTGGGATTCATGCTCAGAAGGTAACTGTCCCAGGAAAGCCCTCCCAGCCTGACTTCATGCTGCCTCCAGGCTGGGCCTCCGAGCCAGCACACGACAAGGCCCATGATCTGCAGGGCCAGGGCCTGGACAGAGGTGCTGTGGGGCATATCTCATCCCTGCTTGTGGATAAATAAGCAGGGAAACTGCAAAAGCATCTGCTCCTGTGGCTCGCTCACTCAGCTTCCCTTACACATGGCCTCCCCACTTTATAGCCCTGTGTGTACCCGAAAAGATCAGGAAATGAGACCAGAAAAATGATGAGCTGAGAGGGAATTCAGAGTCCCAGGAAGTACAAGGACACAGAAGTCTCATGACCCATCCCTAGTACAAACCCGGACTCACGCTGTTGGCAGTTCAACATCCATGCGTGTCCATGGATACCTGTGCAGGCTGCCTGGAACAGGATCAGCACACACTGGAGACTGAGCTGGGCCTGGTGGCACTTGCTTGTGTTTCCAGTGTTGAGGAGGGCTGAGGCTGGAGGGTCATGATTTCAAGGCCAGCCTGGGCTGCACAGCTGTGTACCCTGTCACAACACACACACACACACACACACACACACACACACACACTCACACACACACTCCAAACACAAACTGGCTGAAACTCACACTTCACATTAATCAACCTAATTTTTCAGTGGGTACTGAAGACTTGATATCTTTCCTGGTGCATTTTTGCACAGTGCCTGCTGCAGAATAGCTGTTTATCAGAAGTCAGCTGTAGGTTACTACATTTGAACCCTTCCCAACCACCTGCACTCAATCCTGCAGATGGTGCACTTCCTGCTCTGGAAGATTCCATTGCCACAGACTGTGGCGTGCACCACCCCTCCAGGACTTGATCAGTGCACATTCTGCATCATTCTCTGTGCTAGGCCTCCTGAGGGCCCATCCCTCACTCAAAGCACTTACAACCCACTCCAGGACATTCCTTCCGACTCTCACTCACAGGTGACCTTCCTGTCTTTTCACTGGCTCTTCCCCCAACTTCAAATCACCCCACTGGTAGAGAACCTAACTTAGTGCCTTGGCCAGCCTAGAATGCAGTGTGGACCAAATTCAAGATGGTTAGCTTCCTTTTCTCCTTCTCTCAAAGTTCACCTACAACCTTGTTCTCTTACTTTTTTTTTTCAGGACTTTGGAGACAAAGCATACTACTTGCTTTGCCCCTGGGCTTCGGCCTCGGCTCTCCAGTCTGGTGCTCTGGGGGCCTGGTTGGGATAACGTGGCCACCAGTTAGAGAAAAGATCTCACAGGATCTTTGGGCCTTTACCCTCAGCCAAGCTTGAATGAGAAACCACGGAGAGCACTGCCGCCGAGGCTATTTTGATTCAAGTGTTATTGAGTCTCAATCCCCAAGTCATTTATCCGGTGAGCCTGCTAGGCAGACACAGAGTCTGCCTCTCAAGGCCGCTCCTGTTCCCAGGGCACTAATGACACTTCACAGACACCAAATCCTTGCGGTTTCCAAACAAAACCTTGATGCGCCAATCCCAAGACTCCGGGGAAGCACTCCATCATTTCCCCCAGGCTTTGCACAGCTGGTCCTCCCTGATTGCCCACAATCCCCAGCTAGACGTGCCTGTCCTCTAGCCTTCAGTGCTGCCTGCCCTGCTGGCTTCTCCTCCTGCTTCAGCTTCAGAAGGTGATGAGGCTGGTTCTCAGCACCGTGAGGAGCTGGCCGGACATCCCACTGCCCTGGGCCCTGGACTGTTATTTTAAAATAACATCCCCTGTGTGGTTAAAGCTTCATCCAGGGACTTAGTTACACTCCTGGCTGAGAGGCCAGAGCTGTAAGATCCGCTGCATTTATTTTGCAGAGTTTTTGGGCTTCTTTATGTATTAGCCCCAGCTAATAAAGCTTTGAACTGAGCGAGCCTATACCCCCAGACACAAGATAAAACACACTCCTAACAGACTTTGAATCCTCTCACTCTGCTTCAGCTCTTAAAAAAAACAATTTCTGTTCATTTTTTTACACTGTACTATATTTTAATTATGAGATAATTCAGTCTTAAAAGAAATAACAACTGATACAATGAACAATTGTGCACCACTAGCCAGGCTGCAAAATGTAACACTAACAAAGATGTGACAAACTACCTGTGAACACCAGTCCTAGTTCCTCTTCTACTCTTGTTGAGACCAACAAGCTCACATTGATCTTTGACTATCTTAGTGGTGGAGGGCCACTGAGAACCCTTTCTGTATATAAGAAAGAGCCTCCTGTGCTCTGTCCTGAGGGGAAGGACTGAGTCAGGCTTGGCTGAGCCACTCAAGTCTGGGAAGGAGTAGAGCAGGCCAGAGTTTGCTCTAGACACAAAGCAGCCTATAAATAAACATTGTCCAATCGCTAGGTGCAGCAACAACCACAGAGCGACATGACAACAGTCTCCAAATATTTCAAATGTGTGAGTCCTCAGGAAAGAGATGATTTTAGCCTAGAATGAAGAGAGAGGGGGCAGGGGGTGGGAATGAGGAAGAAAGGGGAAGAGACAGCTGAAGAGGAAGCAGACCACAGCTACGTCCCTTGCTGGGCCTCAGTTTCTCCTCCCATAAAGTTGGGGGTTGGCTGGACTTTGTCCTGGCCCTAGGGTCCAGAATAACTAGATAGTGTTCTTTGGGAGGGCGGGGGACTCTTTCACAGAGGGCATCAAGGCTCTGGGGTCCTCCGGGAGGCAGAGAACCATGTACTATGGAGTCATATAACCTCGGGGACCAGACGGAGGGTTCCATGCCACAGACATGTGGCTGGGCTTTCTGTTTGTATCTGGCTTTCTGAAGAACTACTGTCCCTGCCTCCGAGTCCACTCCTGCTTGGGAAGATCTAGTGTCTAATGGGTAGGAATTCAGCCTGGAGAGGGAGGTGTGGGCAAATGGGGACAGTGGTGACATCAAAGGCATCATCCCAGCTTGCAGAGGTCTTGGACCGCCCTTTCCCCCCCCCACCCCCCAGGCATCTGCCAGCAAACTCCCCTGTGATTCTGAGAATTGTAGATGGCTGGAAAGACTCCAAGGGAGTGAGAAAGCCACTCAGCCTGTCGGGATCGGCAGGGTGAAATACAATGTCTCCCTATGATGACAAAATGTAAGTCCATAAAGCCCATAAAAGCTGAGGAGCTGAGCCCAAGCCAGAGAGGATGTGGCGTGCACCGGAGGTCACCAACTGCTGAAGCTGTCCCTCTTCCCACTGCATTTTTCTATCAGCAGATTGGGCTGTTATCTACAGACTGTATAACTCACTCGCTCATGGGGTAGAATTCAATAGGCTTGGCCCATTATCATTATTCATTTTTTAATTAAAATATACTTAGCATAAAAACTGCCATTTTGTCCACTTCCTAGCTATGCAATTCATGGGTACTAACCCCATTTACAATGTAGTACAACCATCATTACTATCGATTGCAAAAATTTCTCCTCAGTCTAAAGAGAACCTCTGTCCCTATTCAGCTGTAATTTCCCATCTTCCCTCTGATCTGAGCCTCTGGGATGCTGCCGTTTACTTCCTGTCTCCGTGAACTTACCTGTCCTGTTACCTGTCAGTAGAACCATACAATGTCTATGTCTCTGTGTCTAGCTTATTATTTCTTTCAGTATATGTTTATTGTACCTCTATATTGCAACATGTTTCAGAATTTAATCTTTACTTTTATTGAATAAAATACATTTTCAATACCCTTATAAGCATTTCCAAATTACAATTTCTATCATCCTCACTGATAACCCTAGAGGACTAGTAGTACTCTTTGCATTTTACAAGATGAAGCACAGAGAGATCAAGTATCTTGTCCAAAATCACACCGACAAGACCAGAATCCAGCTATTAAACCACAGTACACCCCATACACTCTTCCTTCCACCTTGCCCCACAAAGCATGAACTTTCCAGCTTTATGAGGTCCGCTCAGGGAATCTGGACCTTTCCCCTTTCCAGGTTGCTGGAGCCTCCACTCTGTTCACCCCTAAAAGTTCTCTTGGGGAACTGGGTCAATAGTTCTGGAAGGCTTTGCTTTCCCAACATGCTCTGCGTTTCACAAAGTCCAATAGATGGGACAGCCTTGCCATTCCTGCCGGGCCCCAAAGGGACCTGTAGCCAGAGAGAAGTAAAAAGAACCCCCCCTTCCCCCTACACAATCCATACTATCCTCGGTCTGAGCCCACCCACCCACCTTCCTCCTCTCACTTAGATCTGAAGGGGAGCTGACCCCTCTGTTCCTACACTTAGGTCCCCAAGGATAACCCTTCACCTGAAGTACTTTCACCCATGTCACAGGTCCAGAGCCCCTGTCTGGAGCTCAGGGGGCCCGGTGAACTTTGGAATCTGGAAGAGCTCTGCTTTCAGGACCGTGCTACGATGCTTTGTTACGTCTGGTCTGTATACCACCCTGCAAGACCCGGCCCAGCTCCCTGAGTGAGGCTTGTTGGTATCTCTGCAGTATGAGGTAAGGATATTCATGCCAAACTGGATAAATCAAACACTATAAATAGCCAAGCTCGGGGCAGGTTTTGCCTCCAGATGAGTTACATAAAGACTGCTGGTTTTGTGTTCTGGACCTGCAGATGAGCGAGGCAGGGCCTCAGTCCTGGCCTTATCTAATTTCTCTGCCTTCTCCTGTCCACCTCGGTCGCCTTCCTACCAGACCATATCCACACCTGCTCCTCCAGCCTGTCCCCTTATCGCTGTCACTGCCCTTCCAAGACCTGGCAGATCACCCTACAGAGCACAAGTCCTTCCCAGCTCCTCCTTCTCCAGGACTTGGTGTGCAGACTTAGGGAACATGTTTCTAGTCGTATGATGGTGACAGAAATGAGGTGGCATGTAGACTGCGTACCAGTTCAGACAGAATCACTAACAGATACTAAGGAAGATGCTTGGCCTGTGAGTGGATGGGAAAGGGCTGATTTGTCCCAGGAAATCCTCTCTGGTGTCTGGACCAGGGTGTGTACCTTGTTCCCTCAGCACAAGGCTGAGGGTGGTCACTTCCTGGGACACATTCTGGGCAATGCTAAAATCGGTCCCCTTCCAGACAAAGCCAGGCATCACGAGGCATCCGGCAGTAGGGGAGCCCAACCTTAAAAATTCTTTGACATTAAGACTGACAGTGCATGCATGTCTCCAGAAAGGGACCAGGATGTTTTCCACAGAGATTGGCCCATTGGGACAAGGCCCAGATTAGCAAACCTTCAACTGTCATCCCTTTCATGACAGAGAACCAGGGGCCTGGGGTTTTAAAGATCCCTTTGTAGTTTGGGTAGATATAACCGGGCAATCCCCCAGCCTGGTTCTCTAGGGCTGGTTGCCTTGCCAGTGCCAGCCCTGATGGAGCAGGTGAGGGAGAGATGGAGAGAGGAAAGGTAATCTCAGCCCTCGGGGATGTTCTTCCAATGCCAGGGAGCTAGCTAGAGAGCTGCCTTCTCGGCCTGGCCCCAGGAACTCCACAGAAGTACTGGGCACAGGAGTAAAAAAAGGAGGACAAGAGAAGATCATTAAGCATAAGAAGATGACAAATAAAGACAAATGGAGAGGAACAAACTGTAAGAAGGGCTTGCTTTGGCTCACCTCCCCTTCCTCACTTCTCCTATAGAAGATCAAATTATGACCCCAAATCACTAGATACATATTTTATTATGTGGATAAGTTAAAGGATTAGACTGAGACAAAGAATTCATAAGCTGTAGTCACATTAGAAGACAAATTGTTTCCATTAATCTCTGAAGAAGGGAGGGAAGGAGAGAGAGACGAAAATGTGCACAGATGAGGCAGGCAGAGGAAAGCATAGACTACGGGAAGTGGGTGCCCAGAGACAAAGATGCTTTCTTCTTTCTCTGCCTCTTGCAGTTGCCCCCACCCCAACAGGGGCAGGCTCTGTTCCAAATGAGGCTGATCTGCATTGCAGATTTATCTCAGCTGCCTTTGCTTCAGTTGCCATCCAGAGAAGGTTTAAATAACATGTATTGTTCTGCGTGATTCCTTATGCAAATGTTTCTGGCCTGTTTGTTATTCCTGAATAATTTCCAGAGCCTGCCATCTGGGCCTAAGAAGAAGCAGCTTACTCTCTCAGCAATGTTAGGAGTCACCTGCAAGAGACACAAGAACAAGGTTTTAATGGCCTTGCTCTGGAATCTAGCACTTCAATCTGAAAACGCTGGGTCTCAACCCCCACTTCTGGCTGGACTGGAGGGTGGAGAATGTGTGGAAAAGAATTCCAAGGATCCTGTCTAACAGGGTGACATTCCTGGAGAGAGAACCACAGATCAGAGAGTGTGCAGTACCCCTGTGCCCGGGCCTCTGTTTCTCCATTGAATAGGCAGCACTCTGCAAATGCAGTCAATGAAGCCAAGCACTGGCCAATTGTGAGCAAATGATTCAAATAATGACCTCAGATTGGATGCAGGCATCTGCTGAACATCCAGTACTAAGAACACAAAGCAACCTTACCAACTAGAAGTCAATCCTCTAGAGCCAAGCCTTCAACGTCTGACTCCTTTCAGCCTTCTTCCAGATCACTCACATGCTTGGGGAGTTGTTCAGTCGCCTAAACCAAATCACAGCATGCCATTCTACCATCGTAGCAGTGACCTTCCGCCTCAAACCTCAGGGCCAGGATGTGGTCAGTCACTCATAGGGGACACACACAGAACCAGGCTGTGCTCTGTCATTCGCTCACTCATTCATTCACAAAAGGCATGTGGCCTCCAATCATCATTGTGGAGTGGGCAGTGTTCAGGTGTAGACACTCCGCAATCCAGCAAAACCGATTCTGTGCCCTGTATTTCCTGCGTTAGGTTGGGCATCTTTGGCCTTCATTTCCCTCACCTATAAAATGAGGTAAAAAGTTGGTGCAGGATTATGTATGCCAAGTTTTTAGCATATAGCCTGACACACAACAATCATTCCAAAATCATGGATTTTGAAAACAAAGTCCGGTAGGTACTGGGACTAGGGATAAGCAAACAGTGTGTCTGCCCAGCAGTTGCCTTCCTCACAGAGCCTAGAGACACAGAGGAAGTGCTGTAGGGGCAGGATGTGCAGAGCAACTCTGCCCATGACTGCAGAAATCCAAATGGGGCAAAATCTCCAGGAAGAAGGGAAGTTCTTCTGGGAAACCTGGGCAGGGCCTTGGGAAGAGAAAGAAGTGTGTGCAAACACCAGGGACTGGGAATGGCATAACTTGTTCCAGAAACCACAGACTCACTTACGTGCTCTGAGAAGTGCTTCTCGAAGCGCAGCACAGCACGGGAACTGGAGATGAATCTGGGTGATCAGAAGGCAGCACTCCCTCGCTCTCTCCTCCTCCATCACTCCCTTCAGTCAGCATCCTACCCTAGCAATCCTTCCCTGGGTTCCACCAGGCTGTGCAGATAACTGAAGGACAGAATTTCACCCCTGGTGGGTCCTAGACTTGGGAATCATTGAGAAATAGACACAGCACCAAACTTCCCAGCCAAAACAGTAGAAAGCAAAAGTAAATTTAAAATAAATAACTATGCAGGTGGTGTTCAAGAACTGAACCCCTCCTACCACCCCCACCCCTCCAAAGAGGAGACACAAATGGCTGACACTGGGAGCAACCCAGACTCCAATGTATAGAGGAATCAGAAACCGTGAGGCTAGAAAAGAAGACAGAGGAAGAGCGCCAGACAAGGCCAGGCCTGAGTCACCTGCAGTCTAAGGACCTCACTCAGTTCCATTCTTTGAGTCTGCTGTATAAACTCCAGAACCAGGCTGCATTGCTCTCTGTGAAGGTTGGCCTGCAGTGGGTGAAGAGACACGGCTGGTGCAGCCGTGAAGGCAACTATGGTTTTTCCACGGCCTTGCATGTGAGGACGCTTATCTCGCCAAGCAGTGGGGGCCTCCTGGACTCACTCTTCCCTGAAGACTGTGTTCCTGGGCAGAGAGGAGCCCTACAGAGTAAATAGATGTCTTACTGGTGTATTAGGACAGGTAGGCTTTCATGCCCAGAAGATGTTCCAAGTAAGGCACCCAGACTGCCAGCCTATCTAAACAAAACAAAAACAAATAAAATAAGGCTGGGGTTCGGGACCTTCCACAAACCTCCCAAACCAAGAACAGAGCAAAGAAGAGGATTCCTCTGGCCTCTCTATTCCTCAGCCTCTCACCTGGACCATGCAGAGGAGATCACCATGATGTTCAACTTTAACATCAATTTCACTGAATTAAGAAACACCAAAGGGATTAATAGAGCAACCTCTGAGAGTCTGGGAGGGTGTCCAGAGATACTTAGATGACGAGGACTCAGACAGAATTAAATGCTGAAGAATTTTTAAGAGGTGGTACAACTTTCTGCCATGTTGGAGCAAGTAGGTCACTGAGGACAAACATGTCCTTGAGTCTATATTTTACCTCAGCCCCTTTCTGCTTCTCCTCTCTGTTTCCTGGCCCTCGTGATACGAACAGCTATGCTTAGCCATGTCCTCCCTGCTTTCCTGGAGTCAAAATAAATTAATTCCTCCCCTGAAGTTGCTTCTGTCAGGTATTTGGCCACAGTGATGACAACTGGCTTTTTTTGGGGTCGTCATTAGGACTAAGTGAGTATGTACCAGGTCTGAGCATCATCTTTGATCTAATAAGCAGTGCACAAAGTAAGCTACTGTCAGTGGCAGACTCTCCAACACGAGGCCAAGAAACCTGTGTTTTCACCAAATGCCTATTCATGGCAAGTTATACCCATATTAGGGAACCATTGCTCTGAGATGTTACGTTTCTTAGAACTCATGCTCCTCCCTCCCCCCTTCCCACCCCCCTTCCCACTTCCTGTCTCCCTTCCTCCACTCCCAACAGCCTGCAGCTTTTGTGCTGTTGGGATGATGGCAGACAACTGAATGGCAGGACTTACCCCAAGTTCTGTTGGATCAGATGCAAAATCACTGGGTTCTCTCTCCTGCCGCCTGTTCTCTGCTCCAAAGCACAGCAAACACAAGACATAGGAAGATCTAGTGGTAACACTGCAGACAGACAGACAGAAAGACAGACAGACAGACAGAAAGAAAGAAAGAAAGAAAGAAAGAAAGAAAGAAAGAAAGAAAGAAAGAAAGAAAGAAAGAAAGAAAGAAGAAAGAAAGAAAAGAAGGAAGAAAGAAAGAGAGAGAGAGAAAGAGAGAGGAAGGAAGGAAGGAAGGAAGGAAGTGAGGGAGGGAGGAAAAAAAGGAGGGAAGAAGAGAGAAGGAAAGAAAAAAAACCTGAAAGGCCCCAGTGTAGGGGGAGTGAAGGCTCCTGGGTAATCAGTAAAATCAGTGGCCACCACAATATTTATTATGGCTATTGAGAGTCGTACAATAAGGATGGCACACTGCAGTACCTTTCAGTACGTAGCCTCCTCTCAACATCCCTGAAGAAGAGCTTGAGCCTTGTATTATTCTCTCTGTGTTAAGTTGGAAGCAGGCTTTGATCCCCCCCCCACCTCCCCAGAGTATGGGAGAGGATATAGGGGAAGGGCAAGTTCTGCTCAGGCTCTAGAGACATTGGACAGCCAGATCAGTCCTAGATATGTGTAGCCACAAGCAGCAGATGAGCCCTGGAGCTGGGCTCTCTCCCCCCACACATCCCAGCAATCACATCAGCACTCACAACCCATGCTGTTCACGTCAGTACTTTTTCCTGAGTGTCTGGCCCAGAAGTCAGAGCTATGGTAGAGTCCTCAGGGACCAGATGATCTCCCAGATACCTGAGATCGTTGCATATGAAACCAGAAAACAGTAAATAAGAAGGTGGCTTAGTGGGAGGAAAGGAGCATGCATTCAGAGTAAATAGACTTGCTGCAACGTGTGCCTTAATTGTGCTGAGCCTCTGTTTTCTCGTTTATGATAACTCTCTCACTGTGTTGTTGAGGACTAATTGTGATACAACGGTTTCCCTTAGCCACAGGGGATGCATTCCAAGACCTCCCATGGATGCCTGGAATTATAACATAGTACTGGATCCTATATGCATGCTACTATTTTCCCCTGCACACATACAAATTCAATGCCTTTTCCATCTTAACTAAGCACTTAGCATGCACTGTTATAGTAACTTTTGCAATTTAAGGTGTAACAGCAAAACTAGCACCAATTTCTTCTTCTTCACAATTTCACAGATAAACGGTTCTTTCTGACTGTAGATCTTAGCAACCTCAGCATATCTTTTTTTCTCCTTCCCTTACTAAATAGAGAGATTTCACTTTTCAGACTTTACAGACTTTTCACTTTACAGACTTTTTTTTTACAGTATCAGAATTGTCAGTATCGCTACTCTTGTGATTTGTCCCATTACATACAACATATAACCATGTTATCAATACTTGATAACTAAGATGGCTACTAGGTAACTAGTTGGTGGGTAGCGTATACTAGAGCGAAATACTGGGAAAAGGGTTGATGGACATGCACATCCAGATGGACTATGAGACATGAAATTCTAACATGTTACACTGAATGGTACGTGGTTTAAAGCTTGACGATTTCGTGTTAATGGAATTTTCCCCTTAATATGATCATGGTGGACTAAAGGTAACAAGTCAGTGAAACACAGACTAACAGGAAACTCCTACATTATGCACAGTTGGGTCTCCACTGTGCTCATGTCCAGTTCTAGATGTCTGTTGCCCATCTCTTTCTCACACTTGCTCCTCCCTGGGAGCCAAGAAGCCACCTACCAATCCCACCTGAGGCTTGGATGGCTTTGCTGGGATTTCCAGTTAAACCACAGCCTGATCCGAAGCACAGATCTCTGCAAAATCTGCATATCCCTCATCCCATAACACCAAACCTCAAGTCTAATGGCTGCAATATATGATCAAGGGAAGTTTTAAGAACTTGTGTCACTTAATCTATAGAGCTCCTAGCTTGAATTTGCTAGTAAGGAGGCATAATTGCTTTTTTTCATGGGTAATCGAGACTAGCCTAGTGTTCTCTGAATCACTGTGAAAATAATGCCATTCAGACCTTTGGAATATACGTGCCCACAACCCCTGCAAGTAGCCTACTTGCTGCCATCCTCTGAAGGTGCAGCACCTGGGAAGCAATCTGTACGGGCTTCACCTCTTGCTCCTGGGAAGTCATGCACATGCTCCTTGCCCCATCTCCTATTGTACAGGAAAATGAGGAAGCCATGTTGACAGCATGGTCTGAGGTCAAGAGACTATGTCATTTGAAGTTCTCCAAGTCCTGCCTGGAGAAGGGAAGATCTGAGGAGCCCTCGTCCTTCTCTTTAAAGATCTGAAGCATGCCTGGGACAGACCCACCAGGCAGGATGCACAAGAGGCAGTCACCAGAAGGAGATTCTTGCTCAACTTGCAGAAGAATATGCGAATGCCAAGTTATCTCATGAAGAAATGTGCTCCTTTCTGAGCAAGGAAACTAAGCAGAGGAAAGACACAAAGAGGTTGAGGGAGAAAGAATTCTGGAACTAAATAGGAGTTCGGGCTGTTTGTTCCAAAGGTTGTTGATTTTGTTGTCCAGTATACAACATATGTTCTGGTAGGCCGAGAAGAAAGAATAAGGAGGTTTCCAGGAGAGGGTTACAGAAAGGCCTTGAGGGATGAGTCAAGTTTAATTTCCCAGAGAGGACAGGTTGGATTGCTGTTATCTAGATGCTGCAAGCCTTGCGATTTGTTGTTGCTGTTGTTGTTCGTCTTTAGCTAATCCTGCAGCCCTGGCTTCTGGCTCCTGCCTTCCCAAGAAAAGTGCTCTGACTGGCCTTCGAGCACCAGGGTGGGGAGTTATTGCCAAGAGTTCAAGGTAGCTCTCAGGCCAGGAATGGAGCCCACCTTCTGCAGACCTGAGCATGCTCAGACACTGAGGAGTTTGATGCTGGAATCCACATGTAGTCCAGCGTAGAACAAGAACCAGCCCTGTGGCTTGGTTAAACTGGGGTCTCCACATCTATCCTTATCCACTGCATAGAGAACATTGTTCATCAGTGAAGAAGCTAGATGGGGAAATGTCAGGCCAAACAGGTTGCTGCCGGATGGACCACTGCTTCCAGATGGCTGAGTCAGAATCAGTAGGAGCTAGCCAGAGCAAGGGCTCCAGAGGTTGTGATCTCTGCTAGGCTTCCTACTACATATAGGACAGGAACAAGTTACTTCTTAAAGAAGAGTTTCCTTATCTGTGAGCGAAAAACATAAGGAAGTTGGCCATGATTGTGAGATGAAATAGAATAGAGCATCTATCTCAAAAGGTTAGATAAGGTGCTGTTTCTCACATTCTAGGTGCTCAACAACTATCCATCCATCCATTTTCTTCCTCATTTAGCCAAGGGTGAAAGATAGATGCCTAAAAGACAGTTCCCATTTTGGAGTTAAGAAAAGGAGCTGTCATCTCTTAGAAGCTGTAGCCAGCCAGGTAATGATTTGCTGATATGAAGAACCTGCCCATTTCAGCGCAGTCACGTACCAGATGCCAAATACAGCCTGAAGCTCAGTAGCTGTAGGGGTAGCAATTCTAAATGCTCATGAGGCCAAGTTCCACTGTTTTCCTGTCTCCTCCCCAACCCCTTAGGCTGAGTCAGATCCAATCTCAAATCCAGAAATTTAGATCCATCTTAAGTAAGTCATTGAGCCTTGTTCAGATTCTTCACTAACATTTGTTTCACCAACACAGTGCAAAGGTTCAATGCCAGAGTATGTAAGTCTCCTAGCATGATGTTTACATGCAGCAGCCTTTCAAAGAACCGTTAGTTGGCACTGGAAATGGTGGCTCATGTCTATAATCCTAGCTACTCAGCAGGTGGAAATGGGAAGGTCATGATCCAATGCTAGTCCAGGCAAAAGCTTGAGGCTCTATCTGTAAAACAAACTAAAAGCAAAAAGAACTAGAGGTCTAACTCAAATAGTAGAGTGGTTGTCTAGCAAGTGTGACACTCTAAATTCAAACATCCCTACTGCCAAAAAAAAAAAAAAAAAGAGTTGGTTGCTTTCCCCTTTTTTTCTCCCACCTACTGTTGATCCTTGACTCTGAGCCATCAGAAAGATGCTAGTCACCTTACACCAGCGGCTGCCTGCTGGCACCTCCCTGACGTAGTGAGTAGTGAGGGAAAAGACCAAGTACAGCTCCAAGACTGGTCAGCGCTTATTAGAAAATTCTTGGTGGATTTAAAGGGAATTAGTGTACCTTGTCTTATACCAGATGCCACCGTGATCTATCTTTAGAAATTCTAAATGGAGGAAGGACCCTGGGATATGAGCATTCCTGCTCTCCAAGGTTGGCTCTATAAATACTCTCCCAACTGGCCTCAAGTTGCATCTTCCTCTAAGCCAGAAATAGCCCCTCCTCCTACCCCAGCTCCCAGCTCCCAGATGCAGCTCCAGGTGAACAGCAGCTCACAAATGCAAGGTGTCCACTTCTCTCCTTCTTCCTCCGCTGGGGCCCTGAAGGCCACGCTGTGCTTTACCAGTTAACAGTGTAACTTGGAAGCAGAGATCGCAAAGGCAGAAGAGAGCTTATAAAATCACCTCTTGTGATCACAGGAGAAGGAAGGTTGGTGCTGGGGATGGAAGGTAAATCAACTGGCCCTTCTATTAGCCATCTTCTGTTCTCCTACTCTGAACCAGGAAGTAGCCCCACCACAGAAGAGTTAGTAGTAAAGAGAGACGTAATCAGTCCCCTCTGGGAAACTTACAGAGAAGGCAAACAAGCAACCATTTTGTTTGGTGACACCCAAAATATGAATACCTAAACTATTTGGAAAAAGGGAGCCTGTAAAGAGAAGGGGAGAAAAACTCTCAGAAAGCAAAGAAATTGGGTATTTCCTTAGTTCTCTGATGCAGAAGTGTCTCTCACTGTGTATCATTTCTTTGTAAGTCATATTGAAGTTGAATATCCAGTGCTTATCAAAGGAGCTTCATATTGTACCCTTTGCACACACAACAGCAACAATACACATGTATACACATTACATCAGCCTAAATGGCTGCTGGAAGCTAGCTGCTCGGGGCCCTATCACAAAATTCTGAGGGGTCTCCGTTCTCTGAGCTGGTAGTGAAGGGTGTGTCTTTGTGTTACTTAAGTCCCTGTGGACCATGCCTGGGGTGTCCTGGTAGGCTCCACACCATCTCTCTCTTGGGCACTGATCAAGGCAGGGTCATCCGATGGGGAGGGAGAGGAGACCAGGAGGAAAAGGAAGGAGAAGGAACAAGAAAAGACTGAGACAAGAACAGAAACACTGGAGACAAAAAGGGGGAGGTAAACGGTCCTCACTTCTTCCTCCTCTGTCCCAACCTCATCCTGCTCCTCATCCCAGAGCCCTTACCTATGTGCAACACATACACAGCACAGACACACAGACACACACACACACACACATCTGGTTCCTATTCAGTCAGCTCTACACCATGGATGTGTGGGCTGGGCCTTGCTCTTCAGGATACACTCAGAAAGCTGTAGCACATATGAGTATGTGTCCTCAGCAAGAGCTGACCTCTCCCTGTGTCTCTGCCTCATGCTGAAGGGCAGAGAATAGCTGTCCCATTAAAAATGGCAAGCAGGCGTCACAGAGCTGGCCTGAAGCCCCGTGGGTATAACATGTGCCTGGAACTTCATCCTAATAGTGTTCCCCAGGAAAGACTAGCTCCCAACTGTCCCAAGAACTGTGACTGGAATCCATTGGTGACCTTCTTGCCTCTACTTAGGGTCATTTTGTGACTTCAAACCAGCAATCCTGAGCCACTATTAGGAATCATTGATTTTTTTCTTTTTCTTATTCTGTGTGTGTATGTGTGTGTGTGTGTGTATACTGGGGCTTGAACTCAGGCTGATATTCTACCACTTGAGCCCCAGCTCCACTTCCAACTTTTTGGTAGTTAATTGGGGATGAGACTTACAAGCTTTCCTGTCTGAGCTGGCTTTGGATCACAATCCTCAGATTTCAACCTCCTGGGTAGCTGGGATGACAGGCATGAGCCATAGGCTCTTAGTTATGTTTAAATCCCAGTGTCAGACTGCAGAAATCACAGGCTTGTTCCTGAGCAATTGCAAGTAGAATTAAATAGTCAGCAAGACTGCGGGGTTAAGAGTCAAGAAAGCAATTTTTTTTAACAAAAACCAACTTCGATTCATTCTGTAATATTTCCTATTTACATTGAAGAAATGTCAATTCTTGGCTTTAAGCCTCACAAGAGACCAAGGATTTAAAGATACTTATGAGACAGATATAAATCTTTGATAAGACAATAACCACAAAGAGAGATATACTGGAAATGTTAAGCTGGTTAGGTTTGGTCACAGGCTTTTCTTTTGTCCTGACTTGACTTATAAACATCTGGGTGTTCCACTCACTCGTGGGAAGAACGGCTCCCCTCCCCCCTCCCCTTTCACTGTGCTGTATGCATGTGACACAGCACTAGATGACTATGCCAGCTTTCGTGGTAGGGAAGAGCTTTTGGAAATGTGCTAATTGTCCTTTCATTTATACTTGGATCCCTAAGGCTTACCTGTGCAGTGTGCCCTTATCTGGGTGACTGGTATGACTGTGGTTGTTCCCTGGAATGCCAGCAGTCCCCCTGAGTGTCTGAAATTTCCCTAATAGGAAGACCCGGTGCATCTCAAATCAGAGCACCTGCTGAGAATCTCAGATGAACTGCAGAAATCAGAATGAGGGTCTGGACAGGGACTGGGCCTAGGGAAGAATGAGAGCCATAACCCATGACAGGACTCTGAGTCTTTTGTAAGTTTCTACGATCATGATCAGATCTAGGGTGTTGGTAAGAAAATCTAGCAACAAAGACAAAAAAAAAAAGCATTCAGGAGTGAAGCACATTGCTGGTGCAGCTTGAACAAGAGAAGACAGCAAAGATGCTGGTGGTGATAATGTGAGGCAAAGAGTCATCGGAAGGACAAGTGGGTATGGTGGTCTAACTCACAAGTGATCACGCTTAAGTTGAGATCTTTATGCTAACTGTTAGAAGTGTGGACGCCAACTGTCTTTGACACTTGCTAATGATTATTAGTGGCTGGACAGAAGCACAACCTAAAATGAGTACTAATGATCAGTTCATGGATTTTTGGGTATGGGCCGGAAAGAAAAGTCATGAATTTAACTTATTCTCTAGATGACCATTAAGCCTTATTTGCTCTTTAGGAATGAAACAGAGGGGACCCTCTGGTGACATACATCCTGGAGGTCTGAAGGCCTTGTACACCTGTGGTACTCCCCACGCAGGGAGCTTTGCTGGCTGGAGCTCCACCCGTGACTGCAGCGCCTTGTATCCTTCCTTTCCCGGTCATTCCCCACGTGAAAGAACCACTACAGCAGATATTTAGTCGTATAGACCCAGCAAGAAGGAAGTCCCTGCCTTCTCCCTACACTGAAGCCAAGCCAAGATCCAAACACTTACACATAGCTGCAGGAAACAGGGTCTCCCACGCACCACCCATCTTCTAGGGCCTCAAGGCACTCCAAGGACCTCAAGATCACAGTGATGCAAAACCAGTCCTGCCAAACGCAGTGGGCCATGGTGAAGACCGTGGCAGGCAAGTGTTCGGCGGCAGCGGGTTTTGTTGGACAAGCTATGGAAATGCTTATGCCACCATTTTGCTTGAGGTTCCACTGTGCGTAGGCATAGTGGATGGAGTCAGGGCATGTGTGAGACAGAGGCATGGCAGCAAAGTCAGGACTTTATAACAGAGTATAGTGGGAGAGTTCTAAATCATATAAACAGTTCCATCATGGTGTGTGGGGAGGGGGAAACACACACACACACACAATTGAAGCTGAGACCAGGGTCTGTGCTGCATCTCAGCCACTATGAGTCAGATCTCCAGATCTAGCTCACTAGACTGAATGCCAACCTGCTCAGCCCAGTCTGCCTTCCCCGCTTCCCTGTTCCTCCCCGTGCATGGTGTGGTCCAGGAGAGACAAATAAAATGGCAGAGCTGTGAAGGGACCAGACCAAGTCAGAGCCCAGGCTACCCTGTTCCTAAACTCAACTCAGACTACTACTTCCCCTGGTGGTGGGGCAGTGGGGGGAACTTTTCCTCAGCTTCCCTCCCATGTCCTGGTCCAAGCCTAACGCAGCTGTCCCCACCTAGACAGACGAATCAGTGTTGCTGATGGTTTTGTGCTGACTCCTTCTTCTCCACCTGAAAATCCCGGGCTCTGCCATGACTTCCCTGACCCCTGCAGTCACCGCACACTGACCTCTACCTGTTTGACAGCCCTGATTATCTGTCACCAGGGACTCATGGTGACAGTGACCCCTGACCTTCAGCCCTGCAGGAGAGCTCACAATCACAGGCTGACAGGCATCCTGAGAGACCAGCCAGCCTGCACGCGGACCATTGTATTACAACCATGTTCTCACCTGGGTAAAGGTGACCCGCAAAGGGAGACTGTGATCTACCTTATTGAAGAGAACATCCCCGTCAGAGATCCCTGCCCTCCAGGTTTCACTGTCAAACCAAGGCTTTCCTGGCAGAAAGAAAACAGCCCAGTGGCAGCCAGCCACCCATTAGAAAAGCCTCATCCACAGCCTTCTCCACTTCTGGCCAACTCCAGCTTCTCTACCTCATCAGGGACAGGCTCCAGGCCCTCCAGCCATGCAGGTGGCTGTCCTCTGAAGGGTCTTCGTGGCTGTAATAAAACCTGCTTCAGCTTCCTTCAGTGAGATCTGAGGGGGAAGATGGGGGTCGCGGGGCAGGGAGGGGCTGGATCCTCAGCATCTCCAGAGCACTGTGGACATTATCTTATCCTGGAGAACTGCTCAGCAGCCCCTGCACAGCAACCTAGTGTCTACAGTGGCAATGGGGCCTCAAGGGGGCCATGCAGGCAAGGAGCAGCTGCTTTTAAGGAACCACGTATGCTGGACATTGGGAATGCATGGGGCAGGGTCTCCCCAGTAGAGACCTAGAGATTGTGGCTTCGTGGGCCAGTGGCATACCCACTGAGTGCTCCTGCACTCAGCAAATGGCGCAGGGCTCTCACTGACATCGGAAGACACAAGGAGGGGAGGTCAGATGCAGCCAAAGCTTAGGTATGTCCCATGGCTAGGCCAGTAACACGGGCAGGAGCCTCCACTCGCACAACCAGAAGCAGGAGGGGTCTGACAAAGTCCTGGTGCTTAATTGTCCCCTCTGAAAACTCTCACACACACAAGATTTTGCCTACCATGTCAGAGGTGTTGCTGAACCCTTGGGACCCCGTGGATCTAGGCACAGCAGCTTGGCCTCCTCGGTCCCTTCTTGCTGTGGTGTCATTCCGTGCTTGGGCTTGCAGTGCAGTGCTGGCTTATCCCTCCTTTGGGATAAATTCTTGGAACCAAGGGGTTTAAGGCCTCTGAGTTTAACAGGATCAGGGGAAAGCTTCCTTCTGTCCATCTTACTCTGGCTATACATGCACAAGAATGGGTGAGGGAGACTACTTTTGGGGTGCTTGCTTTCCATTCTGGGGGGGGGGATTGCTATATTTTCTCTGCACAGAAGAAAAACAGGAGCATAACTTATAAGCCCAAGTTCTGAAGTGCTGCGTTTTTGATTGTCTACTGTGTTTTCCCACAATTGCAAATACGTTCCTTCCCCCTTGGAATTTGGGTGTGTGAGGCCATTCCTCCCCACAGCCCAGATGCCGGCATAGAGCTGTTGGAGCCTGGGTTCCAATCATTGATTGCTCAGCCTTCATCCATATCCATCTCAGATCCTCATTGGTCTGGGGCTTATTAAGCTCTCCCTGTCTGTCAATAAGCTGCTATTATTTCTCTCTCTCTCTTTCTCCCTCCCCCCCTCCTCCCTCGCTCTCTCTCTCTCAGGCCAGCTTCCATTTGGCCAGAGAAAAACTAATGATTGTTTGTTAGTGAGGAGGAACTTCCCAGCCATGAGTATGCATGTGAGCCCAAACTGGATCCTGTGGTATCTTCCCTCTGTCTAGTTTCTCCCTGCCCCCTGAACTCCTGGATGGGAGCGTCTGTCCTCTAGGGTTTGTCACAAGCAGATAGTCCCAGAGAAGTAGGAATCTGCATGGATCTTTCTGAGTAGCCTTTATTTATTGATTGATTCCTTGGCTGGTTATTATTGGGTGGGATCACCCCAGGGGAGACTCTGACCAATAGGGAGCCCAGGGAGATCTGGCTATGGGGTTGAGCCCTTCCTGGTAGCTTCCCAGACCCTTTCCTTGAAGACATTAGTTGAGCTCTGACAGCCATTTGGAAACAAGGCTGTGGTGGGTTAGTTGTCCTATGTTTTACCTATTATTTCTTCTAGCTTTGTCTGCTCCTACCTTCTCTCACCCTTCATTCCCTAGCAGGAACTGTCAGATTACCTTGACACAAGAATCAGATGCTAGTTCTGCCACTTCTAAGCAGCATGATCATGGCAAACTTCCCTGAATCTCAGCTGACTCTTCTATGAAAGGAGAATCAGAATGTTTGTGTCACAGACTGGTGTGAGATCAAGTCTGGTGGTAAGTAGGTAAGACAGCCAGGACTTCAAGAATAAGACAAACACATTATTCTTCCCAGGAAAGCCATACCTCTTGCTAAATCCTTGGGCTTGTTTGCGCCCTGAGTGCTGGCTGCCCTCCTCCTGATCTGTCTTCCTACAACCTGACCATCACAGTCTGCTCTCCTTCCCCAGGAGGTTCGACAAGTCCAATGCCAAGTTCTAGCTCTCACGCTGCTTGCTGCGCTTCAAGTCAAACAGCTTGCTCTTCTCTGAGGAAAGGCTTCGCTGTTAACCACGAAAGGGAAACAGAAAGTTGAAGCCAAAATGAGCATTAAGCAAGTCTCAACTCTGACTCTTGTCCTGCAGTGCGACTTCCGTGAGGCATCCCATCTCTCTCATCCGCAGATCCCTTTCCTGTCAGACAAGATGGTCCTGAGTGATCCCCAAGAGTTCTTCTTCCTCCCCACCCCACCCCGTAATTTTAAGAAGCAAAAGAAGGAGTTTGTGACATCTTCGTGGGCACTGACCTCTCCCCTTCCTTGCCCTCGCTCTTCTCTGTGCTTCTGTGTGATTTGCTGACTGCAACCCTCTTGCCACAGTGTTCCTTTCAGAGTCAGCACCCTCCCATGGCCTGCCATTGTCTCCGATCATCACCGTGGGTGACTCAATACACTCAATCTCAGGCGCTCCTTAGTTTACCCAGGGATGATCAGCCACAGTCTTTCCTTAGGGCATTGTCTCCTTTTCTCACACAGTCACTATCTCAAGCAATTTAGGTTCAGCACAGGGTTGGTAACAAATGACCCCGGGTCTTTAAGGCTTACAAGAGGCACTTCTTCTATTCGTATTCATGGTGGTCGCAGAGCTCATTCCCACATCTTCTTCATCCCAGAACCGACACAGCGCCATCTGGTGGGGATAAGCAATAGCATAACCATGCAATGACATCTAATGGGTCAAAGTAAGGGTCCGGTCATCAAGCGTCAATGGACCAGGAGGTGCCAATCTTTCTTTAGGGGATCCTCTTAATTTCCATTTTTCTTTGCCAGTACCGGGCTCCTTTCTTGCTCCTTCAGATGGTGGCTACCACTTGAATCAGGGTTCCAGGCCCACGTTCTAATGCTTACTTGGAGATAGATGGAGTCTCACAGACAGTTCTCCCTGGCTGGCTTCAACTTTTAATCCTCCAGATCTCACCAGCACCCAATTTAGGGGATGCATTGATGATAACTATCTACCTTATCATAAAGCCTCCTTACTGGAGTCCTCTAGTCCTCTCCCCCCCACACCCCTCACCAACATCCCACCTTGTTTTCAGTGAGACGTGAGGTAATTTCCCTAAAGCCACGCAGCCAATTAATTGGTGGATAAAGGGGACCTAGAGTCCAAGTATGTCTGATGACCTTAAATTCACACAAGGGAACAGGATCAGGGGACACAGACCTAATTCTGTGTCCTAATTCTAAGCAAGTTATTTCTGCTGCAGGGTGTGGCTTCCCTTCTGAAAGGTGGGGTAAGGGCATCATAATATTTGTGAAATCCTGGGTAAGGTTTCCTAAGGTATTTCAGCATCTGTCCCAGGAAGACCTCTGGGGATAAGCCGGTCCCCTCCCCCATCTTCTTCACTTCATGCCTCTCCTCTCTGTTCACCAGCCTTGATTCAAGCCCCTCTGCTCATTGTTCTAGAAACCAGAGAGAAACAACTCAGGAAGTAAAGGATCCTCAAAGACTTCCTCCTCATCGCCACAGTCAGCTTGACCTCTTCTAGCCCTGTGTATCTTTATCTCCGCCACAGACAAGAAGTCTGAGGCCAGGAATAAGAACTGGGAGCTGTTTTGGATTCTCCTGCCACACCTGAGGGGAGGTGTGCCCGCAGGTTCGAGAAACCCTCTTAGACCCTGTGCAGTGTCCGGGGAGGGTGGGCGGTGGGTGGGGAGGGGCTGGAGACTAGGAAAAGGGTTTCACCGACAACTGTCATCAGTTCTAGTTGGCTTTGTGGTACACAGTTTCGGTTTTCAACATGCCTGAAATGAAAGCCCAAGAAAGTCTGTTCAAGCAGAGCCATTTCCTGAGAGATATGACAGCTCACATTTCAGGGAGATATATACATTGCAGACATCCTCCCAAGGACAGACCTGCAACCTGTTTGGAATGTGTTTTCATGATGAGATGGGGAGGGGTATGTGAGTAGATCGCTGGTGGCTATGTTTGTGTTTCTCTCTCTCTCTCTCTCTCTTTCTCTCTCTCTCTCTCCCCTCCCATGCACGCTCTCCCCTCCCCCTCTCTCTCCCTTCTCTCCCCTTGAAGCACTGTTTTCTTTGTTCTGGGAGTCTGCGTCTTCTTAGAAGGTCTAATAACAACACCGATGGTCCCAATGTATTGATTCCTCACCTGCCTGAGGGTGGCAGCTCCTCATCCCTCTGTCTTGGCTTCCCGAACTTCCCTGCATGGGGAAGGGTGAGGACCAGGAAGACATGGGCTCCGTGCTCCCACTGAGACCAGAGGCCATCCCCGGCCACCGGATTGTCAGGCTCAGTCAAGGGCAGGGCACCATGTAGCAGCCTCGAGGGCTTGTACTGACCTTAACCAGATTGTGCTGGGAAGGAAGATATGTGTTTTTATGAGAAAGAATGAGCCGGCCCCTCCGGGGACAGGGCTGGGACACGGGGTCTCCAGCCCCCACCCAGCAGGCCGAGCGTGGAGGTAAAGGTAGCCCCGCCAACTCTGTGCACAGATTTGTTCATTCATCAAAGCTTTTCTGAAAGTCTTGTATATGCTCTAGACATTGTCCCCCAAATCAGATACCAGACACAGTTCTTGAACATTATGAGGAGTGGACGATGTATCAGGAGAGGGGTAAATACGTTAGATGATCTATTAGAACGCCTCTAGGAAGAAAAATGAAGACAAGAGACAGGATAAGGAGTCCTGGGGCAGGGTATAGTAGCAAAGGAAGCAAGGACTGCCGGTATCTGCAGTAAGAGAAGTCCAGAAAGATTTATAGGCATGCGCAGAGGTCCTGAGGTAGGAGGTGGGAATGCTGCTATGCTCAGGAGCAACAAGAAGGCCAAGAGGCTGGCCTTTCCTGCTCGGGAAGCCCTGAAACTCTTATCTCCAATTAACCTTTAAAATGCTGGCTTTGAGAAAAAATAAAAAAAGAATCAAAGGGACTGTGCATCAGGGCGCGCACACAAAAACACCCACCTGAGCTCCACATGTCACGGAGAAATTTTCAGGAAGCAGAAAGAAAATTAAGCAGGTCAAAGTGACTGTAATAGCATGTTTCATTTACTCTCACATATCCCAACTACATCAACTTGTCAGCAGTATAAAAATTACTAGTGAGATACTGCGTCTTCCTTTAGTTCATGCTTCTGAGATCTAGTGTGCGTTTTACGCTCGCAACATGTCTCAGAAAAGTCACATCTCAAGTGTTCTGCAATCTTGTGAGGATACTAGTTGTCCTACTGGTTTGCAACAGAATAGAGGGCTAGCTGAGCACCAGTGGCTCACCCCTATAATCCTAAAGAGCCGAAGATCAAGGTTCAAAGCTGGCCTGGGTAGGAAAATCCATGAGACTCAAGTCTAATTAACCACCTAAAAATCAAAAGTGGAGCTGTGGCTCAAAGTAGTAGAGCACCGCCTTGAGCAAAAGAGCTCAGAGACTGTGCCCAGGCCCTGAGTCCAAGTTCCACAACCAACAGCCGGTGGAGGGGGGGATGGGGTAGAACGGAAGCCAGAGCTCTTGGTCTGTCACATTATTCCCAGCCCTTCTCGGTGCTTGAGTGCTTGAACAAGAGTACTCCAAGGCCAGGCCCTGACCAGTGGGCCTCTTCCTCTAACCTCCTCTCCCCTTCAGCCATTGGCTCATCTAACCTTTTCCAGAGCTCCCACCTACCCCCCCCAACCCTGGCCAGCATCTAGTGAGTGACATGGGTCTTTGTCTGCTTGTCTGGCCAGAGCACCGCACTGGGGGAGGAAGGAAATGGCACTCTGGATCCTGATTGACTCACAAGGGAGAGACAGTCACTCCGAAGCTGGGCCATGGACAGTGACAGCATGCTGGACGGAGAAAAGACCTGCTTCTTTCTGGTCGGCTTGCACACCCATTGCTCCACAGGAGTGAGGGCTCTTCCCAGGCTTCCAAGATGTCGAAATGGTCTTTCTGAGCTGTGGGAGGGCCAAGCTTTTACAAAGTACTGGGAGTGGAATAAACTCCCTTCAGCCTGATTTCTTGTATTGGCCCTTCCCCCACACTTTCATGAGCTTTGTGGGTGCCCTTTCCTCCCAGGCCAAGTTCATCTCAAGTAGGTGCATTAATCTTGGACTTCCGAGAGGTTAGGACCTTCCCCAGGACCAGCAGCACTGCCATGTCAAGCCTAAATCCTGGAGTCCCTGTTCAGGCCCTTTCTGCTCTCTCTCCTTCCAACCATCCTCACCTGGGCCTCCATAACCCACAGGTGTAAAACACAGCCTCACGCTAGTTTCTTTGGTGTTTTCCCCAGAACCTCATCCCACTTCGTCTGTTCCTCAATTCCCTGAATCCCGCCAGGGACATGGAAATAATTCAAAGAAATTCTACTACAAAGATGAAAGGGGTTGCTATCTGCCAGGTATTTAGCTAATTTCTGTGCGTGTTTCATAACCATCCCAGGAGATAGGTATGTTTCTCCTACTTTAAAAGTAGGGAAACTGAGGCTGGAGGCAGGGAAATGACTGAGCCAGACTTTTCAGCTTCTAAATGCAGAGCTGAGAGTGAGATCTGGGATGTTCAGTGTCTGGTTTCAAAGCTCACCGCCTCCTCCAACAGCTCCATGGCTGTTCCTTGTCCACAGGAAGTGGAATTCAGCCGAGGAGACTGCACAAATGCATGGAAAATTCCCGAGACAGTTTGTATCCAGAGCTGTTTCATAACTGGGAAATCTGGAGGCAGCGGCAGAAGCAGAGGCTGCCCAGCTCTCTAAGAAGCTGTCAGAGCGCGCCTGATCCCTGCTCCTCCGGGCTGCTCCCTGCTCCTCCTCCACTGTGTCCTCCACGGCCCCTCCTCTGGTCCCATCCTCAATGTTCCTCTTGCTTGACTGACTGCAAGCAAAGACCACGAAAACCCCTCCTCGCCTCACCAGACAGCATATGCTGTTCATGGGAAGTTAAACAATTGCGCTGCGAAATAACAGCTCCGCACAGAAGAGGGGCGATGTCACAAGGCAGGGTATGATTAATTGCCAAATGAATTATTGAAATTGTAATTGCAGACAAGTTCAGGGGAGCGCGTGATTGTCGCAGGCTGGAATGGTCAGGACAGGCTGGAGAGGAGGCTGTGTGGGGTTGGAACAGTGAGGGCTGGGGGCGGGTACCCCCCTGGGGGGAGGGAGGGAAGGGTACTCCTGAGAGGTGGAAAGAAAAGCTACAGAGGGATGGAGCAAAACAGAAGATAGACCTTTCCCAGTGTGCGCTGACTTTCTGGCTCTCAGTTCCAGTCCCCTAGCCTCCCTGTGTCTGGTGACATTTTTTTTTTGTCTGTGCACCAGCTGTTCATTCTGCACAGCAGGTTACAAAGGCAGGTCTCAACCATCAAAAGGGAGGAGAGGCATACCTCAAAGTTTGGGCTAGAGAAGTAAAACATTGGCAAGTTTTGCAACTCCATGACACTGAGGTCCAAGCAATTATAGAGAGCCAGATCACTTTTTTTTTTTTGCAATGTAGGATAATAAGTTAATCAAAGCTATTGTAGTTATCCAGACCTGAGCCCAGCTACTGACTCTCTGTCCTGGAATTGTTATGTGCTCTTGGATAACTTGTTTAGCCTTTCCCTCATCTGTAATGTGGAGCTACGGCTGACCATCTAGTGTGGGCTTCTGGAATGCTTGGGATTGTGTATGTCAGATGCCCACCCAGCGCTGGCGTGTGGTAGCTTAACATCCAGCTCCACAAAAGATCAGCAGAGTGGTCTAACAGGAAATGAACAGTAGCTGGGTTGTTTTTCTCTGTTGTTGATTTTTTTCTTACAGAGTCATAAATAGCTGGGGTTTTTTGTTTTAACAGAGTCATAAAGGGACAGAGGTAGCAGGCATGCCATTTGGCTAAGGGCACAGGGGCAGAAGCAGAGCAGACAATGGACAAACATGCCAGGCACGCAGGCTTGGGTCACTAATGGAGAGGAGCAGAAGGCTGGGCAGTGCAGGCAGCCTGTAGCAGCTGGGAGACGGGAATTTGGACTCGAGCCACGGGTACGGTGCGGAGCTACCATCCCGAGGCAAGTAGGAAGACTGGGCAGAGACATGCGGGAAAAGGGCAGTTTATTTTCAAAAGTACTGCAGCACATACAGCAGTACACACACTCCGAGGGCCACGGAATGCCTGTCAGGGTAACTCTTTAAAAGCACGTGTGCAGTGAGACTAGCATGTGCTTCACTTTCCCTTGGGTATTACCTTTTAGCTTCAATGTGCCTCAAAGAGGAGCTGTCCCCGCTGGGGGGGAGATGGGTGGGATGTCTGCACCTTTCTTCACCAGGCCTCTGGGTGGGGCAGGTTCAGGCTTGGCTGCATAGGCAGACAGATGTGTCCAGGAACAAGAGAAGCAGAATCTGGGAGCCTTGTGCAGTGGGGACAGGGCTGCACAGATGGCAGAAGGCAAGAAGAGGGGACTCATGGGGGACCTGCTGGGGGAAGGGTACTGAGGAAAGGGGTCTGAGCAGGGAGAAAGTAGGGGGGGGGGATGACAGGAGGGGTTGGTGGGCCTCTGGATCAAGAGAAGCAGCTGGGGCAGAATAACCTACAATGCTGGGGCCTGGGACTTGGGAGGGATAGCAGGAAGCCTAAACTGTATGGACCTGGATTAGCGTCTCCCAAATCTGACTAGTCATCAGACTCAACAGCATGTGTTTGTGCCAAGACCTACACACAGCATCTGTATCTGAATCCTCAAGCCACCCTAGCCTAGGGTTGGCCCTGGGAACCGAAGGCTGACACTGCCCCTAGTGGCCATATGTGGTACTGCACACAGACTAGTCAGGGCCTTCTGGAGTCAGGGCTGCTTAAGGGCTTGGGAATTCCACTTAAAAGACTCTGCCAGCCACCTTCTCCCCGGGCCAGCCTCCCCCAGAATGCTCTGCTGAATGAAAAGAGCTATGCATGTCAAGCACGTGTCCAGCAGCAGTCTGATCCTTGAGCTTTCTGTTGCCTTACTCATGTCTGATTGGGGCAAAGGGGAGTCAGAGAAACAGACAATCCCTAACAGGTATAGCCAGGGAGTTTAGATTTCAGTTGCCGAGCCATATACCACATTTCTTCTTTTTCTTCTTCAAATGGATTTGAGTTCAAAGTTCCAGTCTCTATCTGCTCCAGCGTGAGGGACCCCAGATCCTCTGACCCAGGATCTCTCCAAAACATCAAAGATCTTTTGCTGGTCCCCTGGCTATGTGCCCTGCTACTCAGCAGGAGTGAGGAGTCAGTGAATTCACATTTGTGTAAGGTAGGAGCAAGCAGTGCCAGGCCCAGAGCACTCCATATACATTGCTATTGGTCATCTATGCTGTTTATTACTGACCTATCCATCTTACTGTTCTCATTGTCACTTCAAGTTGCATCACTTGCCGGGCGCTGGTGGCTCACGCCTGTAATCCTAGCTACTCAGGAGGCTGAGATCTGAGGATCGCGGTTCAAAGCCAGCCTGGGCAGGAGAGACCGTGAGACTCCTATCTCCAATAAACCACCAGAAAACAGGAAGTGGCGCTGTAGCTCAAGTGGTAGAGCGCTCGCCTTGAGCTGAAGAGCTGAGGGACAGTGTCCAGGCCCAGAGTTCAAGCCCCACGACCGACCAAAAAAAAAAAACAAAAGAAGTTGCATCACTTATGGGGCTAAGGAATCTTCCAGAAGAAACAAGAACGTCCTTCTGGGTCCTTGTTCTCATTCCAATTTGCTTTTATCAGGTAATTTACAATCTTCACTCTGACCCCAATCCATTCTGAGGAAGCCTTCCTCCTCCTTTCTTCTTTCTTCCTTCCTCCCTTCCTTCCTTCCTTTGTTCCTCCCTTCCTTTCTTCTTCTCCTCCTCCTCCTCCTTTTCCTCTTCCTCCTTCTTCTTCCACCCTTCCTCTCACTGTCTCTTTCTCTCTTTTTCTCTCTCATATCATTGGCATTAACCATAATCTCTTCACTTTGTTCAGTCTCGCACTAGGGCACAGAGCACATTGCCTTTGCCTCTGAGCCATTTCTGAGGGCTGACTGATACAGAGGAGGAGAAAATGTCATGAATAGAGCTGAAATTCAACTCAGGCACCATAACCCCAAGTCTCTGAGACTCCACTTCACCACCCTTGCTACTCACAGAGCTTGTCAGAGTGTGAATGGCTGATAGCGGCTTAGTGGAACCCTTCTTCTGCAGACATCCAGGGAAGTATGAGTGGGAACTATCCAGGCTTCTGATGTCCTTGAGTCTCCCCCCACCCCCACTCCTCCAGGCTTCAGATCCACATCACCTTCATTCTACTTGCTCCATCCTTCAGTCAGTGATAAATCCCAGCAAGGCCTAAGGCCAGCGCAAGCTGGATTAAAAGTCTCTAGAATGGGCCTTTGGTCTTCTATCCTGATTCCTGTGTGTTCCTCCTCTCAGAGAGTCTGGCTGCCAGCTGAGAGGGCATAGCCCTGAGAAATGCCTCCCAGGAGGGTTCTTAGGGTTAAGTACAGGGCTTTGAGTGAAATTGGAATTTCAATAATATAATATTTAAAATCCTAGCTATGTATGTTCCAAATGGGGCACAAAATACACATATACCACCACTTATTTGCTATTTACCTGACATTCAACTTTTAACTGGATGGTCGGTGATTTCCTTTGTTACATCTGTCAACATCCCCGCCCCAGGACATCCATTTCTAATCTAGGTCCCCACAAAAGCCATCATCTGCATTTTCCAAATCCTATAGACAATGTCCATACATGCACAAAAGCGGGTATCCCTCAGGACAAATGCCTCAGACCACAGAGACACTAACAGCTCTTGGCAGCTAGCATCTGGGCTCTGTGGGTCTAAGGCCGGGTGCAGTCCTGGGTGTACAGATGTGTAACCACACTCCTTTGGTGCTAATTATAAGCGATATTGTCGGTGCCATCCCTCCCTCTATGCTGCAGATGAGGGACCCAAGACACAGAGAACCAAGATGACACATCAGAACCGCAGAGCCAGGCGGCCAAAGGCAGCTCTACAGCTCATGACCTGGCCATGAGGGACCAGAGCCTAGGCTGAAGAGACACAGCACAGTGTATATGTAGTACCGCAGCTGCCAGATGGGCTGTGCAGCAGGCCGCTCTCCCCCTCCAATGTCACATACAACTGTGAACTGTACACTTACTCATACAAACACAGATACATTTCTATCCAAAGTGCTGATGGTGCATTAACCAGCTGCTGGTGCTGTCTGTCGCCGGGAACATCTGGTATGCTGCCATTAGAAGGCACATTTACACAGGAATTGCTTTGTCTCCTGGAATGAGTCAAGCCATGCTCTGCTCAGGTGTGCTTTGGTGTGATCGTGGTGTCACAAGCCCCCTCTTCCCCCCTCCTCACACTTTACCCATACCTAATCTCTAAGGCCACCCCTAAGGCAAGGCCCCTCCCTTCTGCAATCCCACTGGACTGATCTTCATTGGAATATTCACTCTGGATCAAGGAGCAAAGCTACGGGCTTTGTCCAGGTGGATACATGTCCTCATGGGGTTGCAGATGGAAAGGCAGAGGTAGCAGTGCTGGGTGGAGAGAGACAACTGAAGACAAACAGCATGAAATCTAGGCCAGGATGAGAATCACCAGTCCCCCTCTGCACGCTGCCGACTCGGCGCCTGCCCCACCTCAGCTTTGATCACTTGCTTCAGTGGCTCACAGAATTTAGGATAACAGTTCAATTATTACTGCGGGATTAAGGTGGCAGACGAACAGACAGATGATGTGCTACATAAGGTCCCGAGTACGGAACTTCTCTTCCATAAAGTTGGATGAGGCTACTTCTTGGCCTTCACCAGTCCTGAGATCCTGAATTCCCTTCGTCGGTATTGTCACAGAGGTCCCATGATGAGGGCAGTATGGAGTAAGGGCACTGGCTATTGATGGCTGTCGACCTCAAGCCCCTCCCTCCTTCCTGAAGGTGGGAGAAACTAATCACATGACTCGTTTCCCTGGAAACCAGTTCCCATGTGCCAAGAGTTACCTCAATAGCATAAGCTCATTTTATTTTATTTTGAGGTTTGGAAAAGGTTTATTTGGCAACACAGAGCAAAACAAGAAGAAGAAATAGAGAAAGCAGCGCACCTCCCACCCTGATGAGCGAGAGCAGTGGTGGTCCGCATCCTGGTTACATTTATACCTTCTGGACTAAGATGGGGAATCTGATTGAAGATTTCCCTATACTGGCGGTCAGCCATCTAACCTCTAATCCAGACATGGAGACCTCAGGGTGGCTTCCCTATCTCACCAATGAGAAGATGCCGGGCTTCGGGGTATGATCATCTGCTTTTTTTTCCCCATGATCCTGAACATTATTTTCTGGTCAATGAATTAATTCCCCACCACATTTTCTAGTTTGGGATCTATTATTCATCTAAGGAGACTGTAACTCATCGCTTAAAAAGAAAGAGGGATGATGGATGCATGTGCTTTCTTAAAAGGATTAATTTAACTTTTGCTGCTCTAGGAGAGAAAGAGGCTGGTTATGAATAACAAGAAAAATCACTTAGAATACTCCAAGGATTTTTAGGAGCTCTGTGCCAGAAACCAATGGGGAAGATCAAATACATACTTTTTTTTACTTTGTCAGAATATCTTTCACAGCCTTCAAGAAATAAAGATATGAATCCAGGAATAGCAGGAAAGCAGGCGGGAGGATGAAGAGGTTGAACCCGGGTCTGCCTCACACTGAATGATGTTAGTGTTCAGTGCTGAGCCAGGCAAACCCTAATCCCTGGAAGAGGCGTTCGGCCAATGCTTCAACACACAATAGCTGCCATCACCTATATCTGCAGGGTCCCCTCAGCCCTTCCAGACACAAGGGAAAGCAGGCTACTCAGCCCATTTTACCTTGAGCATCTCTGTTCCAGCCACCCAGGAACCGTTCTACCTGACTCTGAATTTTGAGGCAGCGGTACACACAGAAGTCAGGTCCTATGTGAGGTAAACTGCTAGATCATGGGGTACGGCGACCCTGATGGATCTCAGGAAACGAATCCCCTCCAAATGCTGTTCATTTGCTACTCACTACAACCTGAGGGTACCTGGAAAGCAGCTACAGTGGAAGAGGCTCTCTGGACTTCCCTGACCTGTCCAGAGAACTCCAATGTTAGGAACCCCACCTGCAGGTCACCTCACCAGGAATGCTAATTCTATCACAGGAGAGGAGAAACTTGGTCACAGGCCACCTGATCTTCCAGGGGTGTGTTCATCTTTCCCGGAAATAATATATTTGCATGTAAGTTGTCCCTGCCCTCACAGACGTTTGAATATTTACTTGTCTTTCAAAAGATGGCTCCGTGCTCATAATCAGCTTTAACAACTTTCCTTCCTGTCAGCCTGACTAGTGTCCATTTATTTGACAGACTCAATTATGAAACGTCAGCGTGGAGAGGAGACACTTTGACTCCCATACCATCCTCATTTCTACCCCCAAGTAGTCTACCATCTAGAGCCACCAAATGAAAGTGTTTCCATCCAAGATTTATGATTTGACTTTGAGCATCCCTATGTGTTTTTGTTACTAGTTAATTGATGGTTTTAGAACCTCCCAATGGACTCCACACTCCAGGGTGGCACTGTATCTATTCTCTTCTGGTAAGCAGTACCTACTGATGGAATGTTACCGCTCAAAACCTGAATGCAGCTCTGTAGTATCTTGTCTGTCTTCCAGGCCCAGTTCATTGTAGCATCTTTTCTTAGACAAGTTGTGAGGGGTTGAATTTGTGGGCTGTGTCACAAATGAATAGCAACTAACAACAGTTAAAGTATCCATTTAAGCAATAGCTTGTAAAATTAAGAAATATTTCCTATAGTTAACATGTTTGCTGTAGAGAAAGTCAAACCCTGCTCAGGCCTGGCTGTACACTAAGATCCTTACCCCAACCATAGCTCCACAATGCTGCTCAGAAGTGGGGGAGAATGGAATCAGAGTCCTACATCCAGTTCTGGGTGGTCATATCTGGCCACTCACCTCAAAGAGAACAAACTAAGCAATCATGAGACAATGACCAATTGGGGAAGATAAAAAGTAGGCATTTTAATCCATCTGTGGGGTATTGACATGAGCTTCAGGCTTATGTAGAGGAGAAATTAGGATGAGAGGCGTGCATAATTAATCTGCATTGGCCAGAGAGTGACCTGGTTGATTATTATCTCAGTTCTGGTTGTGCAAGTTGGCCTGCCATTGTGCTGTTTAACTGAGGGGACAGTGGGGTTCAGGGATGGTTGGTCTTTCTTGTAGATGCTCTCATCACGGGGCGATCTGTCTGCAGGGCTCTGCTGTTCGTGGAATCCAGGGTGAGGACAAGGACTGGAGACTTTCCAGTGCCTTTTGGAGCCTGGAACCAAACATTGTAAAAGGTGACAGTCAGCTGATCAGTCATAAGGGAGGATATGGGTTAGGTATCATCAGTTGTAAGACAGATATTCCTAGAGTAATATGCATGCCTGTGTGCTGAGTTAAACAGGAATCTGATCTAAACATTTTAAGACAAAGGCCACAGATGCGAAATAAAGGCAATGATATCAAGCATTTATTCTTCTCTTACTTACTTTGTGGGACTAGTAAAGAGTCAGTCACTGCTTTGTAGCAAAAGTAGTTACTAAGAATTTGCTTGCTGTAAGTAGGAGTGTGGGGGGGGAGGCAGCTGTATCACAAGCTTTGTCCAGGAGGAAGGCTAAATGTCCGTCCATCTGATAGGACCTTCTAGCTCAGGGCTCTGGTAGGAGGGTCATGAGGTAGGCAGCTGGAGCCTCCTCAGAACATCCAAGGAGGGATGGAGGTCTCGGTCAGTTTGGGCTGCCAGACAGCCTTCCAGAGCTAGGATGGCTTAAACAACAAACATTTCTGCCTCGGTCCTGGAGACTGCAAGTCTGACATCAGGATGTACAGGTGGACATGTTCAGGTGAGAATTGTCTACTGGGTTGCAAACAACCAACTCCCAATTATGTCCTCGGGTAAAAAGACAGCACTCTGCTCTCACACACATTTATTCATTTATTTAATTTATTTATTCTGAATGTTGAACTCAGGGCCTCATACGTGCCAGGCCAGCGCTCTACCCCTTGGGTACTAATTCCATGGAGAAGCCTCCCTGCTTGACCTGTTCAGTTCCCCCAGGACCCATCCACATAGCCTCACATCAGGATGAGAGTTTCAGCATTCAGGTGGAGATGTCTAGAGAGGAGGGTCTCTTGAAGTATCTGCTTTCCTCATCAGGTGGATCCTCCCTTCCTAACAAAGTCTCTCGAATAAATCCAGAATATCTGGCTCAATCCCATTCCTATCAATCCCGTGGGAATGGATCCTTTCCTCAGCATCAGTAGCTTGCTAGCTATGTGTGAAGTTAGTTTCAGGGTATTCTTAGGAAAGCTAACAGGTGAGGGTGTCCATAGAATGAACTTTTTTCTTTTTAATGTATTCATAAAGTGTACATTCCTAACAAGGGCTAGGGATTTTTCAGTGCTTTCTGAAAGTAGAACCTGGAGGGTCCAGCTGTGTTTGTTGTGTGAAAAATTCAGAAGACTCTCTGCCCTCAAAGTGCTGATTGAGGCACCAGGCATGGGAGCAAGAAGGCCCAACAGCACCTATCTCATTTAACCAGCTTTCTTGGGAAAGGGTGGTTGGCAGGATGCTGGTGTCCCTGCTGGACAATTCTGTGTAGGAGAAATTGTTCTAATCACTTCCTAGTGCCCAATGGTTACAAATTTAAACTCAGGGATCAAATGGTTTCTTTCTTTAAAGTTTAACAAGTACGTCACAGAGATTTTTATATTATAGTTTACTGCACATCCAAAGGGCTGAACACAATCCAGTTACACGGTGCAACTTAATTAGCCTCATACATTAAACATATCGACTTTATTGATGGGTTTTTGTTATTGTTGTTTGGGGAATAAAATAATGCATGTACTGTATTCAGCACAATGTCCAACATACAGGTAAGCCCAGTAAATATTAATGATTATGTAAATTCAAAGTCTTACCTCTGTCAAGAGTAGGGTGTGGTAGTCTGGAGGTTTCTTTGGGGGTCTCTCCCTTACTGTTCTTCTCCTGTCCCTCTGAGCTTCAGAATGCTTGAACAAAAGGAAAAGAAGGAAAGCAGTACTATTTACTTTCCTAAATCAGTCCAAATGTTTTTCAAAGCCTCTGCAAAGCAACTCTCTGTTCTTGAAGCTGAAACTTCTCCTGTCTCTGCTAAGGAGCCACATCCAGGGGTTTGTGGAAGAGCAGTGCATTCTGATTGCTGGAGTGGATTAAATTTTGGTTATGGGTAGGAGCTGGTGATTAGCTCTGATGACATCTCGGGGTATGGGTTCATTTCCCCTGCTCATTAAAGAATGAAAAGGCTGGAGAGTGTTTAAAGACAAAGTTTATTTGAAAGTGAAAAGAAAACCTTGTAAATAGGGAGATTCTCCATTCAGAGGGATCCCAAAGAGGAGTCCAATGGAGTCCTCCTGGAGGTCAGTTTTATATTATGGAACTCCTCCCAAATCTCCCCTTGGCTTTTTGGTGATTGTTTAATGGCTTTTACATGAGCCACTCCTGCTCTTTATGGGAAGAAGAAGCAATTGAGCAGGAGGTTGAGGCACTATAAGAACAAGAACACTATCATAGGTCACGTGTTTTCTGTCACGTGTTACATCCACACTTTTTAACCTCTATCTACATAACACTTTCCCCTTTCTTTCCCTTGGGAGAGCCAGGACATCTGAGGAGAGCTTCTCCTCAGATGAATCAGCCTCCTGAAGCCAGCATTTGGATCCCATGATGGTCAGTCTTACCCGTAGACTGTGGAGACCTGCCCTGACCCTCTCAGAAGTGTGAAGTCAGCTGAGACTGCGACATACCACACCCAGAGAAGTTAAAACAGAGCTGCAGGGCTTGTCTGCCCTATAAATAACCCAGGCTATAAATATTTATGTGCTTTGGGCTGTGACACTGGTCATCTCTCACTTTCCCTCTGAAGAGCAGGGTGCTGCAAGGTCAGAGAGAGAGAGAGACAGAGACAGAGACAGACAGAGACAGACAGAGATAGAGAGAGACAGAGAGAAAGAAAGAGAGAAAGACAGAGACAGAGACAAAGAGACACAGTGAGACAGAGAGAGAGAAAGAGAGAGCACGAGAGAGGTGGTGAGGAGATGGTAGAAGGAAGGGGACAGGGTTTGTAAAAACCTATGTGCCAGTTGCTCTGCTTCTGAGACAGTGCAGAGTAGAGGCAGAAGAGTGTGCTGTAGCATCCCGAATGCGGCCCTCACAGAGTTGAGGGTAGGTATATCAAGAAGAGATTGGAAGGCTGCAGTAGAGCTGGAATCTAAATTGCATGAACACATGTTTGGGCACCCATTATGTCAGAGCTGAGTTCTAGATGCTCGTATGTTAGAGAGGGGGGGCTTTCATGCCTATTTTATGACTTTCAAAATCAAGGTGAGAAAGCAAGCATGTTTGAACAAACTGAGAAGGATGAGGCAAAGATGTGCCAGGGAGGAAGACTGAGTGGTCATATCCCTTTCCTCTAAATGACCTATGGAAAAACGTTCCTAAGAGAAGTGTGCGTGCATACATCCACACCTACCCCCACCACACACACACAGGCACACATGCACACATACACACACATGGCAAAGCTTCACTGTCAAAACTGCTATCACACTTCTGCACACATCCAGCCTCACAGAACGATAACGCTAAAGGCAAATGATATTGGATCTGTAGTAGCTCTCAGAGGAGACACAGGAAGCCTGTCATTGACCACTATGGAAGCGTTGGGGGACTTGTCCTGCACAAGATAGAAGGTGCCTCCCATGGAAGATGAAGGGAAGTTGCTGCCCAAATCTCTCTGAACAAAGGAGGGAAAACAGGGACGCCCAGCCTTCTTCTCAAAGCCGGGCTTTGGCAGTACTGTTGAATGTCTGTTAGCTGTATGGCAGTATGTTGAGGTAGGGGGGTGGGAATGAGATCATATAGCATAGAGAGACTTGATTAATTTGGACAATTTACATTCTTCTCAGGAGAACATTTAAGAGAAAGTGATAGGGTAGGACAGGTTGCTTGAGGAAATACTAGGGCAATACAAATAAAAACAGAATCTTCCTCCAACACAGAAATCCTCTGCAAAGGTAGTAAAAAGAAAAAGAACTTTTATGGTTGAATAACAATTAAACGAGGATTCAGTGCACATCTCAGGCAATCTGCTAAGAGGTTGCAAAGACAGAAAAAGATCCAATTTCTCCACATAGTTAGGTAGACACAACCCCTAACATCCATATCTTCAAGTACACCAAAACTTATCCTCAAGAGAGAGAACTTGGCATCATCTTTTCCCATAGAGTTGGTCCTAATGTGGTCTTGGTAGTTAAGGTGACCACCTGTGTTAACTTTAATCCAGAGGAAGTAATACACCTCCTGTGTTTTTACAGGTTTAACAACCTGATCAGCAATAAACCGAGCCACAAAGAAACAGTCTCAAAATATCTCTTAAGAAAGAAGAGTATTTTGCAAGTTGAACCAGTGTGCCTATGGAAGTTATGCTCTGAGTTTGTCAGTTTTTTGGGGGTGTGGGTGGGGTCACCGTGCGATGACAATTTAAGAGAAACAATTTTAAAAGATAAAAGATTAATTTTGGCTCACAGTTTCAGTGGTTCCAATCCTAAGTCAGCTAGATCTGCTGCTTTGGGCCAGAGGTGAGACTCAATAGCTTGGTAGCACGAGTGTGTAGTAGAGGAGGATGTTCATCTCATGGCAGCCAGGAAGTAGGGAGGAAGAAACAAGGTATATATTTCCAGTGACCTGCCTCCTCCAATGGGGCCTCATTTCCTCTTTTCCATCACCTTCCAATAAGGCCATTAGAATCTTCAGTATTCTCAATGGCCCATTAACTGCTAACCAAACCTTTAACACACCAGTTTTCAGATTGAAACTGTTACTGGCTCTTAGCCTTCCAGAGACCTGGTAGAGAAGAACACCATCTCTCAAAATGTTTGCTTCCCATCCCTTGAGGAAACACTGCTCTGTTAAGGGCTGGCAAGAGGTTTATGTAGTCATTAGGAGGATTTATATGCATTCAGAAAGACAAAGACATTCTGAAAGGAGAGAAGGGAAGTCTTTTCAACAGAGAGAGGCTAAGCCTCTCCTTTTCCATTTGTATTTGCCCTCACCGTCACCTTCTCCTGTTACCATAAAATAACATTACAAACTTCTAATTATTTTCATTATAGTTTGTGCCTTTGTCTGAGCAAATGCAGTCACCTAAATATACAGCAAGTCCATAGTAACACGCAAATAAAGCAATTACCAGAACTACAATATGATGGATTTAGAAATTCAGTGTAATATTTGCCTTGGGGGAAATAACCTTCAATTGTAACAGAAGGGCGTTTGCTTTGTTTATCCATCTCTGGTGGAACTGGAAGAAGCTGCATCTTGATGTGAATGGAATGATTATGCGCCTGTCTTCTGCAGTTCATTTTTCTAGTAATTAAGTGCTTTCCTCTTCTACATCATCCTTCTAGTTCAACCAGTTAACGTTCTTGTTATGAATCTTGCCGCTTGAGTACCTAGATGTATAGTCATTACTCTTATTTTGAAATTGTCAGGAAGTTCTAGGGACAAGGTTTCTACTTGTTCTAGCTACAGAAATCAGATTGTTACACTTGTAAGCCCAGAACAAGTCAATCCTGGGAGCATCGTTTAGAATTCTCCAGAAACACGAGGTTTGGGGAACCACCTCTGGCATTCAGAAAGGAAGAGAAATTTCACAGACAGCACTGTTTCCTCCTGAACATGATGCTCAAGGTAACTCTCGCAACTGTCAAGCATCCCAGGGGAAGAGCGGGACATGTTTGGGGATGTTTCTTTTTGGTTCGGTTTCCTGCTGATCAGTTACTGTGAACATTTGTTCCAGGTCCTTTGTGGGAACCACCACATCCGGTCCAGTCCTTCCATAGTCTGGCTTCCCCCAGGAACCATGATCCCAGCCATGTGACTCATCTACAGCACTCCGAAAGGACTCCTCTTTAATACCTTCACAGCCTTCTTTCCTCCAGAACACTTTCATGTATTTGAAGTGTTCCATTTGGGAGGTATAGCTTACTTCCTCTGGCTACTCCTTCCAGATCTTTATGATGTACAAGTTTAAGACTCATGGTTTCTGGGAGATGAGAAGTCTTTGAAGTACTGAACAGAGTTTTTTGAATGAATTCAGTTAATTTAGGCAGATGTGCCCTCGGACCCAAATCCATGGCCTCTCAGACATAAGTTTAAGGAGAATGTTGTGTTTGCTTTCAGAGAGGTTTCTAATTTTATTTTCAGCTTATTTATTTAATTACTGTGGAACTGGGGATTGAACTCAGGGATTTACACTTACTGTGAAAGTGCTCTGCTGCAGAGCTACGTAACCTCAGTTCTCATTGTAATTTTTAATAAGGCTAGTGGTTAAGACTTGGCTAAATCTAATGCAGGCAACTGCTGGATCTTACCCAAAGAGAGTTTGGTTTTTTGTGAGTTTGATTTATTGCTCTACTTGTCCAGAACACTGGGGCTTTTAAGAATCTGCAAATATTTGCATAATTTCTGGGCAGCTATGGAAATAAAATGCTGTCCTCTGATTCAATGTGCTTTGGTATCTGCAAGAGTGAGGGCCTTTCCCATTGCTTCTGAAGGGAGAAAGGGTATCTCTCTCTCTCTCTCTCTCTCTTTCTCTCTCTCTCTCTCTCTCTCACACACACACACACACACACACACCACTTAGAAAAAAATCTCATCTTCCATATTCATTCATTTTAGGAAAACAAATGAACCCCCTGGTAAAGTTGGTCAGGAAGAACTTCCTGGCCTTACTTTGGGATCTACCTGAGAAGAATTCTGCTATCAGATAGCACATCTCTTTTTCATGCTTTTAGTGATGTCATTGTTGCAATAGTTATAAGGAGCCTGGAGTCTTTAAAAATGTTTTTTTGTTTAGGCAATTTTATTCAGGACATGTGACTAACCACGCAAGTAAATAGAAATTTATGTTAGCTAACTTCCATAGTGAAGCTAAATTTAGCCTCTTTTATAATATTTTCATCACTCCCACTGCCCACCCCTCTCACTCCCACTTTTTGAGACAGGGTCTCACTACGTAGCTCTGGCTGATCTCAAACTCACAATCCTCCAGCCTCAGCTTCCTCGGTGCTCAGATTACCAGCAATCTGTCAAATTAGGTTAGAGCCTGGGGCACATTTTCCTAGTGACTAGCAAAAATAGCAGGGGAATTTCAAAACTTTTGAGGAATTCTTTGCTACAAATATCTAACTCTTTTGTAAGTAAAACCATACAAAAATTTAGAGTCATCTTGTAGAGGTACAGGTGACTCAAAATGTGTGTGTCTTTCCAATAGGAATTCCGTACTATGCTAGCTGGGCACCTATGGCTCACACTTATAATCCTATTTACTCAGGATGAGATCTGGAAGATTGAAATCAGAGGCTAGCCCAGGCAGATAAGCTTGCATCTCTAAAATAGCTACCAAAAAGGCCAGCTATAGTTGGGGGTTTCATGGTAGCCTGTGAGCTGAGCAAGCAAGCAAAGAGAGTTTAAGGCTTTGATTCAAACCTTAGTACCTACTAAAACTAAAGCCATGCTGTATTGGCTTTAGTTCTAGGTACCCACATACTCTATGCATTATGGCATCTGAAACAGAGATCTGAGAAATACTTCCCAACTATAAGCCAACACACCACTTTGATTTTCATAGAAAAGTAAGTGGGAAAACCTGCAATTCCCAATGCTCTGTGACATAGCAGCAACTTTAGCTATGCAAATGCTTCTTCAGAAACCAGAATGTCCAGAGTTACACAATTGCTTATCAGAGATGGTCAGAGGTTCTGAACACTATGCAAAAGCTGGGATCCAATGTATTATACTCCACTCCCCCAAATTGTCTGCAATGTTCTTTTGTAGTATTCCTTTTATGTGTAAAATCGATGGGCTCCTAGATTGCCACACTTCATAGCCTTCTGCTCATAGTGAGAAGCTCTAATATTCTGCCACAACTTGGCAATACTGCAGTTTGTCTAATGAGGCTTTGTGACCTTGGAAAAGCAAGGAATTACAGTAAAGCCCAAGCATCTGTCATTTGTTTGTTTGTTTTGGGGTGATACTGGGTTTGAACTCAGGGCTTTGTGCTTGCTAGGCTTGAAGCATATGTTCTGCATTCTTTTTTAGTTTTTGAGGCTACCAGCAAATCATGGCTATGTGTTGTATGACCACACATGGGCAAATTTCCTCTAAATAATTAGAGAAAATAGTTGGAAAGGGTCTCAACGCTCTTGAGGGATTCTGTGCTACAAAGATCAATCTCTTTTATGAGTAAAAGCAAACAAAAATTTAGACTCATCTCCAATAGGTGAAAGGGGAAAAAAAAGCAGAACATAAACTGCAGGGAGATTCTGAATGAGAATAGCTGCAGTGTTAGTAACTACAGGAGTGATAAAAACGACAAATTGACTTATTTCTACAATACTGCACAATGATCTGTATATCTTTTTGAAGTATACCTTCTTTCTTTACTGGAAGTATGGTAATATGACAGGGTGAATATCCCTTGTAAATTATCCCTTATCTTCCTAATTCTTTTATAATCAGTCTTATCTCTTTTAATTGAGCTCTTGACAAAGGATGTTGTTTTACACAGGCTAATCCTTATCTTTCTTGTAAGCTGTTTTTATTAGTCCTATATCTGAAAGTAAAGCAGCATCATTACTCCCTAGGACCCAGGGCAAGTTAGTGATCTGGTCTTCCACAGCATAGTGTGTGACTGAGTTTTTATCATACCCTTATATTTCTAGAAAGTACCTGGAACTATTTCAGGTACTGTTTTCGGGAAACTCTACTTCAATGCTTCCTGAATAACAGTAGCCATTAGCTTGCCCAGCAACTCTAACAACTCTGTCTCTCTGTCTCTATCTCTATCTCTGTCTCTGTCTCTGTCTGTCTATCTGTCTGTCTGTCTCTCTGTCTCTCTCTCTTTCTCTCTCATCTCACATAGGGTCACAGGAGGATTAGGCAAGCATAAGAAAGATGAATCCTCAGTAACAGCACCTACCTGTATGCTATTACAGAGCAGAGGGCTGACCTGACATACCAACAACTTTCACTGACCTGTTGCCAGATAGAAAGTGGGCGTTTTCCAAGGAAGCTGCAGACTAAATGATCTACCAAGTTCTACTAGAAAAGGCAGAGACAGAATCACCGAGCACAGCCACTGACATACAGAGTTCAGCAGTTGACTTCAAGCAGTCAATCTTGAGCCATTTGCTGAGTGCTTCCTGAGTGTTGGTATTACTGGGCTTTCCTAACTGTGGATGTCTGTGACCTCCATACCCTCCAGTCTGTTTCTACAGACCTGTTGCCAAAGCTCAGCTGTGTGTGTGTGTGCATGTGTATGTGTGTGTGTTGGTCAGTTGTGGCGCTTGAACCCAGAGCCACAGAAGATTCCAATTTAAATATCCACAAAAGAGGAAACAAACACAGAGAGACTGGAACAGGCACCCAGTGCAGCCGCGTGGCAGCCACAGGCTCCAGCCAGAGAGCTATCCCAATTTATTTTTTTTCTTTTCCTCTCCCCCCTCCTTTTTTCCCCTTTCACGGCCCTCCAAGCAACTCAACCTCATCAGCACACAACACACTTGTGATCCAGAAACAGAATCTCAAAGCTGCAGCAGAATGCACCAGGAACAGCATTTTCAGAGACCAAGTGACTCCATGAGGAAACTCAAACAAAAGTCTGTCAGGGTCCTCCAGCCCTAGGACAGGTGCAGCCAGTGTCCTAATGCCAGAGTGCACGTGATGAGGCCTAATGGTCTCAGTGGGTCCTCTAATGCCAGGAACAGACTTGGCGGCTCTTTAAAGCAGGGGTCAGGCATGTGCTGGTCCTCCAAAATACAGATGTGTATCCATATGTGTGACACTGGTGGCATATTTCACCCAATAACCACACAGTTCATATTTCTATTAGCAGTCCATGGAACCTTCTCCAAAATTGATCATATCCTAGGATACTCAACAAGCCTGAGCAAATGGAAAAGGATTGAAGTAACTCTTTCATTCTATTTGATCACATGGAATTAATCTCTATCCCAACAGCAAAAGTTACTACAGAAAAGACTCGAACACATGGAGACTGAATAGCACACTATTGAACACTAGGTGGGTCACTAAAGAAATAAAGGATGAAATCAAAAAGTTCTTATAACTCAGTGAAAATTAAAACATACTGGAACCACTGGGATACAGCAAAGGCTGTGTTGAGAGGAAAGTTCATAGCTCTAACTGTGCACATAAAGTAAACAAATGGCTGAACTAACTACTTATAGCTGCTAGATAAACAAGAATAAAGCAAACCACAAACTAGCAGATAGAGAGATATAGTAAAGATTTAGGCAGAAATCAATGAACTAGAGACTGAAATATAATAAAATCAATAAAACAAAAACTGTCAAAAGAAAAGAAAAAAACCAAAAAGCTAATTCTTTGAAAAAAAATCAGTAAAATTGACAGACCACTACCTAAATTGATGAAGAAAAGGAGAGAAGAGACTCAAATCACCACTATTAGAGATGCCAATAGAATCATTCTAACAAACATCCAAGAAAAAAGATTATGAAGAGCTACTTTCAAAACCTATACTCAATGAAGATGGAAAATTAGTAGAAATGGATAAATTCCTTGAGACGTATAAACTGCCCAAGTTGAACCAAGAAGATACAAACCACTCAAACAGGCCCATAACATGCAATGAGACTGAGGAAATAATAAGAAGTCTTCCAACAAGGAAAAGCCCAGGTCTGAATTCTATAAGACTTTTATACTTGAACTAACACTGGTAAACTCCTCACACTTTTCCATAAAATAGAAAAAGAAGGATCAACTCCAAACTAATTTTATGAAGCCAGCAAAACACTCATCCCTAAGCCATCCAACAAAAAGAACTATAGATCAATCTCTCTGATGAACACAGATGAAAAGCTCTTCAATAAAATACTAGCCCACAGAATTCAGCAAGTAATAATAAAAAATCATACATTATGATCAAGTAAGTTTTATCCCTGAGATGCACAGCTGGTTTAATGTACATCAATCAATAACTGTGATACATCACATTTACAGAACCAAAGACAAGAACCACATGTGCATCTCAACAGATGAAGAAAAAGTCTTCAACACAATCCAACATAATGTGAAATCTCTGAAGAAGCTAGGAATAGAAGAAACATACCTCAAAATGATAAAGGCTCTATATGACAGACCAGCAGTCAACATCATACTGAACAGAGAAAATCTAAAAAATGAAAACCAGTTCATCTAAAATCAGGAACAAGGCAAGACTATAAACTCTCTCTGCTCCTTTTCTAGAATCCCTAGCAAGAACAGTAAGGCAGAAAAAGACATAAAATGGATTCACTGAGGGAAAGACAAAATCATTGGCAGATGGCATGATCGTATAGCTGAAAGACTCCATTCTCAAGCTCTTAGAGCTTAACAACAACTTTGGCAAAGTAGTGGGATACAAAATTAGCCCACAAGAAAATCAGTCACCTTTCTGTATACCAAACTTTACAAGCAGAGAGGGAAATCAGGAAAACAACTCCATTTGCAATAGCATCCAAACCAAAGAGGCATAAAGAAAAACTTTATAGAGGAAACTATAAAAATTTGAATAAAGAAATCAAAGATGATATCAAGAAATAGAAAGACCTTTCATGTTCATTAATGCATAGAATTAATACTGTGAAAATGGCCAGACCGCCAAAAATGATCTTCAAATTTAGTGCAATCCCCATCAAAATCCCAATGAAGTTCTTTACTGAGATAGAGAAAACAGTCCAAAAATCCATAGGGAACTGTGGAAGACCTCGAACAGCTAAAGCAATTCAAGAAGAAGAAGAAGAAAAAAGCAATGCTGGTGATATCTTGACCCCAGACCTCAAACTCTACTACAGAACTGTGATAACAAAAACAGCTTGATATTGGCACAAAAATTGACATGAAGGTCAGTGGAACCGACTAGAGGACCCTAAAATAAAACAATATATTTACAGTCATCTGATATTTGAGCTCCCTTATCAAGAAGATATCTTCTTCAATAATTGGTGTTTAGAAAACTGGACATCCATATGCAGAAAACAAAAGTGGATCCCTGCCGGGCGCTGGTGGCTCACGCCTGTAATCCTAGCTACTCAGGAGGCTGAGATCTGAGGATCGCGGTTCAAAGCCAGCCCGGGCAGGAAAGACCGTGAGACTCCTATCTCCAATAAACCACCAGAAAACTGGAAGTGGCGCTGTAGCTCAAGTGGTAGAGCGCTAGCCTTGAACTAAAGAGCTGAGGGACAGTGCCCAGGCCCAGAGTTCAAGCCCCACGACCGACAAAAAAAAAAAGTGGATCCCTGTTTGTCACTATGCATTAATATCAATATGAAGTGGATCAAAGACCTCAACACCAGACTGGAAATTTTGAAATTACTGCAAGAGAGAATAGGCTAAAAGATTCCCAGGAGCACAGAAGACAAGAGACTTGACGAATGGGATTGCATCAAGATAAACTAGCAAAGTACATCATTGCTAAACTAGAAAGACAGCCAACAGACTGGCAGATCTTCAGCAATACATCTGTCAAAGGCCTAATATCCAGGAGTTCAAGAAACCAACCCATCTCAAAGCTAATAAACCAATCACTAAATGCGCAAGAGAGCTAAGGAGAGACTTCTCAGAAGAGGTAAGCATGGCAAAGAAACAAATGAGGAAATGTTCAACATCCCTGGCCATAAAGGAAATGCAAACCAAGACAACTTTGATCTCACCGCTGTTAGATTGGCCAACACTATGGATTTGAACAACAACCAATGTTGACAGAGATGTGGGGGAAAGGAACCCTATCACACTGTTAGTGAGGATGTAAACTAGTACAACCACTTTGGACAGCAGTCTGGAGCTTCCTCAACAAGCTAAACATAGATCTTCCCTACGACCATACCATTCCTGGGCATCTACCCAGAACATTACAAGCCAGGATGCACCTGCCCATTCATGTTCCCTGCTGAACTACTCACACTAGCCAAGTTATGGAAATAGCCTAATGCCCTACAATAGATGAGTGGATCTACATAAATGTAGTCCTTATACACAATGGAATTTTACACAGCTATTAGAAAGAATAATATTATGTCATCTGAAGGGAAATGGATGGACCTTACAAATCATGTGAAGTGAGGTAAGCCACACTCAGAAAGCCCATCGTGCATGTAAAATCAGATGTTTTCTCTCATCTGTGGAAGCTAGAGCTAAAACATACTGGGACACGATCAACTACCAGGACTCTAAGCATTCACACACAATGAGAGCAAAGGAGCACACTCATGAGGGAGGAACACAAAGGTACAATGTCTCTGTGGCTCTGTTCATATGAAATAATATTTATCAAAATGAAAAGAAAGACATATCAAGAAATAGGAAGTTGAAAGCAAGTGGGAGTAGCTATAATCATATCAGACTGAGCAGATTTCTAGAAAATACTAGTCAGAAAGGTAAAGAGAGTCACTGCATGTTAATAAAGCAATATTCCATCACAAAGGTAGAAACATTCTAAAGATACATGCACTGATTTTTGATGCCTCTGATTTCATAAAATAAACATTGACCTCAGCATCTATTCTCATCAATACATAAAACATCTATACTCAAAAAGGATCGGCAAGGGTATCTCAGAACAAAACACCACTATTGAGGAAATACACTTTACAGAGACTTAAAGCATATTCTATTACACATAGAAGTTCACATTCTTTTCAGCTGCCCATGGAACTTTCTCCCAAACAGAGTATTTCTACTGTTGGTAGAAATGTAAATTGTACAATCACCATGGAAACTAGTTTGAAAGATTATTGAAAAACTAAACATAGAACTTCAATATGATCTGACCATACCACTCTTGGGTATGTAGCTGAAGGAAATTAATTCAGCATGCAATAGAATACAGCATTATTATTAATAACCCAAGCTTTAGTAATAAGTAGATAAAATACTATTAATCCAGAATGTGAAGACAGCATGGGCAGTCTGCTATGGGATAGTAAAGACAGAAATTTTGTCTTTACATCACCAGTCAGATACAACTTTTATATTCACGTGACACTGCTTTTTGGCTTACAGCCAATCATTCTAATTCTCCAGTGAACCAATGCACTAGGCATGTGGTTGGAAAAGGAGTTTGCCAGGCATTTACCAATGCTGGCTTTTATTGAATCTGTGACAGTGGCCTTTGGTAGATCAGCTCACATGGAAAATGGCAGATACCATGTTCAGAGAACAGACGGAATAAAGACATATCATAGACCTGCTGAAATTTCCAAAAGTTAATTTTCCTTTAACCTTTCACTTTTAAAAGTAACTTTTATATTTTAAACTCTTTTAAAATTTCTTGATAATGGGAAAAGTTAGCATGATTAAAGTTTTAATACACATATGCTAATGTTGCCCTCTCTGCTCAGGAGTGCCTTTTAATTTTCAGGAATGCCTAAGGTCTTTCTAGAGAAGTCATATGACTGAAACTGTACAGGAAAGTGTTGGAATTCAACAGACAATCGGTTATAAAGCTAGAAGACTACCTTTCCCTAGGGGAACTGAGAAATCTCCAGAAATTCCCCCTGGGAGAGGCCATACAGAATTTGGGAAGTACAATTAAGCAATTTCTGATGGCACACAGGCTCATCAGATCACGGCCCTCAGATGGGAGGCATTTCAGTCATTCTGAAGAAGCATCAGGTTCCAAGTCTTCATGTAAGTGCAAGGAACCTAAGGAGCTTTTTATATTTCAATAGTGCAAGAGCAGGAATGGAAAAGAAAGGGAAAAGAGGAGAGGGAAAGGAAGATGAAGAAAAAGGAAAAGAGAAAGAAGGGAAGGAAAGGAAGGAATCAGTTTTGCAAAATATCCTTTGCTTGTCCATATTTAACAATCTTTCAGTGAATTGAATGAAAACAACCTCTTCTTTCCCCCTCCCCCCAACTCTGAGGCTTGTTCCTGGGCAAAGATGGAGACCTTCACAGCCCACTGCAATAACAAAATGTCCGAATTGTCTCACTACCTGTCATGCTTAAGCAGGGAAAATGTGCCCTGGTTCTCTCTCTGAAATCACACACACCAATGATATCAACACTGCTTGCGGCCACTATGTAACTCTGCAAAACCAAGTTTTTAGTTAGGTAGTGTGTCATCCAAATGGCTGTCCATATTCCTATGCTAGTCATACCATTATGGAAAAGAAATGTTATTTTGCAGAAATGCTTTTGCTCAAAGGAATGAACGCAAGCTGGGAAGACTGAATTGTTCTTTCCCACCCCTGCTGGCATGGGCAGCACCCAGAATATGGCTCAGCAAACTATGGCCTGCAAGTCAAATCCAGCTTCTGTCTCCTACATCCCTGATGGCTCATGATAGTTGAAAATAAAAACAATTGTAACCTGAGAATTTAATGAAGTTTAATTTTGTGGTGTTATAGGGACCCAACTACATTTGTTTACATTTTTGTCTAGGACTGCTTTCACAAGCTCCAGTGCAGACTTACGTAGCTGTGATGGAGATTTTATGGCCAACATGAGCCTCCCATATTTACCTGGCCTTTTGCAGGAAGAGTATGCTGACCCCTGACCAACACTACCACATAATTTTTGCTGAATGAGGCTCACACAGAAGTGGCTAGTGACTCTCTCTTCCCTCTGAGCAACTGCCCATGTCCATTGTAGACTTCTACTGAAAGTGTGGACTGAATTATCAGATGTTCACACCTCACCCGTTTATGGGATGAAACATTCTTCATGCTCTAACACTACTTACATTCTGCATATACAATTGTTTTTGCCCTAGTTCTTTCCATTGAAGATTTTCTGTGGTTCTTCCTCATGTTCCTAAACCCTTGGCCACAGATAAGCTTTGGCACTAGGGCAAAAGTCAGTTCAAACAGATCGCAAACATTCCCTACAGTTGATTAACTTCGGTAATTTCAATTTAGAATTTATGACTGTCTCAAAAGATTATCCTCAGGATTTTCTAGATTTGGGGTACCATAGTGTTTCCTTCTGAAACTATGAAAGAAGAAATGACTCACAGAGAAAGGAGGATAAATTAAAACCAGACACAATGGAAAGACTTCTTGAGTCTTCTTGAGATGTAATGCTTTCATGTAGCAGTAATTAACTGCAGGTACTCATCTGCATGACTAAATCATTTGAATGGCTGTAAATTTTGTGTACTATGGTTATACATTGATCTGTCCGGTACCGTTTGTTTTGCATATTCTGACCCTCACACCGTTTACTTTTTAAAAAATTCTAAATTTTTGATCAACTTCTTTTTCGGACTGTTTTAGATTTACAGAAAATTTAAAAGTAAAAACCCCTTATACCTTAAACCTAACTTCCTCTATTGACAAGTAACTATGTTACACTTATTAAAAATTTTAAACCAAGATTGCCACTTACACTTTATTTGGGTTTCCTTCATTTTTATATCCTTTTTCTGCTTCAGAATATCATCCAGGACACACAGAACATATAATCATATGTACTTAGGCCTTTGCTTTACTCAGAGTTCATTTTCGATGGCTCTGCTAACAGTATTTTTTGAATACTGACCAAGTATTTAGGAGCAAGTCTCCTAAGAGGGATTTGTCTGCTTTCCTCATTTAGGCTGGGGTTATTAAACTAACTTTAAAACAAAAAAAAACCCATCAAGTATCATTTTCTTTCCATTCTATCAACAGTATTTAACATCGACATGCATTACCTTCAATATTGGCAAAGTGGTATCTGTGAAGTTTCTGCATCGTAGTTTTTTTCTCACCGTACACTTTCTAGGTTTTGGAAGAAGGCACCAGCGGCAGCCTACATTTCAGTGGGGTTATGCTTTATCCCCATGAAAGTGGAATGTTTACATAAACAAATCAGGAACTCTGCTTGGAAAATTTGTCTTATCTATCCAATAATTTATTTCCAGCAGTATGGCTTCACGATTTTAAAATGCATACATACATGTATACTTTGGATGATAATCCCTTATTACTTTGTTGTTCATTTGTCCATCTTGGCCATTGGAGCTACTCATTCATTCCTTGTTTCCCTAGAATGTTCCCTTCTTATAGTTTCTTACTTGCTTTTGGAGATAACATCTCAGCTAAATCTTTCAACATAATCTGTTTTCCCAATGTACACATAAGGTTTATGTCTGCCCTGGTTACTCAGTGTACTTACCTGGACAAGATCTTGAGGGCCTGAAGCGTATTTATTTTTCTCTCTAGTATTACAAGTTTTCATACAGAATGGGAGCTCAACAAGTATTTCTAGAAGTCCAGAGTTCAGTAGTATCAAACACATTAACCAGAAACCATGTGAGAACTGATAAGTAACAGTTCTGTGGAACTGCAAGGTCTTACTATCATATATAATTTAATAAGCTCAGGATAAGTAGTTGATCCAAGTTACATTTATATAATAATTGCTTTGCTTAGAGAACTGGTGCCCCCTGCCCTCCCCCCAAAAAAGCTCATGAGCATTGTGGCTATTATTTCCAAATCACTTACTGCTGGCTGGGGATTGTATAACCACTGAGAAATAACCTTGTTGAGGACTATTCTTAAAACAATGACTTCAAATTTACAAGGTATCTTCCAAGATATACATTAAGATTGAAACAGGCTTTTGGGATGGACAATGCTATCAACTTAAGTGCAAACTCCTTATCTTAACTGATCACCTCTTCCTGATGGGACTCATCTTCATCCATTCTCCACAAATCACATTTTGCTATTACTGCCTTTCCCTCTTAACCTTGTAACAGAATGAGAATTCTCAACCAGGCCTTAGTAGGCTCCACTCTACTTCAACTGCATCCTGTAATTCCAACAGTCCAGTACCGGTCCAGTAACACTCATCTTTCAGAAGTTGTAGCTTAGTCTCATAAATCTTAATACTTAGGAACTCAATCTTGAGAATTTTGTAAAGTACTCAAGTCTGTGATGATTCCTATTCATTGGGTATAAGACAAGCTTTGTGAGAACCCCTAAAAAGCCACAAAATAGATTAAATGGAAATATACCTTGTCTACCTATATTAAGTATTTTTGGTGTTACAATGTGTATGATCTATAACCATTATTTAACTAGTATGCAGTTTTTACAAGAGTTTGGTAAGGATGTCTTATCAGAGACTAATATTTGTGTATGTGTGTGTTGGCCCTGGGGTTTGAACTCATGCCCTGGGTGCTGTTCCTATTTTTTCCTCAAGGCTAGTGTTCTACCCACATAGCCACAGATCCACTCCCGTTTTTTTTTTTTTCCCGGGTGAATTAAACATAGACCTGCCTGGGCTGGCTTTGAGCCAATCCTCAGCTCTCAGCTTCCTGAGTAGTTGGAAAATAGGAAGCCACCGGTGCCCAGTTTAGTTTTTTTTTAACTTTTTACAAGAAATAATTCGAAAATACTTTAAAGGAAAGTCTTAATTAAAAAGCTGCATGCTTTGATAACCAAATGCATCTAAGTGCACCCTTCCAAAGAAGCTAAGGGAACTAATATCAATTCACAATGAAGGCAGCCTGAAATAAAACATACAATTGAGTTCAAATATTTATTATTGCATACTTATAATTTCAGCTACTGGGGAGGCGGAGATTGAGAGGAAGGTGGTTTGTGACCACCCAGGAAAAAAATATGGGAAGACTTCCATCTCAACATACAAACTATGTTTGGTGTTTTGTGTCTATTATAGTTAATGTGGAGGTAAAGTTGCCATCTTATATGGCTTTGGTCAAAAGTGAAAGCTTATCTGAAAGAGAAATTCATCTAATGTTTGAAATGAACTTACTTGGAACTCATACAATGTGAACACCATTCATATGCTTTCTTGCATACATATTAATGTGCTTGATTATGGCATATTTCTCCAGACTCTGCAGGAGGTTACTTAATAGAAAGTACATGTATTGCTAATTTTCTGATATTCAGGTAAACCAATGTGAACCTGTGGCTGGTCTTAGTAATTTCAAATTGAGGGATACATTTGTGATACTGATTACATTATGCAAAACATCTTCATTAAATTGTCTTCAGCTCCTTGTTTTTATTTGAGTGTGGCAGGCAGCTCTACTATGTTCTTTTGCTTTTTGAGGAGAATCCTGTGTCTTACCAGGGGCCAGCCTAAACTGTCATCAGGCAGGGGTAACAGGTGCATCGCACTACCCCTGCTTGTTAAAATAAGGTTTCCTTGCTGGGACTTGGTGGCTCACTTCTGTAATCCTACTCCAGAGGCTGAGATCAGAGGATCACAGTTCTGCCAGCCTGGGCAGGAAAGTCTGAAAACTCTCATCTCCAATTAAAAACCAAAAAGGATGCACATGGTGTTGTGGTGGAAGTGCCAGCCTTGAACACAAAAGTACAGGGAAAAGTGCCCAGGCCCTGAGTTCAAGGCCTAGGATCAGCATACACAAAAAAGAAAGAGGAATCCTTATTAACTTATTGCCTGAACTAGGCTCAAACTGTAATCGTCCTGATCTCAGGCTCTCAACTAGGTGGATTACAGACAGGAGCCACCATGCATAGCCCAGTTTTGTTTTGTATTTTTTAATAAAATGTGTGGAGTATAATTTTACTATCTTTTGCTGAAAAGTGCTCTCAGATTTTAAAGCAGCTCTATATGACATGTGTTTGGTTTGCTAATCTTAATTTTAAAAAAAAAATTTTTGGGTCCAGTCGTGGGGCCTGAACTCTTGGCCTGGGCACTGTCCCTCAGCTCTTCAGCTCAAGGCTAGCACTCTACCACTTGAGCCACAGTGCCACTTCCAGCTTATAAGCTTTTTGCTTATATGGTGCTGAGGAATCGAACCCAGGGCCTCATGCGTGCAAGGCAAGTGCTCTACCACTGAGCCACCTTCCCAACCCGCTAATCTTACTTTTTTACAATTTGAAAATTACGTATAAAATAAATGGGCTAACAAATCATGATCTGTAGGCAAAATTTTACAATTCCATCTATTTTCTGAGCATTTGTTCCCATTCTATGTGTGGCAGCTTTCCTGCTTTACTGGCTGCCGAGTAGTTGTATCTCCAACAAGGATAGCACTAGTAACTGACAAGGCAGCTCTAACTGTCAGTATTAGTGCTATCCTGGTTGGAGCAAGGATGGGTACATTATGTGTACATTATCAGCACATATATGGCAGTGAGAACTAGCTTCACTTGGTCAAAAATTTAAGTCTAGGTCCGGATCCAGAGGTGTTGGGGGTTAGTACCAGCCTACAGTATTTCACAGTTGTTCACAGGTAAGTTTTTATAAAATTAATGTATGCTACTTCTTGAATGCTTATATCCTCACATTTGACAAAAATTTTAGCAGCTTATTGTGGCTCAATAAATTTTTATTATTTTTTGTTATTTATTTTTATTCAAAAGAATTTATTTCCCTATCACAAAAATTAGATAACCACACCACCAACAGCAGCAAAGTCCATGGAGTTATATTGATGGTGGAGAGTTCGCTGGGTATTCCCAATGTCCCAAAGGTCATAAAGGAGGAAAAAATGGAAAAAGGTATTCGAAAGAAATCTAAAACCCAGATGACTTTGGGAGGGACATCACACGACATTTCTGTTTCTTCTCTCACTGTCACAGCTGCAGTTGTTTTTCAGCAAGACCGAGCACAAGATGTCTTCAGTAAACCCTTCATACCAATTCTAGCACCTAAATGGAGGGAAAAACAGGATGAGTATTATATAATAGTTTTAAAAATAGAGTTCAGTGAATCTCTAATATGTTTATCAATGGGAAGCAAATAAAGAATATTTACCAACTGGTGGAATGCTCAAGAAGGTGAAGGTATTGGACATTAATCCTTTCTTACTTTCAATTCAAGCACTGCATGAACTCTTTCAGATTAGTTATCACCACAGTTAATTAGTAAGCTTTCAAGATAAATAACATGGAACATGGATAAATGAATTGATGGCTGATGGCATAGCATAAAAATAATATATTTGGAATATTTGTATCTATTTTCTTTTCAGAAAATTTAAAATATTACTGTTGCCAATTTTAATCTACTTATTTCTCCTACTGACAAAAATTAGTTGGCTCAAACAAACACTTCTCAAATACTAATGATTAATGTGTACATCTTTTTCCCTTGCTTCTTTCATTTTCAACGTCAACCATCTGGTATGATATTTTGTTAGTGCTACTATTTTGTTATTAAAAATAAGAGGAAAGCAAATGGCTAAGAAAGGACAGGGAACATGAAGGTAATTATGAGACACTGACAAAAAGAATTATTTACATTTAGACTGTAATTCCAGGTAGCATAGAACTAAAGGTACTATCTTTCTGTTCTCATACTGCTAAGGTTTGACTTATACCTTTGCTTCCATAATGACCTTGGTCTTTGTATTAGACAAACAGGTTAGTTAATAAATATAGAGATTCACACTGCAAAACAACATCTTGGATTTGTATACAATGTCTTCTAACTAGCGATCCTCTTACTTTAGCTTCTCAAGTGCTGGGATTACAACCTCCTGAGTGCTGATCATTATGCCATCATATTCATCTCAAAAGCCTAGTTTTCATTTAAGCTATTTTGGCTTCTTTTTGGAAAGGCCTACCCAAAGAGATAAACTAGCTACCTAAAAAAACAAGACTACCATCTCATACAATTTATTTGGTTTGGATTTACTTTCTGGGTGGCTATTGTATTCCCTACCTCTGATAAGCTGAGGAAAATCATGGAAAAATTAATGTTCACTGGAAGGTTAAAAAAATAAAAGCCTTTCTCATAATCCAGGGAAAATATGTAGGTATGCTCAGTACGTATACTAGTGAAACCTATGCACTAAAAATCTCCACCAAAATACTGTTGTTTAGAAAAATTTCACTGCTTCACCTAGCTTTATTTATCTAATAGTCCACATACAAATATCTAAATAGTATTATTTGACAAAATTTTTATTTCCTATGCTTCTGTTTACTAAGTGTCTGGAAAACATTGTATTTGAGTTTGTGACTGAGACTGTTCCAAAGAACATTCCATTTTCAGACTTCATCAGTGGCTTAATCCTGTATCAATCAATTTTCAAGCAACACTAAAATTTTTTCTCTATCCTAATTCACTTTAGGAATTCAGAAAAAAATCTACTTGTCAGAAAAGAAAAAGAAGAGAAACGTGAGAATGAGTAATATGAGAGTACAACATATTTAAGTGCAGTGCACAGGTACTTCTCATTGTATCTTGGACCCTGACTACTGAATGCCTTGGAGGTTAATTTGTAGAAGGGAAGCTAAGAGTGCTTGGCTCCCAGTTAATGCTAAATAGTCTTCATCTGTTATAACCACCCATCAATCCACCTACCACCTGTACAATCTCAATAAGCATTATCATCTTCTCCATAGTTACAAGCTACCTATTACTTTCTCCTTCAATCTAGTCATACCCAAGGAAGCAATGGCCCATAATTTGGAATGAACTTCAAAACTCAATATACTGTTATAGTCTAAAAAAGGTTCTGAGTTTAAAATGGAGATGTATGAAATAGCTTACCTTAATTGTACCCTGACTGTTAGCAGCAATCAGCACATTGGACTCCTAGAAAAAGAACAAGAGTTTTTAAGTACAGAAAAAAAAAAATCCTGAAGGGTACCTTCAAGAGAATAATTTCCTCTTCTTTCTTAACTTTACCCTAAGATACCAATGGAATCTGAAGTGGAGAGCCAACTTTCAATGTGCATTTGTCAGGTTTAAAGGAAAACTCCTTTTTTTAATGATTAAGTTCTAATACAAATTTTATTTTATTTATTTTATTTATTTATTTATTTTTGGGTCCAGTCATGGGGCCTGAACTCTGGGCCTGGGCGCAGTCCCTCAGCTCTTCAGCTCAAGGCTAGCGCTCTACCACTTGAGCCACAGCACCACTTCCGGCTTTTTTCTTTTTGCTTATGTGGGGCTGAGGAATCGAACCCAGGGCCTCAGGCATGCAAGGCAAGCGCTCTACCACTGAGCCACCTTCCCAGCCCCCTAATACAAATTTTAGAAGTAGAAAATTTCTGAACACATAGAAAAAAGAAAGGAAAAAGGATTGCTAAGGGATATAAAGCTCAGAAAAAAAAAAGTCTGAAATAAAATACAGGACTAGCCTTAGAAAAACAAAGCAATTGCATCCTCAGAACGCTTCACTCATTTTTTGACATGACATAGTAATTATAATTAGTGTAAATGCTGCTTATACCTTTGGGTAGACATTTATAATTAGGGAAACAGTAGAGAATATTCATCTTAAAGAAGGGAAGGTTGTCTTTGCAAATAATCTATCATTCAGCATATGTACGGTGTATATAACTCTGGTGATTACTTGAGTGAAAATTTATGCCACAAAGTGTGCATTATTACACACAAAGTGTGTATTATTATTACATAATAATAATAATGATAGGGAAAAGGAATGGCCAAGAATGAGCTCATCAGATAATCTCAGAAAGCAGTAAGAGCTGGGGCATGCTTCCTGTGACAGTGTGTATAGTTGGGCTATGCAGTATTATAGGCTTGCTCTCCAAGATAGACACTTAGGAGGCAGAAAAACTCAAGACTGCCACAGAGTCTAGATGGCTGAAGGAAAGACCAAATACAAATTATAGCGATGTGAAACAGAAAAAGGTGTCAAACTTCAATGAAGGCCAGGATCTTCCTGAACTTTCTTCAGGCTTCATGACTAAGTGATGGGAAGAAGAAAGAAAAAATTTTGACTTGTATGCTGGGAAAGTTACTTCGGCCAATCTGAGGTTTAAGTTCTAGTTTCCTTGATATTCCCTGGTATAAGTAATTTGTATTTTTACAAGTTTACATGTTTCTTTATTGTAATTTTCCATTTGGTTTTATAAAGCTACTTGTGAAAACAGCTCATCTTGTTACTACTGGCATATGAGGGAAGAAATCATTTCTCCAGTTACCACAACAATTTTAGTAGGACTGGAATACTTAGATGGAGTTAGTGGTGATAGCAACCAGGGTTTTAGTTGTTTCAAGGAATAAACGTGGGCATGGGCACTGCTGATCTTTTCCCAGCTGAAGGTTCTCCTTAAATAAACATTCACAGTTGTCCTTGAAAACAGTGACAGAATTCACTAAGAGAGGTTCAGTATCCTCTTTTGGGGGAATTATGGGTGATTCCTGTGACTTCATGTGTTCCATATTGAGAGGAGATGAAATGAGGAGACCAAGAAGATAAACTTGAGATTGACCTACTCTTTTTAGTGACCTAAATTTAGCAAATGGTTGGCATGGATTCTGAGCCTCTTTAAGAAATATAACTCACCCTGAACTCGTCAAAAGCAGACTTTCTAGAACAGAAAACGGCAAAGAGAGACACTGTAGGCTACAATATAGATTTCTCCCAACAAAAACTTTACAACCAAAGCTGTGTGATATTAGAACTGCCACTAGAGGACCCAGCGATGACTCTTTTATGAACAATACTAAGAAGCAAAGCTGCAAACAGCATGGAATGATTGTTGCTGTTTAAGAATGGGAATGACTCCACATTTTCCAAGAATCCTTTTCATTGGTGAAAGACGCTTTTCACCACTAGATGCTGTAGCCATGAAGAAATGCACTCTCTGCTTCAGAAACATACAGTGTCAGAGTTGGAATTTTGGATTAGGGATATCCAACTTGCATTACCTTACAACATAAAAACTTAGGCTTATATTAAATAAGATCATTTAACTAGATAACCTCTGAAGATGGTCCTGGAATCCGTGTCACATTAAATTCAAGAAGCAGACATATTTCTCATCAGGCTGCCTTTGGACTCAGCTTCCTGGACAGGTGGGGTAACAGGCATGAGCCATTAGCACCTAGCTCACAAAGAGGTCTATAGTCTTCTCTTAGAGGAAAAGTAACTTCACAGAATTTACTTCTGCATGCACAGACAGCTAGTAATTGGCTTTCAGGATGAACTAAGCCACAACTATGTTAAGAAAGTCTCTTTCTATATCTAATTAACAAAAAGTGGAACAATATAAATGTTACAAATATAGGCAGAGCAAATGAGTGAAATAAACAGTCTTTAGATTTATACAAATAGTAACTCCAAACTATATCATTATGGGTAAGTTGCTTAAAATATTTTGATCTAAATGTACTAAAAAATGGACAAATGCTAATAAAATTGAGACAACAGAATTACTGTTATGAACAAACAAAACAAATACATATGGGCTTGGAATTAAATATATATTTACAAGTGATTGTTCTGTGAGGTAAAATTGCTTCTAGCTTCAAAAAGAGCCAAGTAGCCCCAAATGATGAAATAATTAAATGGAAAACCAGGTTGTTATACAGTTTAAGGAAGAGGCATAGAGAACCAAAAGTTATGACATGAAAAAATATTTAGTAATAATGTGTTTACTTGATCTCAAAAGCAACTCTAACTCATGTTCAAATTTTTATTATAAAGGGCCTCTGTACAGGTCTGTGAATAAGTAGGACTTTAGAAACTGGCTTTGACAAAAGTTTTAACACACAGCCTATCCTGGCCTTGAGGATAGTTAAAGAATGAAGGTTAATTTTAGATGTCAACTCAACTAAATTAAGAATTATCTGTACTGGTAAAGTGTCGTGTCTGCAAGGGTGATTTCAAAGATGTGGACAAGATACGCCCTCTATGTGGGTTCAGCATCACCTAGTCAGTCACCTGGGAGACTGCACAGAACAAAAAGGCAGAAAGTAAACTAGCTCTCTTTCTCGGGCTCTGCAACTTCTATTAGTGCTAACACCCAAGTTCTTAGGCCTTCTGCCTCAGACTGAAGGTTACTCTATGTGCTTTCCTGGTTCTGAGGCCTTTCAACTTAAAGAGTCATCCTACTAGCCTCTATTGTCTGTCTAATGCGGAACTTCTCAGCCTCAACAGCTCTTGAGTCAATTCCCTATATTCTATTATTTTTCTCCTTTGTCAAGTGATTTTATGAAGAGATGTCGTATTACTTTTGGATCGCAGAGTTTACACTTCACTTTTGCCAAGGTTTGCTGCCACCAGTAGAGTCCCCTAATGTGACCAGAATGTTTATTTTCTATGCTGTGCATGGATGGCAAGTAGGAGCTCATACAAGATAGTTAAACAAAGGATCTAAGACAATCTTCAGCTAAATAAATGCTATTTCTAATCCGAATAGCTTCTTTTTGTCCCTGACCTCTTTTGGTATGTGGTTTTCCTAAACTGACATGGCAAAATGAGTGTAAATATGTCTTAGAAAGAATAAACCTCAAACTACAATCTATCAATGAGATCTTGCCCTTTAAATTGAAATGTTAACAGACCTATCTGCACTCTATAAAGGAAAAGGTGTACTTTGAATTATTATATCTGTTAGATAGACAATAAATGAAGTTGTATCTCATTTTACTGTCAGGTATAAGAAATATTTCTGAATTATCTGTAACTTTAATTATATTACTTTGATAACTTTATAGACTATGTGACTAATCTGTACAGATATCCAATGAGAAAGCTATCCAATCAACTTACAAAGAGAAAACAGTCTCACTGAGATTTCTGTAACATTAAAAATTCATATACAGAGAAAGGGGGTGAGAATGCAGTAAAAAAAAAAAAACCAGTGTGCATCCTACAAAATTAAAAAAGTGAGGAAAGGGCTGGGAAGGTGGCTCAGTGGTAGAGCGCTTGCCTTGCATGCATGAGGCCCTGGGTTCGATTCCTCAGTACCACATAAGCAAAAAGAAAAAAAGCTGGAAGTGGCGCTGTGGCTCAAGTGGTAGAGCGCTAGCCTTGAGCTGAAGAGCTGAGGGACAGCGCCCAGGCCCAGAGTTCAGGCCCCACGACTGGACCCCCACCCCCCCAAAAAAAGTGAGGAAACAGGTGAGTTTGAAGAGATGAATGAGAATGTAAAAAGGGGTGACACTGATCAAGATGCACTGTATTCACAAACTACTTTGTTAAATGGCAAATCCTTTGTACAACTACTTAAGGATAATAAAAATATTAAAAAAATTAATACACATAGTTAAAGAATCACCAAGGTGGAAAACAACTTACAAAGAATGATTAAATGCCTCAATGCTGCTTTGTATCATGTCTAACCAGTTTGATTTTTCAGCCAAGAAAAAGTTGCAAGGATTATGTGAGGAAAGAGAACAAAATAGACAAAGGTAGATACATACACACTTCTTTCCTTACAATGTTTTTCAAACTCTGAACCAAGTAGCCCCAAATCAATGTAATTATACTTGTTACATAGCCCTGACATTTATCCAACTATTTTTTAAAAATCCAACTTTTTGCCTGGGCTTTCCTCAAACCACAATCCTTCTTATCTCCAACACCCAGGAAATTAGGATTATGGGCATGAGCTATGATGGCATATGATATAGCTTAGCAGTAAGAGTACCTGTCTTAGCATTTGCAAGGTACTGGGTTCAATCCTTACTTAGCACTAGAAAAAATATTGAATGTACATAAGGTTTTATCACATTGTCATAATATATTCCTGGAATTCCAAGCATTTGAGAGGCAAGGTAGGAGTTTGAGGTAAGAGGTAGTTTTAGGCTAGTGGGGGCTGTTTATCAGGTCTTACCCTTACACGGCTCAAAACAAAAAAATTAAGAGAAAACCAGCTCAAAGCAAAACTTCATGGAATCTACCTATATCACATCTAAAAACACATGACCCCTTAGAAAAATATTTCTGCAGTCCTTCTACTTTCCTGGCTATAGATTTCTTTTTTTGCTAGTCCTGGGGTTTGAACTCAGGGCCTAGGTGCTGTTCCTGAGTCTTTGTGCTTGAGGCTAGCATTCTACCATGTGAGCCAAAGTGCCATTTTTGGCTTTTTTGAGTAGTTTATTGGAGATAAGAGTCTCATAGGAACTTTTCTGCCTTGGATCGCTTCAAACCATGATCCTCAGATCTCAGCCTCCTGACTACAGACGTGAGCCACCAGGGCTCACTGGCTAAATTTCTTTAATATGAAGTTAACATACCTATTTTCAAAAATGGTGACATAACTCAAAAACCAATTAAGATGATAAAATAGCTTTATTTATCTACTTTAGTAATTCTGTACATTTAACCAAAAAAGATATTAAATAAAATGTTGAAAGCAGTATTTACAGTGAAAGTTTCAAGTGTCTGGAGGGGAACGATCAGACTTAGCCAGCTGTGCCAAGTCAGACAGAGACCTCCATGTTTATGTAGGATGCTGCTATCTGCAGACAAAGGGTACTCCTCATTTGTCCACATGGATGGTTCTTGCAGCTTCCATTTTTAGTGTGCTTTATTATTAAAACTACTTTTACTATCGAGTTTTATGTTCCAATTTCCCAGCTACATAGAATTCTCATTTAAATACATATTAATGAATTTAAATAAGCTAAATAATCAGGATTCAAATAAAAGAAAAGGAATCATTAAAAAAGACACTTAGCATATAATGTCAAACTGATTTTTCATCCAAGGAAAAAAGTTGGGAAAATAATATGGGGTAGAAGGAGGAGTTAAGATACAAAGGTACACATACTACTTCCTTCCTTCCAATGCTTTCCAAACACTTAGCACCAAGTAGTCCCAATCAATTTAGTTATACTTGCTACACAGCATTGAAATTTATCTCCAGACACCTTCAACTTGTATCATATGTCAACATTTCTGGTTTGTATAAAGCTTATACTGAATAATGATTAAGAACAATGTACTTAAAAATTTATATACACATATGTAATTGTAAAAATGATTGCTAATGGTAAGAGCTCAGAAATGATTGGTACTTAAAAGATTCTCTGAACAAAGAATTGAAATTTTTATTTAACTAGTTGTACAAAAAAGCTGCTATTGAACAAACAAAGCAATTTATGAACACACTGCATCTTGATTATTACCCTTTTCAATGTTCTCATCCATTCCTTCTACCATCCCTTCTCACACTTTTCTTAATTTTGTAGGATATATATTGAATATTTGACTCATTCTCTCCATTTCTTCTCTTCATTTTTATACCCCCTTTTCCTTGACCCTATTTCACACCTTTGGACACAGAACTCCTAAGGATGTTATTTTCAAGTATCTTCCACACTACTCTGATAAATCTACTTCTAGAATTCTGTTATTTACTTTCTAACATAATAGAAGTAACAATTTAGTTAAAATTAAGAGTCAAGGATCTGTATTATTTTGTACTCATTATCTTGCCCATGTAATTGTAACCCCTCTGTACAGTATTTTCACAATTAAAAAAAAAGGACCTGCATTTTCGTTCCGCCACCAAACTGTTTAATCTTTTTAAAGATTGTATTTCTTCAACTATAAATAATCTTTGGCACTTAAAGTCTTTATAAAGCTTGAAAAATAGATAGGATTTAGTACAAACCACCCCTAAATCTGGAAAATAGGCTTCTCTTGACTTTTGCCCTTCACCTCTTAAGCAGACCATAAACAATTCTTTTCTCTGAAGCAGATCACCTATACCTGGAGGAAAGGAATGGCTTAGTTCTAGAGCGTTAGGGATATAAAGAAGAATACAAGCAGGCCTTGCTATGTTCCCTCTAGTTTACAATTATATCCCTTGGTCCTTAACAACTATACTCTTCCGTGACTATTCAACTATTCAGCTCTGAGCACGAAAATATGCATTTATTCATTCTTTAGGCTTGATTTCTGAAGCTCCTGTAAGTCTACATGCTCTCCTCTTATAATCTCTGGTGTTGAGGGGTTTCAACCATGAATTTAGCAATGGATAAGAAAACATCTCTCTGTAGGGCACTTTACAAAAAGGTAACTGGCTAATTGTAGACATCAAACAAAGAAATGGTATCTATTCTTACCAAAAGCAACCAACATTTCTTCACAATTAAAGGGTAGTTATCTCAAGTAATGACTGTATTATTACAATCAATTTAGTGTATCATTCTAGTCAGAATACTTATAATCTTATGAAAGTTTTTTTTTTAATGTAAAAGACATTTCAGGTTAAGATTATTTTTCTGTTGGGCTAGGAAGGTGGCTCAGTGGTGGAGGCCCTGGGTTCATTCCTCAGCACCATATAAACAGAAATGCCGAAAGTGGCACTGTGGCTCAAGTGGCTAGAGCGCTAGCCTTGAGCTGAAAAACAGACCCAGGCTCAGAGTTCAAGCCCTATGACCAACAACAACAAAGAGAGAGAGAGAGAGAGAGAGAGAGAGAGAGAGAGAGAGAGAGAGAGATTATTTTTCTATTTTAAAATCTTAACTCTGTTACACCCTTCCTAGAAAACTTAGTACTTACTTTGCTAGCTGTTGGTATTTGTATTTTTGTTCAAAGTAGAAGAACCGTAAATGATACATTTATGAAACATAAAGTAAACTATCTTAATGGCAGCTGATAAAGTGTAATCTATAGGTACATCAACAGCTGCAGAAACCAAAGAGAAACCAAACAAAACAAAAGAAAACAAAAAAACAGTGACTAGCTGGGTGCCAGTGGCTCATGCCTATAATCCTAGCTACTCAGGAGGCTGAGATCTGAGGATCGCGGTTCAAAGCCAGCCTGGGCCAGAAAGTTCGTGAGACACTTTTTTTTTTTGGGGGGGGGGAAGTCCGGTCATGGGGCCTGAACTCTGGGCCTGGGTGCTGTCCCTCAGCTCTTCAGCTCAAGGCTAGCACTCTACCACTTGAGCCACAGTGCCACTTCTGGCTTTTTTCTTTTTTTGCTTATGTTGTGCTGAGGAATCGGACCCAGGACCTCACGCATACAAGGCAAGCGCTCTACCACTGAGCCACCTTCCCAGCCCAACTGTGAGATTCTTATCTCCTTTACCACTAGAAAACCACAAGTGGTGCTATGGCTGAAGTGGTAGAGTGTTTGCGTTGAGCAGAAGAGCACAGGGACAGCGCCCAAGCCTCACAACCAACAACAACAACAACAAAAAAGTGACTATTGGGGAAGAGTGACAGAATTTATCAGAAAAGGACAAGGCAACACTGATATATCTTGAGTAAAGAGACGATTACAAATTTAGAAGCAGGAACAGGAATTTCTTTGTCAATGGAGGCTAATTGGCATTACACACCTACAGTACTGCATGCATACTTATAACTCCATCTATTTGTGAGGTGCTGGTTTAGAAGACTGAAATCTTAGGCTGGTCAGACCATATCTGGAAAGCAAACACAAAAGGACTAGGGCAGTGGTTTACGTAACAGAATGCTTGCCTAGCAAGCTCAAGAGGCCAAATTCTTTCTCTAGTACAACAACAATAAAACAAAATGAAACAAAACAACACCAACTCCTTTCTTAATGGAGTAGATGGTCTGGGAAGAAATAAACTTGGGCAGTAGTATTACGTCAGAATCCTTGGTATACGGCAAGGAGCTTATAGCTGTAATCCTAGCTACTCAGAAAGCTGAAATTTGAGGATCATGATTTAAAGCCAGCCAAGGAAAGAAGTCTGATTACACTCTTTTATCACCAATTAACTCCCCAAAAGCCAGAAGTGGAACTGTGGCTTAAGGGGTAGAGTAAAAGAGCTCAGGGACAGCAACCAGGCCTAAGTTCAAGCTCCAGGCTGGCACAAAAAACAAATCAAAACAAGAAAAAACACCTAAGTAGTAGATATGAAGCTTAAGTGTGAACAGTGTGAAGTTAACAGGAATGGAGAGGATGTGTGAAATAGAAAAATGAAAGGCATTTAAAATTCACATCTTTGATTATACATTTAAAAAGCTGAATATTTACTAGTAAATTTGAAATTTGAACTACTTCTGAATGATTTTTCTCCTCTATCTTCTCATATAATAGATACTGGGTTCTTTTAAATACACACAGGTTAATAGTGTATTTTACACTACTAAAGATTTAAACTTTACATTTTGTTAGTGTAAAGTGTAATTTTTAAAAATAAGTTTATTGTAAAAATACTGTTACAGTTACATGAGCAAGGTAATGAGTACATTTCCTATCAAGCATCGTTACCTCCTCCTTTGTTTGTAAAGTGTAATTTTAAATTTAGAAAAATGCATTCACAGTGACAGAGATAAAGCAATGGATAAATTTTAGATATGAGGAAGCAAAAGGAATGGGAAGATGAAAAGTAGGAATTTAGAAGAAAAAATAGGAGCAACTTCACAGAAAGCATTATTACAATTTGGTAAATAGAGGAAAAATATAAGAAAAATGATTTTGGGGTTCTAGGCTTAGACAAATACAAAAGAGTGATAAAGCCAGAAAGAAACAAAGATGTCAACATTTCAAAAGTGAAAAGAATCAAAGGGATGACAAACTGCAATGTTTATTTATAAAAAGTAATTGAAGGCAGGTGCTCTCAGCCCTGTAATACCTAGCTTTCAGAAAGCTGAGATCTAGAGGATCTCAGTTTGAAACCAATCTGGGCAGAAAAGACTACAAGATCCCATCTCTATCTTCAAATCCCTTTCTATATAAAGGTATTTCAGATACTTCTAAACATTTAGAATGTCTTTTCAAATTAATATTTGTCTTCCTTTAAAAAGAACTAAAACAAAAAGGGCAGGAAGTTTTAAGATTTGTGTCAAATTTATGTTTTGCAATAGTCATATGTACAACAGTGTTTATAAATGTAAGAACCATCTAAAATGTAATAATTATAGTAAATATACTAAAATGATAATAAGGAAACATTTAAAATGTCACCTAGCAGACTGTATAAATCCTATTTGGTTGTTTTCATTACAACATGTACCATAAAATATTGAATGTAACATGTTTTCACTGAGGCTGTTCCACACAGTAGTAGACATTAAAGGTAAATTTTATTTCATATAGTTTCTTCAGAGAAAAACTAACAGGGCTGCCTCAGTCTTTCACCTCCCTTTTCTACTTTTTCCATCTCTCTCTAGTCTAGACACTTGGGAGGAGATAGTCAAGTCTCCTTTCCATTTTTCTGGAAATTGGGATTTTTGCTCAAAATATTCTTTGCTTCCACTCACAAGACAGACAAGAGTTAATTCAGATTGACACTCTTATAGTGAGGAAAATTTTCTAAAGTGCTATTAACCATCTAGCTAGAGGAAAGATAAAAAGACAAAAGAATGGCAGTTGATGAAAAAGGAGGAAGGAAGTAAAAAAAAAGAATCAGAAAGAAAAATCGCTATCATTTATTTTGTGTTCACTGTGGAATTCTGGAAAAGAACTGGCTTGTAAGTGTAGGAAGTCAATATATTTTAAGTATATTTTTTTAATTGAAGGAGAAAAAAGAACACATCTTACTGCCTTTTTAAATTTACCAAAATGGGATAGGAAACAGCAAAATTAAACATTAGGTATTCATAATTGCAATTCTTCTTTCTAACAGATGCTTGAGAGCAATTTGGATTTCTTAGTTATTTTCAACACAAACTTCTCCCAGTGGTAGCATGATTCATCTGTTCCCAAACAACAACAATCTGATCTGAGCCTGGGATCTTTTTCTTCTGTAATAAGACTATCCTTTGAGGTTTCCTTTAGTATAGGCCAAGTGATGGCAAATTCTTCAAAACATTTTGCTAAAACTGTTTGTTTCACTTTTATCTTGAGAGACTAACTAGATACAGAATTTTAGCTGGGTAGGTATTTTACTTCACACTTTGCATATCTGGTTTTATTATCTTCTCAATTCTACTGTGCTACTGTAACACTGGCTATCAGTGTAATAGATAATATTTTCTCTGCCTTTTTGATGAATGGTACTAGATACCAATAGGGACAAAAATGAAAACAGACTCTTCTACACAGATGATTACATGGCACACAAAAATTAATTCAAAACAGAATAAAGACATAAACATAAAACTAACCTATAATACTAAGAAATCATGATGGAAGTTTCACAACATTGATCTAAGCAATGACTTTCTGGATATGGTCTCAAAAGCAAAGGTGACAAAAGCAAAATTGGAAAAATGGTACCACACCAAATTAAAAAGCTTCTGTATGACAGGAAACAGAATTGATAAAACCTGTGAATTTTATGAAGATGTTTGCAACATAGTTAAAGAGCTCATAGCAAACACTCATAAAACAACTCAACAGCAAGTAAATTACCTAATTTAAAAAATGGCAAAGGATCTGAATCAGAAATATAAAAATAGGGAACTGGCGCTGTGGCTCAAGTGGTAGAGCACTAGCCTTGAGCTGAAGAGCTCAGGGACAGTGCCCAGGCCCACAGTTCAAGCCCCATGACCAACTAAAAATAAATAAATAAAATACAAATTTAAAAAATGCAGAAATATAGAAATAGACAAATAGGTATATGAAAAGAATGTTCAGCATCAGAGAGATGCAAAGTAACACCACAATGAAATACTGTATCTATTAGAATTTTTATTTTTATTTTGCCGGTTGTGGGGCTTGAACTCTGGGCCTGGGCGCTGTCCCTCAGCTCTTCAGCTTAAGGCTAGTGCCCTACCACTTGAGCCACAGCGCCACTTTTGGCCTTTTCTGTTTATGTGGTGCTGAGGAATCGAACCCAGGGCCTCATGCATGTAAGGCAAGCACTCTACCATTGAGCCACCTTCCCAGCCCTCTATTAGAATTTATATAATAAAAAAGATGAAATGTCAGCACTGGTCAGAATTTGAGAAAAAACAAACAAAACAGAACAATCTTGTAATGTTAGTGATGAGAACATAAATTAGAATAGCCATCAAGGAAAACAATATAGTAGAAGCTTTACAACAATTTAAATCTAAGTAAATGCCATTATGATCCAGTAATCTTAATTCTGGATACATAAGGAACTAAAATTACTACATCAAAAAGACAGCTGCACTTCCATACTTATTGTATGGAAGTCACAAGAATCAAGATACAAAATCAACCTATTTATCTGTCAACTGACAACAAACACACACAATACACCAACAACAGATTCTAAGCATAATTTAGTGGACATTAGCACAGAAATAACTCATACAGAAGAAAAATACTATGATCTTAGTTTTACATGTGATCTAAAAATGTCTTATTCATAGAAGGCTGGAAATGGAAAAGAAAGATGTTAGTCATAAAGTCATGAAGATTAAGTTTTTGAGGTATCTTGCACAGCAGGGTAACTGTAGTCACATATTTCAAAATTATTAACAGAAGATATTTTAGGTGTTTTCACAAGAAGAAAAGTAAATGTTAATTGGTTTCATTCAATTACCTATGTGTCTGTGCATATGAATTGCAAAACATGACACTGTACCACATCAATATATTCAATTTTGTCAATAATATAAAAATGGCTCAAAGGGGGAAATCCTTTGTACTTTATATATTTTCAGCAGTTTTACTATGTCATATGAAAATGTGAATGTCTCACCACCAACAAGGATTGATCTTGGCTTGGAGGATTCAGAGGCAAGTGGTTTTAATCTAGCACTAATTTAGTTATAAAAGAATATAGGATTGAAAATTCAGCCTGTTATATTTTAACTCACCTGAATATATTCTTTGACTTACCCACAGAGTACGTACAACAATGCATTTTGGTTTCCTATCCCTCTTATACTGTGTGCACAGAAAAAAGGCCACATGCCATACTATCCATAGGGTTTTATAATAAATTTAAAAGATAACTTGCAAGTAGCACTTAATATATAACTTGCAAGTAGCACTGTATATTCTTAATATACTTCCAAGGAAACAGAGCCATGAGAAGGCAACCTATGACAGGTTTATGTCTACTCAAGGACAGGGTCAACATTAGTATTTATTCACACTATTTCATATCTTTCATTCTTCACAGTTCAAAGACTTACAGAACATTTGCCCCCATCAACTCTAATCCCTTCTAATTTTCTTTACTGCTGCTTTCTTTTTCCTTTTAGATATCTTATTGAAAATATTAACTGTCCTTACTTGATACTCTTTATTTTGTATTTTCCCATTTTTCTCTTTCCATGCTTACTTCTATGCACATTTTTCCTAACAAATCTACCAGATAAGTAACTCTTTTATTTCTACCTTATCTCTTTTAGAACGTATTCATTGAGTTCTTAATTTTGGTAATACATTTTTCAGCGTTAAGGTTTTCATTTTTAAAAACATTTTCAGTTCCAGATAAATTTTGCAATCCTGTCTTTCATTTTGTAAGCATTGCTACTTTTAAGTTTTATCTGATAACTGTAATCCAGAGCTGCTACAATTCTGTTTTTAAGTTTATTTTTATATATCCTGTATTATTTTTATTTTTTAGTATACTTACTGTATTTGACAATTAGAAAAACAAGAAGATATTTCAAATTATACATTTAGTCAGAACTTACCTACTACTTGAGCCACACCTTAGCTTTAAATAAACATTGGTATTTTTTTCTTCTTTTTTTCTTTTGGTACCAGGGGTTGAACTAAGGGCCCCTATCAGTTCAGTCATACCGCCTAGTAAGATGTCACTAATAATTAACTCATGTTTACATTAATCGAGAATAAGATAACTACTACTTCATGTAAGTAACAGAAAAGTTAACAATTAAAAAATGTATAAAAGGTGAAGCCCAATAAAACTGTGTGTTTTTTTAAACCAGTAGGGTAACATCCTTGTAAGAAAATTCTTTAAATATTCTTACATATATATATTTGTAAAGCTAAGTCTACCACCTCAATCAAATGCCACCCTGCCCCCCAAATCTCATCTCAGCTAAATGCTTACTGAGCAAATACTGCATGTGATTTTTAGAGATGAGACAGAGAACCCTGGGGAATTTTCAGTCTTTAAGAAAAGATGTACATTTGTGTACCCAAGATTCTCTGGTACATGGGAGAGGCACTGGTCAGCGTGACATTTTTTCACTAGTGACATTTCAATTGTTATTTAACATTCTTCTTTCTCTGGTGATATAGTGCCAAGCAAAAAAGAAATCACATCCATTTATATCTTGAAATTTAAATACTCCATGTATACACAAAGCACAGACATACACAAACAAAACCAAAAAAACTAATGGGAAACTTACCCCATCTGGTAGTGCCCTCCAGCACACAGCACTAACAAATTCATTTGTATCATCTTCTTTTCTGTCTTTATCCAGAACACTTTTAACTGTATCAAACTTAAAAGTTAGCAAAGTCTTAGAAAGTCCTTTATAGTACAGATAGAGAGAGTTGTTCTCACTTCCTGAAAATAAATGATGAAAATATTATTTAGAATGGGAGAATATGGAATGATTATCAAAAAAAATTTTTGAGGTAGTACCACTATTAAACTAAGGATGACTTCACACTCTATGCAGACTCTCCTACTTTGTCTTATGAGTAATGGAATTATATGTACACACTACCACACACAGCCAGAATAGCATATTTAAATAGGAATTATCACTCAAGAGTGTTAGCTCACATTCCAGTAATCTCTAAAAAGCAAACTTGAAAGATCATTTGGAAGTTAGGTGTGAAAAGAATCCAATTCAAAAAAGCTATGGCTTACTAAAGAGACAAACAATGTTAAATAATGTAACAATGTAGATATCTAAGTTTAAAATCATTATATAATAATCACTGTCAACAGAAGTCTAAAATTTGTTAATTACTTTGGAAAGAATACTACACAGAAAAAAAATGAAAGTTGTAGCACCTTCAAAGGCAAATCTGAATAGGCTACATAATTTATTTCCTATTTTCCAATTAAGAATTACTCTATTAGTTTATAGAACTGTATTTCTGAGCAGTCAATCAGGGTAGGATAATAGTGCTTCATATTTCCTTTAGTGATGTTTAGGTTCATATATGTAAAGAGAACTGAATTTACCAAAGAAAAGCCATCATATAAAAACAAGTGAAAGGGGGGCTGGGAAGACGGCTCAGTGGTAGAGCGCTTGCCTTGCATGCCTGAGGCCCTGGGTTCGATTCCTCAGCACCACATAAGCAAAAAGAAAAAAGCCGGAAGTGGCACTGTGGCTCAAGTGGTAGAGTGCTAGCCTTGAGCTGAAGAGCTGAGGGATAGTGCCCAGGCCCAGAGTTCAGGCTGCACGACTGGACCCCCAAAAAAACAACAATAACAAAAAAAAAAACAAAAACAAGTGAAGTTTATTACCTTGATTTTTCTATTTCTGGTAGAAATTTCCATAAATTATCTATAATAAAAGCCCAAGAATAAAGAAATTGCTATACAAAGGGATTGCTAAATGAAAAGAACTCTAGAGAAAGAAAATAAATATTAAACTTAAAACAAATGTCTTCTTGGAATAATAGCAAAAATTAGTAATTTGTTTTTGCATAATAGCTATAATATCTACAAAAATTATGTCATTACAGAGAACTACAAACATGTTTATATTTTAAATGCAATTATTATGTATTCAGTTTGTGGTCAACAAAATGGAGACCAGTGCTCTTCCAGCACAACCTGAGGAAAACTTTTGTTGTGTAGTCATGCCTATTGATTCTTTCTGATTTTATACATCATTTATCCATCATGTATAATTATAGCTACAGATATATTAAAAATTTCCTTAAAAAGATTGTTTCACTTACCACAAGCTATATAATCTCCATTGGAAGCAAGGCCTACAAAATTTTTTTCATTGATATGTCCCTTGAAGGAACGTAGACAGTATGGTTTCCCTACATTCCACAGTTTTAGCTGGCTGTCTGTTGAGCTGAAATAAACACAAAGAATAAGAATGTATTTTAATTTCCATGGTGTGAAACTCATCACCACTACTAGAAGCCATCTAATTTTGTGGTTAAAAATACAGACTATGGAGCCAGATTGTCTAAGTCTGTTTCCTAATTGGCCTTAGTTTTGCATCAGTTAAATGTGAAACATATTGATTACTACACAATGCAAAACTTAATTTAAAATGGTCCTGACAGAGGGCTGAGAAGGTGGCTCAGTGGCAGAGCGCTTGCCTTGCATGCATGAGGCGCTAGGTTAGATTCCTCAGCACCATATAAGCAGAAAAAAAAAGCTGGAAGTGGCGCTGTGGCTCAAGTGGTAGAGCGCTAGCCTTGAGCTGAAGATCTAAGGGACAGAACCCAGGCGCAGAGTTCAGGCCCACGACCAGACCTCCCCCCCCCAAAAAAATGGTCCCCATAGTACTGGGTGTACAGGAAGTGATCAGCACCCCCACTTTGGAGATTAACAAGCTGAGGTTAAAGGTCAGGGACATTTTCAGGGTACCCTAGCTAGCAAACACTGCAGCAAAGATCCTGCTACCGGATTATGGAAGCTAGCTTTACAGTATTTTACAATACCGCTTTAGTTTATTTTGCTTAACAATGTTGTACTAAATACTCCTGTTTACAGTACCAAAATATTTTGCATTAATATTGGTACTGACTCATATATTGTGGATATTTCAAAGGTCTAAATCCTTTAAAAAATCACTGATTTATAAAAACTAAGGAAGAAATAGATGGATAAAAAAATGTTCTAGGTCTACTTTAAGATCAGTTAAGATTTCCAATTGATTCAATTCAACTAAGAACACACATATTTATATAGTAACTAATGGAAGTAAAAGTAATTGATTATACATTTATGAATCTGAAATAGAAAATAGTCTATACTTAAATCTGAATATTTAAATTATTTGTTGTTGATTTTATTCATTCCTAAAGATGGTATACTTTTTGACTGGTTACTACTTCATTTAAATTTCTAAATAACCTTGCCTTAGAGTTCTAACTTTATTTCTTGTCCTCTTTTGTAACTCAATTCAAATGACCAAGTTTTTATTTAGAGCAACCAGTGTGTGAAGGTAGATAAGAGATATCAAATACAGTGTGCTGGCATAATAATCTGAGAGACTAGAAACTAAGTAATAAAGGAAATGTGTCATTTATCTTGAGATGAAATGGTAGATATAAAAAAGAAAAAAATCAGGAGTAGTTATTTACAAGGTAATGTAAACCCAAAGCTTGGGACTGGCTATGTTAGGAGAGGTTTGTCAATATTTTCACAAGTGAAATTTCTCTTTTACCTCACTTGACATCTTATTACTTAAAAAAAAAAGTAAAAAGAGCAACTAAAAACTTAAGATTTTTTTAGTTCAGAAAGTTTTTCAAAAGACATCTGTCAGGTATAAATAGTCATACTTAGAAAGTTTTCTTTGAAATATATTTAAAACCTAGTGCAAAATCAGAGAAGAATTATAGCATAAAAGTCAACATGTAATAGTGAAACTAGATATGTAACATACTGTTTGACTTTAACAAATAATGCACTTATTCTAGTCTATGTTGCTTGTCTTGTGGAAAAACAGTTACTGAAATACAATTTGAAGTTCAAATACAATTACACCTAATATTAGATAAGTGGGACACATTGAAAATTAGCTTCTTTGCTTACAGGATTTTATTCACAAATAACATAAAAGTGAATGATACAGATCAGAATATACATGCATTTTAGTTGGACAATATGCAAAAATCTATTATTTCAGAAAAAGGACATGTAATCTTATGTTTTTCTATGTTTACAGTGACTTCATAAAATGGTAAATGACATCAGAACTGTATACGAAGCTCATGTCAGAGGAGAGTAATACTCACGCAGAGACAATTTCCTCGCCACTCACAAACTTTGCATAAGAGACTGCTTTTCGGTGTCCCTTGAATACCATGATTGGCTGTTTAGTGTTACGAAGATCATAGTAGTGGACACAGTGATCTAACACAAAACAGAATGAAAAAAAATGTAGTAAATGAAATGGAAAGAAAAACTAACTGGTTTTGGTGGTTTTTGTCAAATGTTTTCCAATGTCAAATTTCTAACAAGCAGAAAGAGAAAAATGAAGAGTAATTATCTTCCAAAAGAAATGGCAGACAATTTTATAGGCATGATGAACTCCAAACATAGCAAAACAAAAGCCCCTTAATCAAGTACTCAGAACCAGCTTACTTTGCTAAGTGGTGAGTTATTTCCAGTCCTATTTATATCATCATGGTGCTGAATATTTTTTTAGATTTTATGCATGTATTTAGAATGAGGTTATACTTGTTTGGTGCTGTTAGCTCATGCCTGTAATCCTAGCTACTAAGGAGGCTGAGTTCTGATGCTTGCAGTACAAAGCCATCCCAACCAGGTAAATTCATAAGACTCAACCAATTAACCAGTAACAAGCCAGAACAACTGTGGCTCAAGTGGCAGAGCACTAGCTTTGAGCAAAAAAGTTGGGAGAGCCCTCACATCCTGAGTTTAGGTCCCAGGACTGCTAAAAAAAAAAGGAACAGAAGCATATGAAGATGGTCTACAATTTCAAACTTGTAGGAGTACTTTAAACACTATGATAAAAATGGAGAATGCTATAATAATTTCCTTTATTAAAGGATCTGTGTTCACAAATACTTCTGAAGAATTGCTGTGACATTCAAAAATACTCTTTGGAAATATTTGGGTATTGTCCTATTTCTTCTTTTGTCGGTTATGGGTCTTGAACTTTGGGGTTAGGCGCTGTCCCTCAGCTCTTCAGATCAAGGGTAGAGCTCTACCACTTGAGCCATGGCACCACTTCAGGTTTTCTGGTGGTTAATTGGAAATGAGTCTCATGGATGTTCCTTCCCCAGCTGGTTTTGAACCGTGATCCTCAGATATCAGCCTCCTGAGTAGCTAGGATTACAGGTGTGACCACCGGCACCTGGCTTCAAGATAACTTTTAATTTGAAAATATTTAAAGTTACAGAAAAGGAAAATTTCAAAAACAACAAAAAATACAATGAATAACTTTCTATTCTAGACTTACTAATTTATACATGTGTCACTATTGCTTTATCCCTACCCTATATACTCATATTCCAATACCCAAACATTTGTAAGCTTCAACCATAAAAGCTATTTAACTGTAAAATCTTTAGGAGTAAAAATGAATGAAAAAAATCACTAGGATGTAAGATCTAAAAATAGAATCAATGACACATCAACAATATCATTGTTTTGCCAACAATATCATTGTTCTTCACAAACAACAACAAAACCCCCAAAAACCAGATACATCTGAATTTGTCAGAATGGGTTTATTATTTTGCTGAAATTATACTAGTCAAAAACACTATAGAGATAATGGTTCTTTCTACTGTATCACATCAATTTTTTTCTTATAATATGGTGCTAAGTGTGATTACTTAGTTATATGTCTCAATGGCCTTGTCAGTATAATTTGTTCTTTTATTTCAGTTTTTGAATCTGATTAAGCTCTGCCCACAACTATTAAAGACAAAGATATATTTTATATAGCTAAGTGTTTTAAAATGTTTGCAAGTGTATATATACATACCAACATCTTCACATACATATTTGCTTAAGGTATTTAAATATAAAATAAACAGAGATATAAACATTATTTCCTGTCCAAGTGCTGGTGGCTCACATCTGTAATCCTAGCTACTCAGAAGACAGAGGACTAAGAAGGCAGCCTGGGCAGCAAAATTCATGAAATTCTTATCTCCAATTAACCACCAAGACCTGGATGTGGAGTTGTGGCACATAATACACATTGGAATACTCATCCATTAGAAAGAATGATACTATACCATTTATAAAGAAATGAAAAGACTTGGAAAAAATTATGCTTCGTGACAACAGGGTACAAACCATAGGGAAAAAAAAACAAATCACATAGTACATTAAAAAGAAATCACGCCAGGCGCCGGTGGCTCACGCCTGTAATCCTAGCTACTCAGGAGGCTGAGATCTGAGGATCACAGTTCAAAGCCAGCCCAGACAAAAAGTCTGTAGTCTCTTATCTCCAATAAACCACTAGAAAACCGGAAGTGGAGCTGTGGCTCAAGCGGTAGAGTGCTCGTCTTGAGCTGAAGAGTGCAGGGACAGCGCCCAAGCCCAGAGTTCAAGCTCCACGACCAACCAAAAAAAAAAAAAAAGAAATATAAATAAAAAAGAAATCACAGAGTACATTAAAAATACCAACAAGAACAAAGAAAAACCGTTTGGTCTAGACAGCAAAAGGACACGTTTCCCCTTGTATGTGGAAGCCAGACTTAGATTACAAACTTGTAAGTAAATATGTTGAGTGGTACGCAAGTATATACAAATGTAAAACTGAAATATGATAGATTCAAGTGAGAACTCAAGAAGTATGTAATTCTTTACAAAGCCAAAATCAAAGACAGCAAAATAAAACACCAGAAAGTGGGTACTCAAAGGGTGTAGGGTTGGTCAAGGGGAAAGGAGTAGATGAAAGAAGAGGGGAGAGAATGAAGACAAGAATATAATGTACATCCTACAAAATTAAGAGAGTGAGGGAAGAGTGGTAGGGGAGGAATAGGTGAGAAGGTTGTAAGTGGTGACACTGATTAAGTTAAACTGTATTCATAAACTGCTCTGTCAAATGGCAACTCCTTTGTACAACTACCTAAAGGTTAAAAAAAGGAACATACAATTATACGATTAAAATACTCAATTTTATTTTTGTTGGTTATGTACTATATCAGCCTGTATTATATAATGAAACTGGCCTATTCATGGCCCCCAGGTGAGTGCTTTGTGCATTGTAAGCACTCAATAAATACTAGTTCAATGAATGACTATGCATTTAGGCTATTTAAACAAAATTGTGATTAACAAGACAATAATCAACATATGTTTACTGATTAAAGATGCGTTACAAAATAATAATTAACGTATACCACTATTTGAGTCATGACAGTATATTTTGAATTTAGAGGCCTACAATGAAATAAAAATTTAAGAATACAGGGATGATTGTTCATATTAAAATGTTCAGGTAGGAAAAGATTTTTTGATGACAATCAAAAATTATCTGCTTTCATTTCTTACCTGCACAACCAAAAGCCAGATGATATCTGGAGGAGGGACTGAATTTCACACAGCACACATTAGCCTTTGCTTCAATGCTTGCCACTGAATTGTCTAGGTTGGTAGACCATAGCTTCACTAAAGGAAAAATAATTAAAGTAAAACATTAGTAGAGATTTCTATTTATAAAGTATCTTAGCATAGATATCTTTTTTTGTAACAATATATTTTGGTTTTCTAGTACTGAAAAGTGTTTAAGCAAAATGCTTAGTTAATGAAATACTTTATTTGAAAACAGGAGAGCTTAATTTCAATGTGAAAAAAATCAACACAGATAAGCAATTTTGCAAAGAAATAATAAGGACCTATGGGACATAAAGATCAGAATCCAACAATAAACATGAAGTTTTAAATGCATATTTAAATGCTTTAAATGCATATATTTTGATAAAAGCATACATTCTTGCATGCATAATAAAAATCCGAACAAAAACATCTCCTAAATTACCTTTTTTTTTTTTTTTTGGGTCCGGTCATGGGGCCTGAACTCTGCCCTGGGCGCTGTCCCTTACTAGAGACAAGAGTCTCATAGACTTTCCTGCCTGGCCTGACTCTGAATGGTGATCCTCAAGTCTCAGCCTTCTGAGGAGCTACGATTACAGGCATGAGCTACTGGCACACAGCCCAAAGTTGTACTTTTGTATTTAATATCTACGCTATTGCAACAGAATATACTGAAACTTATCATAATTAATGTTATAAAATCTGACCTACTAGAGCAGATCTAATCTGAAAACAGAACTAGAAAGATGAGCTGCGATTTTTATACTGGTATCAGAACAAACACATACTTTTAAACAAGACTATAGCTGGGTAGGTATTGCATAATATGCAGATTTTTGAGGACACAAGTTGCCATCCTGGTTGCAAATTGGATTAAATGAGGAAAGGTAAACAGTAAGTAACAAAGAAAAGGAAGGGATGAAATAACAAGGGTTGACAAAGGTAAAGACTAAATAGAACATATAGGCATTACAAGAATTACTTTTAGGAATATAAAATGGTACTGCTACTATAGAGAACATAAAGGAAATTCCACAAAAAACTACTCATAAAAGTAACATATGATACAATTTCACTTGAGTATTTCCTAAAAGGACTGAAAACAAAAACATGAAGAAATATTTGCATATTTGTATTTCTATGATCATGTACTGCATAGCAATTCTTAACAGTCAAAAGGGTAAATTTTATGTGTACCAAAAGGAAAACATAATGCATGTTGTTACTTTTGTAACACTTATGAAAGCGGAATATGATGCTAAACACAGCTTCCAATGCTATCCTTGTCATAAAAATGGTTAAAGCAATACCAAAAAAGGGTAGAAAGAAAAGCAGAAAACAATAATAAAGATAAATGAATTTTTAAAAAGATAAATAAAAGAATAGAAAAGTCAATTAAACTGACAAAAAGATACATGGAAGTTTTGTCATGAAATATTTACAAAGCATATTATGGGGCTCTATACTAAAAACTTTCATAGAATTAGAATAGATTTCTAAATATTTACTTCAAGAGACAAAACATTCACTTGATGATATGTAGAGAACATAGCTTTTTAGATGGCACCAACTCTACATATTACCATGTGGCACAAATTGAGAAAATATTATATAAAGATGCAAAATATTCGTTTTTCCTTCACTCAGAAAGAAAAGTTGATGTGTGGGTTTAGGTTATTTTTGGAATAATTAGTAATCAGAAAGGACTGTTATGAGTTTCAATAAATGCTTTAATTTCTGCCAAAAAATTGGGAAAAAAGAAAAATGTTCAGAAAGAGTAACGAACAAACAAAACAAACAAACCTTTTGCATCATCAGAACCTGAAGCCAAAAGTTTAGGATCCATCAAATTAAAGTCAACACTCCAACACCTCTTCTCATGTTCCTGGGTGCACAAGAAAGACAAAGACTCAGAAAGAATACAAATCTTCAAATAAAGAAAAAAAGAGATACCAATTTATTCCTTGGGGAATGGAAGTCTGTAAAAACAAAGAACAAACTAAGCTGCTGGGCACTAGAGACTCCTGAGTGTTATCCTAGTTACTCAGGAGGCTGTGATCTGAGGATTTCAGTGTGAAGCTAGCCCAAGCAGTAGAGTCCAAGAGACTTTTATTTCCAAGAAACTACTTAGAAAAAGCCAGAAGTGGCACTGTGGCTTAAATAGCAGAGTGCTAGCTTTGAGCACAAAGAGGCTCAGAGACAGTGCCCAGGCCCTGATTTCAAAGCACAGGACTGGGATTTTAAAAAACAAAGATTTAAAGCAAACATAAACCTTTTCACATTATCTTAAATTACTACTTTTGTAAATTATTTAATACATTCTAAAAACATAAAAGTCTGAAGAGTCCTTCAGAAGACCATTTTGTATTACATAGTTATTATGGGATCTAAAAGTATTATACAAAGTCAGGTGCTAGTGGCTCACGGTTCAAAGCAAGACAGGTAGGGAAGTCTGTGAGACTCTAATTTCCAACAACCACCAGAAAACTGGAAGTGGGGCTATCACTCAAAGTGGGAGAGTACTAGGCAGTAGGCAGAAAAGCTCAGCTCCCAGGCCCTGAGTTCAAGCCTCATGACAAATAACAAAAAAAGAGAAAAAAACCTTTTCAGTAATTTCCAATCTGTAATTATTAATCAAAGGACATTAGTTATGAAAATAGTAAAGATGCAATTCTTACCTAACTAGCCTCTTTATTTACCTGATACACTTTTGATCTCTGTCCTGTGAATCCATCCCATAGGATAACAGTACCTTCATAATCACTGCTGGCTAACAGGTTTTTATGATAACTGCTCCAACTGATACAGCTGGAAGAAAGTGAAAACTTACATAAAATAAAAGTGACTGTATAAAGAATGTTTTTAAAAGGGACAAAGGAGACTTGCAACTTACAGAAAAGAGACAATTTCATGAATACTGAGAGATCTTTTCAAGTCCAGAAGAACAAAATAAGTCTAAAATAAAAAAATCTTTAAAAAATATTTATGTACGTATATAGCTTCACTCACAACAGGATGCAATTAAAACTACAAATTTCCTATATGACAAATCTGTGAAAAGCTTGTAAATTTCTGTAATTGGGAAAGGTCATCTGTATTTTTAAATATACTTACTAGACTTTCTGAAAAAAAATTATTCGAGAGTTAAAACATGGAAAATAGAACTATGCTCAAATTCCAAGTGTGCCACTTAAGAATTATGGCTCTGACTAAGTTAGTGTACTTCTTACACTGGTATAAACAAACTGGCTAACTCTGTTTAGGTGTGCTTGGTATTAACAGTTTCACTCCCAAGCCCATAGCTTTCAGGGTTGAACAATTGCAGCAATTTACTTATCATATATAAAGTATTGTATAATTTTATGTATCATGATAGTAGTTAGCACATTTAGACCCTCTACATTTCCATCGCAGTATGACTTACTTTGTTATGAACTGGCTATTCTGAAGAGTGTATTATGGGGATATTTTAAAAGCATAGTTTATAAAAGAGGTATAACCATTATGGTCTCTATAAAAGAGCTCTACAGCTCTCTTAAAGCATTTAAAACACTACAAAACATTTAAGACTTGTTTATTCTCTCTACTTAGGTATAATAGTAGAATCTCAATAATGAGCCCTACTGATAAATGGGCAGACTCACTTTTATGAATCATTTAGGAAAAAGGAGAAGCCAAAACAAATTATGGAGAGACTATAACATTTACTATATTATCAACGTTATAAAAATACATTTATATAAACATATACCACAGACTGAGAATACTTGTTTCAAAAATATGAAATGTTTCAAAATGTGTAACTTTCGGAGCATTGGTATCACATGACAAGACAGGTGACAGTTCAATAAAATTAAACTTTGTTTAAAGCTCAAATTATGGAAACATATTGTAGAAAACTACCTTCAAACTACTTATAAAAGGTATATGTAAAACATAAATGAATTAGATGTGCTTAGATTTGGGTCTCATCCCTTAGAAGTATCAGTGTATACATAAAAGTAATCAAATTAAAAACACTTTTGGTCTCAAATATTCAAGATAAAGGATGCTCAACCTGTATTTATGTCATTTACTAAGATATGAAAGATACAGAGACTAATTTGAAGATGTGCAATGTTGTAAATAAAGTTATTGGTAAATCGCTTCCTTAGATCAGTGTTCATGAATAGCTTCAAGCTTTTTTGTTTTAGGGAGAATAAAAAGGTAAGAGGAAAGAGGTGGGTAAAAAAATGAAAGGGTTTACTGATATTTTGAGAGGATATACTATAGTACCTAATTTCTGTACTTTTTAACAGTATTTGGGTTAGATAAGCATTCTTTATAATCACAATTCCAAGTAAGTGAAACTTAAGTACTAGTTATGAATGAAAGGCAGAATTTTCTGTAAAAATGAAAACAATGTAAACAATTATATTCTTAGAGACTTGAGCATGCTATGGGAGATACTATGACTTACAGACAGTAACCAACAAGCTATAATAATTTTTGCTGAACATTGAACTAATGGCCATTTCCAATAAAGACCTTTAATTAAGTGGAAGAAAGACTTTCATTTGTCAACTATAAAAACAATACATTCTAAACCCCACAGGGGAAAAGCAACTGTAAGAAAGATATTTTCTAAATGCATAGGGAAAATATTCTGTCAATAAGTTATTTCCCATGTACATAGTATAATTTATATCATTCACCATGAATGATTAAGGAGTCTCATGTGAAAGTAAAATAAGCTCCCCTTGTGGGGCTGGGAAGGTGGCTCAGTGGTAGAGTGCTTGCCTTGCGTGCATGAGGCCCTGGGTTCAATTCCTCAGCACCACATAAGCAGAAAATGCCAGAAGTGGCTTAAGTGATAGAGCGCTAGTGCTAGCCTTGAGCTGAAGAGGTGAAGGACAGCACCCAGGCCTTGAGTTCAAGCCCCACAAGTGACCAAAAAAAAGTATGACAAAAAAATCTCCCCTAGTATGCATACCAACTTTTATACACACATACCTGATTTTGGAATTGCAGGTCATTTCATTCTCAGGGTAATGAATATCCACTGCATCCTGGATGACTGTGCCGTACTCATAGACTTTAATCTTTTTTGTGACCCCAGCAATTGCAAAATAGTCACAATCCCGATCAAATTCAATACTAAAGAAAATGTACACAGTTCATATGTAACAGCCTTCACAAAGCCTTTATGAAATTTACAATACAACATTCAGGATTGTTATTTTCTATTTCTAACATGATTTAATCTAAAAACTATCTTCAAATTATGTGAAGCCCTATGTTCTGAGTACGTCATCAAGACATGTCAAAATACATCTACATTTGTGTCAAGACATACTTTTGTTCCTAGATACCAATATATATTTTACTTCAGTCCCAGAAACCACATTACAATTTAGTGAAAAAGATATAATGGCTGGATATGACAAATAAGTCAAAAGGAAATTATCAATTTGTTTCTTTTCATGAATTCTAGTTAATAGAATTTTGCAGAAAGATTTCACAGAATGTACTGGTATTTTAATAAATTAGTAAACAAACAGAATTACTTGAAGAACTAGATGATGACATGTGAACAGAATTCACATTAAAATTGAAATATTTTATTTATTTACTATTAGCTATATTTATTACTTATCTCCAAATTATTTTCTTATTCCTCCAATAAATATGGTCTCTCTGAATACACATTCTTCAAACCACAAGTTGTATGTGTATAAGAGGGGGAAAAAATTCCTTCTTTTTGAGATACAAAGAATTCATTCATTTCTTGGTGACCTTTATAAAATTTTATTCCATGCTCAAAAGTAACCTATCTCCAAGCAAGTTACAAAGCCTAATTTTCTTTGCAGAACTTAACTTGAAGCCTCAGCAAAGTTAGTATTACATAACCAAATAGAATTTGACTGATCCAAGCAAGTAAGTTGAAATGAATAGCCACATATACATTGCCTTTCCATTTGATTTACACACCCTTTTCCAGAGTCTAGCTACAATGCTAGAGGACATAAAATTCTCTCTAATCTACAACTGAAAGTATAGTAAAATCAGCTAGTATTCATTAGTCATTCACCAACTACTTGTGTATTAACTCACTAAGAGTATTGAAGTGATGTAATCTCAACATTAGCCACCTTGGTAAGTGTTCAAACTGGTATTTAAAAAATCAAGGAGAATGGTTTCAGACTTGATGCTAATAATTAATTTGCTATTATCACAAATCAAATCACTTACACCTAAGCTAAAATTATGTATGCATGTGCCTTTTCTACACACACACACACACACACACACACACACACACACACACACACACACACACACACACGTAGTTGAATGTATTTCTCCTCCTAAAATGACTATGGATGGCATTGCATGGGGGAGAGAACTAGGCAAACATACCAATATTAGTAACTTGAGGTTTTGAAATCTTTTAAAATTAAAGGAAAAGATTTTAATATAAATGCTAACAAAAAATAGAAAGATTATTATATGTAGTGAGTTTTTATTAAAAGAGAAAGGAAGGTAAATGCTGCTTTTATGTAAAAAAATACAAGTACTTGTATCACTATAACTCAGGCTTTCAGTGCTTTCAAATACTGAGCCATATGATCCCTATTTCTGACGAATTTAATCCTAGTTACTCCCAAATATAAACATAACTAGACTCTAGAAACAGATCATAGAATAACTCAATGAACACTGAAGTTTTTAGATACAGAGCACTTTCTAAAACAAAAACTAAAAATCTCCTATTACACAGGGTATTTAAGACTGATAATGCAAAAAATGTACAGAAGTTTAACAGTGACTAGATTGGAAGAAAACAAAGGTTAAAAAATAACAAATGAACTGGGGGCTGGTGGGTCACGCTTGTAATCTTAGCTACTCAGGAGGTTGAGATCTGAGGATCAAGGTTCAAAGCCAGCCTGGGCAGGAAAGCCCGTGAGACTATCTCCAATAAACCACCAGAAAACCAAAGCGGTGTTGTGGCTCAAGTGGTAGAGTGCTTGCCTTGAGCTGAAGACCTGAGGGACAGAGCCCAGGCCCAGATTTCAAGTCCCATGACCAACCAAAAAAACATAAAATAAAAAAATAACAAATGTATCTACTTATACAATTAATTTTAAAGAACTGTTAAAAATCTTGCTATTGCAATACCAAAGTTAACTTGGTGATATACTACTACCAATAATTATTAAAACCACTAGCTTATTACTGAAATAATAAATTCAATTTCAGTATCACTAGATTCATTCTAAATTTCCAAACACAATTTTTCTTTCAAAAACATTACTAAAGATTTACTTCAAGCATGGATTAAAATTTCACTTGCACATTTTGAAATATTTCAACTGTTTAAAGAAAGTGATTGATTTTAACACTTGAAAAACATAATTTAGCTACAGGAAACTGCCTATATTTCTTGTCAAGAAAGCCAGAAGTCAAGTGATTAAGCAGCAAGGTAATAGCCCATGTAGAACAGTTGATTAATGTATACTTCCAGTACAATGAGGCACAGCAATACAGAACTGTCAATATGCCCAAACAGTGAATTTTGTGTTCTCACAGTCTGTCATATCTCTTGGCAATTATAAAATAAGTACTAACAAGCAAGGTAGATTAATATCTCTATACACTAAAACTTAATTTATTAAAAGAAAATATAAAGAACAGTGGCTAACAGTCTCATGCAACTGGGGACAGTGGCTCATGCCTGTAATCCCCAACACTTAAGCAGGTAGAGATCATTCCAGTGAAATCAAGACTCCATCTAAATCAGTAAGCCAAGCAGTGGTGACCAATGTTTGTGATTCCACACTCAGGAGGAGTAACACTTTAATAATATATAATATTTTCTATGTGATCTTTCCAATAGGAGGAGGGCCAATGTGTGAGAACCAATCTGAACAACTAAAGCAAAAGGAAAGGGTAGGAAAGCAGTATGAGGCTAAGGGTATGAATCAAGTAGTACAGCACCTGCCCAGCAAGAATAATTTCCTAAATTTGGACCCCATTTTGCAGTTAGAGAAGGGCAGGTGTAAAGAAGGGTCCTAGGAAAATTTCTGAAAGGAAATCCTTTGCTCTGCATTCCTATTCATAGATTTCATTCCCAAATACTAAGACAATAGAAATGTGTTCTGACAATGAGTGAAAGCCAACAAGTAGTCCTTAAAATTACACCTGTTCTCTACAAATGAAGTTAATATATTCTTGAAGATTTGGTTAAATAAAAATTTACATCTCACAAGCATTCTAAAATAAAAAGCACATTAAAATGTTCCCTAAATCTGGATTACCATTAGCTATGACTACAAATTGATGTTTAGCAACATATTGTTAGCAGGTACATAAAAAAATTTGCATAGTTTCAAACTACAAAAACAGTGAGATTTATTAAGACCTACTTAGATGGTGAATATCAGAAGATTTCCTTATTATTTATGGCTATCTAAAAGTAAAATGTTGCCTAAAACTCTCCCCAAGATTAAAGCAGATCAAGTAAAATGCATGATGTTTTAGAATGCGTAGGAAGTCAAGTCTCAGTTTGTGTTACTATCTCTAGGCTGACAGACACTTTTTTTTCTACTTCTGTTTGCTCACCTGAAAAACAGGATTATAGAAATCTATAAGGTTCATGTAAGAATTAAATATATTAGTAAATTCACATAAATATTTAAAATAATGGCTAAAGATCATATACTAACCAATGTAGTGACTAGATTAGCATTAACAAATGATACGAAACAGCCATTTTTTCCTCATCAATTTACTATATGCTGGAAATAATTCAATTTCAACAATTTGAGCAAACAGAAGCAAAAATGTTAGAAGGATCTCCTAGAGGAGAATGTTTAACAATTTTGCCATAGAAAACTTGAATGTAAAGTTCACATTAGGAATGTAAGTTCACATGAAAAAAGCAATCATCACTAGTAAGGATTCAGTAAGTTTAAATTCAAACCAGTTCTCCCAGTTGGGCTACTGAAAACCTAATGGAAGACAAAATACAAATAAGAGTGCAGAGTCTTCTTTCCTTTCAATTACATGTTCTTATTATCTGAGGATAATCTGGTTAGCAAGTGAATGAACCTGAAGACAAACCATCAATCTTGCATACCTCGGTACCTAACTCTTGATATTGTAAACAAAGGCTGCCACCTTGTGGAATAATGGATATGTTATGAATTCCTGAACAAGCAAAGAAAGAAAAAGTGGAAACCTGAGTTTCTGTTCAGTCTTTTTCTCAGATTTTCTTTGTAGTAAGCGAGCAATACAAGATGTAGACTATGCAATGCTACAATAATATTTAAATTATGATGCTATAAAGTATGTAGTACACCAACTCAAAAAGAGTCTTTTTAAAAATCCTTGTCCCGAAATAAATCCATTATATTTCCTATTTTGTCAGGAATTAAAAACTTTAAAATGAATTTAGAAAGTTTTAGTGTCTATTCATTTCTTTGGCTAGTCATCATTTGTGCTATCTACAAATTTTCATCTGTGCTGCCAAACAAAAAAAATGTAAAATTTTAATTTAGAAATGTTAATTGAATGTAATTGAGAAAAAAAGAATGGAGGCTAGCATGCAAGGTGAAACAATTAAGGATATGTCTAATTGTAAAATTTCAATTGAATATTTAACCTTCGCGAGTGTATGTGATAGTCTCAGTCTAAAGTCTCATTAAGGTCTCCTAAATACAGTAGACTTCAGCTTGAGAATCTGTAGTTTGTTGATATAAATTTCTTGTCAAGCCTAAATGCTTTCACAAATGTTACAAAAAGACTAAACTATTTATTAAAAGAGAATGATGACTAATCCTATATTTTCTAAATAGAGTTGTTAGTCCAGTAATATGATGCTTAATAGGAAGTTTTTATTTTAATTGATAAAACACAACACAGAAAAAATTCACAATGGTTAGGGACATGAATCAATATTGCTTAGAGAGCTCTAACATGGTGTAATTTGAGTATAGTCATATAATTACAGACAATTTTATCCAAAGCAGGTAAAAATTATATACAACATTTGCTAGTAATTTTTCCTCTTGTGCATTCAAACTAATTTCTGAAGCCATTATTAACATATGCTAAATATTCTCCACAGTAGTTAAGAATTTAAGTATAATGCCAATTTGATGCTCCAAGCTAAGTTGTTTCATAAACTATTTCATAGAGGCATGAAAATAAGATTGTTAGATTTCCTGAATATAAGTATCACATCTAGACTGTCCATGCTTAACATTAAGCTTAGCTAACACTAAGTAGTCAATTAATTTTTGTCAGTTTGAACCCCACAATCCAATGCATTTTCAAATTTTACTCATCTAGTACTTTTGAAAAATTTACAAAAGATATGGCTAAAAATGACCTAAGATGGCAGGCAAAGCCTGAACAGCTATCTTTCCTATGGCAAGTTTATGCCACAGAATCTCCTTACTGCATTTCTTTGCTGATGAACTTCATTATCTTAACGTAGAAGAAAAATTCACATTGCTGCATACTAAGTATCCTATTGAATCTTACTGAATACTGAGTTAACCAGTTAGAATACATTAAGTACAACAGACTCTTCAGCTGATGGCTTAGAAATTCTACTTATATAGGTAAAAGTTTACTTCTTGCCAAAGGGAAATAAAATACCCTAAGCTTTACGAGTACTGTGTAAGTTAAAAATTGCCAGAACTGGGCTGGGAAGATGGCTCAGTGGTAGAGCACTTGTCTTGAATGCATGAGGCCCTGGGTTCGATTCCTCAGCACCACATAAGCAGAAAAAAAAAAGACAGAAGTGGAGCTGTGGCTCAAGTGGTAGAGTGCTAGCCTTGAGCTGAAGAGCTGAGGGACAGCGCCCAGGCCCAGAGTTCAGGCCCCACGACCGGAGTCCCCCCCCAAAAAAAAAAAATTGCCAGAACTAAAGGTATAGTTCAGTGGCTAGCCTAGCACCAAACAAATTAAAGTAAAATGGGACTTGTCAAATTGCTGATCGGTCATTTTAAAAATACCTTCCTAACATTTATTCATGAGGAATACAGAACATGGACTAGGAATTTAATGTAACCAAGGGATTAATGCTTTTTATTTGGAATATGGTCCTATGATTTTATAGTATCCATTATTTTAAGTAATAGTGATTCCGGGTGACACATAGACTGTACTCATAAACTGACTTGTTGAAAGGAAACCCCTTGATACAACTATTTAAAGATAATAAAAAATTAATCAGAAGAAAAGAAATGGAGATACTTAAGTTCCCACAGGTAAAGTGATAAAGTATGGCAAATATGTCTTAAAATTCTTAAGTAAATAGTAATAATGAAAAGAATAAATGAAGTATAACAATGTTAATAAATGCTTATCTGAGTAATGGTCAGCTGAGGGATAATTATTTTATTTCCAATATTTTAAGTATGTAAGAAATTTTCATTAAAGATTTAACTTTTAATGGCACTTATTAATTGTACAAATCAGGTTTATTATGAAACGCTACTATAAGTACTTTATGTTTTTTAATAATTCACCTTCCAATTTCTTGCTCTATCCTTTCATTAAAAATTTTAAAAGATGAAAACAAAAATAGTAAATCGTTAACAGAAAGCTCACTGGAGAATCCAAATAACTAGCAGTACGTTTTAGCAATTCACTGGTGAAAAACAACAAAAATGGAAATTAAAAAGTATTCTGTACCAGGCACCAGTGGCTCATGTCTGTAATCCTAGTTACTCAGGAGGCTGAGATCTGAGGATCAAGGTTCAAAGTCAGCCAAAGGAAAGTGTGTAAAACAACAATTTACTCCAAAAGAACAGAAGTTTAACTGTGCTTCAAACTGGTAGTATGCTAAGCCTTGAGCACAAATGCTCAGGGACAGCTAGACCCTGAGCTCAATCCCCAGAACCAGCACACATACAAAAGCTCCTGCTTTGGCCAGGTGGCTTGGCTCTTGTTAAGGAAAAGAGGACCATTTTGGTATAAAGAAGGATCTTTTGAAATACAAGGTTTTTGTCTTAAACTAGTTTCTTTTCAAGATGGACTAAAGATACATCTCAGATTGTTCAAGAACTAGCAGAGGGGGTAGGTAAAATTTGAGATTATATGTGTACTGTTACTGTTATTTCAGTATCACCTTATGCAAATACATTTTACATTATTCAAACTAACCAATCATGAGCAGCTTGTAACCCTGAATTCAGTCAATGTGAGCAGAGGCAGGGCCTGCCTGCTGCTTTACGGATAAATGGGAGGAGAGCCTGCCGGCTTTGTGTGCTTGCTTGCCAGACTTTTGGTTGATGGTATACTCTTCTGCAGAAGTAAATTTTGCCTTGCTCAGACAATTCTTTATTTTTTTTTTTGTATTTATCATTGTGACTACGATGGTTCTTGGAAAGCATATTTATAACATAAGGCATTTACTTAGCAAGCATGAAGCCCAGACTTCAAAATTCAGGATGGACAGAAGACTAGAAAGAAGGAAGGAGGAAAATTAAAACTAAAGAATGCTGAAGAATCAAAGTAACAAATGGCAAAAGTCAGTGAAACATAGAGAAATACAAGACTATCAAAAGCAAGAAACTGCTCAATAAAACTGATAAGCTACTAATCAAGACTATTCAAGAAAAGAGTAAAAGTATCAGTAACCAGAGAGGGAAGAAACATCATCATAGAATCTAAAGATATAAGACTATTATGAACATCTATGCCAAAAAAATTGGTAACGTTAGCAAATTTCTTAAAAGATTACTATTCAACAAATCAGTTTGTAAGTACAATATCTCTTGATTGGTATCACCTCCCCCTTAAAGATAATTGCTGAAAAGCTGAGGGACAGCGCTCAGGTTCAGAGTTCAAGTCCCACGCCTGACTCAAAAAAAAAAAAAAGCTCTCCTGGAAAGTTTCACTAAAATATCATATATAGTATTTAAGGAAGAACTATACCAATCCTATAAGAATGTTCAGAAAACAGAAGAGAAGGGACACTTAGGAGATATTCTATCATCAGAACTAGACACAAATAGTACAAGAAAACAAATTATAACCCTATACAGGTAGGTACAATTCATCATTCTTTGAGATAATCATAAACTTGCCTAAGGTAACAATACTAATAATTTCAGGCAATCTAACTATAGAACCTACATTTTTAACAGTATGCTATAATTGCTTCTCAAATTCAAATAATTTCTAGAAAATGTCACAAAATAAAAATTGAAGAGTACTTTACCCTTACCTAGAAACTATGCTGGAACCATTATAGAGATCACTAGCATATGACAATGTGGCCAAAGGTCGTACTGAATTATATCTTGTAAACTTAGACAGGCATTCCTGAAATTCATCCAACTGGCTTGCAGTTCGACTGTCATCTGTATTAAAAAACAAAATGAACAGTACTACAATGTAAAGAAAGAACATTTTCCACAGGCTAAATATGTTCTAAATTTTAAAAGTTATTTTAAAATATTTTATACAATATGTTCAAGTTAGGTATCTTTCAATTCAAAATGAAAAACACGTCAGTGATTCTTTGAAAGATACTATTCTATCCACATCAATAACAACAAAACTGTGAAGCCTCTTTATTTTTTTTTCCAGCAAAAATTTCTTGAGGAAAATAAAATTTCCCTCAAAATGGTTAAGTAAAGGAGTTAGGTCAAGCTACATCATTTATCATTTATTAAAACAAAAATCTCACATCAACAGGGAGGCTTGAAAAGGTATTTTGGACACATTATTACTATAAAGATTGTTTTAACAAGGACTTTCCTCACAGTTACTTATGACCAAAATAAAGTTTATAACACATTATAGATTTTAAAAAAGTTAAAAATTTTGGTTATGCCATCATGGTATCTTAATTCTTTTACTGGAAAAAAACAGAAAACAGCAATGTATAAATGACTGAGTCTCCAGAACAAAAAGTATGAGTAGCTTACATTTATCCCAAAGTACAAAAAAGTTTCATTCAAACGTCTTATGAAAAGTAGAAATTCCATTCAATGGAATATCATACAAATATGTGAGTAAAGTCTACCTAAGTACAATAAAACTAAATCATACAAGATTTAAATAATAAAATCAGCTTGTAACTGACAACTTACCTATTCTCCTATGGAAAGGTAGGCTCACAGTGAAAGCAAACTAAAAACTATTCAAGTATTTCAAAACTGCTTGAAATCTGGACTTAAAAATTTTATTTCCAGGGCTGGGAAGGTGGCTCAGTGGTGTAGAGCGCTTGCCTTGCATGCCTGAGGCCCTGTGTTCGATTCCTCAGCACCACATAAGCAAAAAGAAAAAAACTAGAAGTGGCGCTGTGGCTTAAGTGGTAGAGTGTTAGCCTTGAGCTGAAGAGCTGAGGGACAGCACCCAGGCCCAGAGTTCAGGCCCCACGACTGGAATCCCCCCCCCCAAAAAAAAAACACCTAAAAAAGTTTATTTCCAAAGAATGAAAAAGACATGTATTCTGTCCTCTTAAGAGACAATCTGAAACAGATCTGTTCAGTACTGCCATTCATAACATCTTCACTATTCTACTCTCATGTGCATACATATAGACATTTTAGTGTAAGCGTTCATGATGGCCCTTAATTCCTTAAGGAACTGATATGGAAGATTAGGCTATCTTTAAGAAAATTCACGGACACCAGGGCTGGGAAGGTGGCTCAGTGGTAGAAAGCTTGCCTTGCATGCTTGAGGCCCTGGGTTCAATTCCTCAATATCACATAAGCAGAAAAAAAAAAGCCATAAGTGGCGCTGTGGCTCAAGTGGTAGAGTGCTAGCCTTGAGCTGAAGAGCTGAGGGACGTGTCCAGGCCCAGAGTTTAGGCCCAACGACCGGACACCCCCCTTCCCCCCAAAAAAAAATTACTGACACCAGAAGAGATCTAACATTTAGAATGAAAGAAGTATCACTTAACAGTAACTGTTTCTCATGTGTTTTACAAATTTAAAAACGAAAACACTAAGTCAGTAAACTCATCTAACAACCTACATTAAAGAGAACAGATTTAGTACTGCTTTCATCCTAAAAGCAGCAAAACAAATATTGTATCTAACATATAAAATCATCCCAATGATACTGAGATAAAGCTCCTCCTCTATAAAAATTATTCTCAGCAAACTCAACAATTTATAAATAAAACATAATTTGCTGAAAAATACTATCATGGAGTCATTGAATGTAATTGTAAATTGCTTTTCTAATATGCAATTCTATTACAGCTAAGATTTTAATGTAATTAATGCTGCGAAAGTTATTTTAATCCATTTAAAATTGTTTATTTTGTTTATCTGGTTGGTTTGTGGGGCTTGAACTCAGGGTCTTACACATTTATGTGGCTTTTTGACTCAATGCTGACGCTATCTACCACTTGAGTCACTCCTCCCCTTTCAGCTTTTTGCACATTAACTGGAGATAAGAGTCTCACAAATTGTCTGACTGAGCTGGTTTTAAGCTAGGATCCTCAGATCCCAGCCCTCTGAGTAGCTAGGATTATAAGCATGAACCACCAAAGCACTGCTTTAAAAGCTGTTTTAATGCTACTCTATTCTTTTATATTTTGAAATCAGTTCCTAAGTATGCAATCATAAGCATTCAAGAACGTGTATTCAATAATTCTTTTGTAGAATAAGTAGACCTCTAGTTAAATTCAAGTTCATTCAACGGAAACTATTATTAAAAAATCAGGAAAAGGATGATTTCAGTACTTAGAAGCCTAACAACTGGTCTTCATTTATCTGGTTATAAAAACAGGATTTTGGTTTGCTTAGTGCTTTTATAACGAACATCCCACAAATGGTACACTGACATATCACCTCTCCTAATTTAGATTAATTTGTATAAGTATTTTCAACGTTTCTTTCTTTCTTTAATGTGTTATCATTTACTATGTCCTCCAATTATAATTAATATTCCAAGGCAGTAATTTCTTTAAAATTTCTCATTTTCATAAATGGAAATAACTGAGGGTAGGAATAGATGGATGGATTCTTATTGGAAATATACAAAGAGCATTCACCGTCTTACATTCTCAGATATGTACAAGAATCTGTCTTTACAAAAAAAAAATCTGTCTTTACTGTCAAAGGAATTAAAAAGGCTTGATATGCAGAAATATTGTTATGTAAAATTCCTAAAACCTAGGAAAGATATGCATTAACTAAAAAACAACTATAATTACACAAAGAAACAGCTATCTAATGTGTCTCTTTAATTATAATTCAATCATCCTATACAACAAAATATCGTCTATGGAACACCTTTAGTACTCCACAGCATGCCTATGGTACTAGTGACAAAGATGATCAATAATGTTAACATTAATAATATATCCTAAACTCATTCCCATATATTTAAAACAATATTTGGTCTGTTTTATTTCAACATCATTACAGCAACTAAAGTTCAAAATTTGCTGGCACCACTGCCTCACTCCTGTAATCCTAGCTACTTATGAGGCTGAGATCTGAAGATGGCATTTCAAAGCCAGACAGGGCAGGAAAGTCTTGTGAGACTCATATCTAATTAACTATCAAAAAGCCATTAGTGGAACTGTGGCTCAAATAGTAGAGTACCAGCCTTGAGCAACAAAGATAACAACAGTACCAGATCCTATTTTAAGCCTCAGTATTGGCTTTGCAAGTGCATGTGGATATTCTCTCTCTCTCTCTCTCTTCCCCTCTCTCACACCCCCCACCCACCCTCCCCCCACAGAGTCAAAAAGACTGCCAGAGTGCAAGACTTGGACTACCAAAAGCTTAACAACTTTTTAGTAGTTTATATTTAGACTATCATAGTCACTAAGGGACTCAATTTTCAGCCAGTAAATACCAACTTGCCATGCATAAAAACTGTTTACTATTAATCTAAATCATGCTTAGCAAACAAATTCTGGGCTCCATGTTTTTCTCCTAGAAACAATGCTAAGTGAATTATCCTACACCAGTTCTATGGCAAGTTGCCCAAAGCATGTAAACAACTGCTACATGTGTTTAACTAATATTATTAAATAAGCATGTTCAGACAAAGAGTAAAACCAAGGCCCAGATTTTTTCCAATCAATCAAGTACCAGAAACTTCTCCTTGGTGAACTTATTTAAATAAAGATGTTCAATAACTGATTTGAACTGTTACAACATCCAAGGTGTGCCAAGCACTGCATTATATATACACTGTTTACAAGTTATCTTGTATGGTGTCAATTTTGTTTTGTTGCATGCACGTCAGCAAAACAATTAAATTCCTCATTCAAAAAAAAACACAAAAAAATCCTAGGTTTAGGTCTGATGATAAAGATGCTAGAACAGCTAAATAAAGGAAAACAGGAGCTTTATTATTTTTCTAAAGCACTAAAAACATTTTCACCTCAGGCATTCTCTTTGCTTCCTGGTCACCAAGATGTTGGCTGCCCTGCCCAAGTTCTCCCTGCCACAACAGACTGAAACCTTTGGAAGTAGGCCACATACTGAAAATGGCAACGTTACAAAATGGAAGAAAGTTGGATTTGGGCATTATCGTTTAGAAAAAAGTCACTGATTCACACTTTACATAACTGATTGGAACGAAACTAGAACAAGGTGGGAATACCAAAGCTTGTAGAATGATTTGTCCTCAGTCATAAGACTGAGTGATAGAGCAGAGAATCAGAATACTAGTATTCTTAAGACACTGAGAACTGGCAAGATAAACAGAACACTTCCACTGTTCTTAGAAACAAGCAAGTAATCAAGTAATCACAAATATGCTACATTTTATCAGGCAAGCCTATTGTCAAGTGCCATTTAAACTAAACACTGAAAACTGAACCAGACAACAGAGATTTTCGTCAGGCTTCACATCTGCAGATTTGGGACCAAGAGAAGGCAGGTCTATGTTTAATTTTCAAGTCCCCTCAGACCATCTACCATCTTGCCATACACAAAGTCTACACAAAACTAATGTTTCTTTACTAGTAAAATATTGAATTTCTTTTATATCAGAAAAAGAATATCCTATACTATCAATTGCATGTTGTCTAATTTCTTATTTCATCTACTTTGCTATTTTGACAGTTTCTAATTAGCAATTTCAGTTTATTCATTCTAACCTGGCACAAAAGCAATTCCTCTCAAGTCCCCAGGTCGTTCATTACATCTACTTTTCAGCTTGGCCCAGTATTCTTCTAATATCCATAAGTACTGCATACTTATGCAATACATACCTGCTGTATTTTGCCTATGTTATGACACTCGAGAGTAAGAATTGATTGTTTTATTTATTTATTTTATTCTTTTTTTAAAGATAGAATTCTACCATGTACCTCAGGTCTGAAACTCTGAGTCCTCTACTTCCTTAAGTGCTATAGTTCTCGGCTCATTTTTACTTTATTTTCAGCACAGGGAAAGTGCTAAACACTTATTAATGTTGAAAAGTTGAGGCAACTGAATAGAACTTAATTTGTCTAACTAAACTTTATAGTTTAAACTTTATATAGTTCACTATACCAAGATAAAGAATTCTCAGTGAACCAAAATCTGCTACTTAAAAACAATATTCTTGTAGATCTCTAATAAGTATTCTAATAGAATGGCAAAAAAATATACTTTGCTTTACAACTAGGAATTTGCAGTAAATCTAGTATTGAAACCTAGAAATGTATCTGAAGTATTACTGTGAGATAAAAATTTTAAGAGAAATCCTGAACATGTACCTGATATACGAGACATCCTTGTAGAAAAATAACACTGCTCTAAGTCTTCAAAATGAGCAGTGAGCCGTTTTCGTCTTGAGGCTAATGTGCTGTTATACCAAGGCTGTTTCTTTGTCTATGGTGATAATAAGAAAAGATACTTATAACTCACAGCAAATAACTCTTCTTTTAATAGAATACCCAAATGACTACAATATATTTTCAAAAATTATCAAAATAAACTGATCCCAAATGGTGAAAAGCTACAGATCTCAGGTCATATTTTCCCATTTTTTAAAGGTGAAATAGAAAACAAAATTTTCACAGACTAAATAACATATATTCTGTTTGGATAGTAAGTGAGGATAAATTTCAATTATAAATACCAGAAGGAAAATAATAGAGAAACATACATTTAAAACCAGTAGCAGGATAGTTGGGAGAGATTAAAAAAAAAGTTAAAACATGAGAAAAACAATGGAGGTGTAAAAAGCAGTTAAAATACCAGTATTAATAACAAATGTAAATGGGATACTCGCAAAACAGTAAAAAAATGGATTTCTAAAAATATACCCATATGCTGTGTGACAAAAAACTTAAAAAATGATAAATACTAAAAAATTAGAAATTAATGTAAAAAACAGCAGGAAAACTAAGCTAAAAGAAGAAACAAAAGTCGGGTGTAGGCATGGTGGATCATACCTATAATGTTAACTTCTAGGGAATCTGAGATTGGGAGGACTGGAGTTCCAGGCCAGCCAATGCAAAATGTTTGTGAGAGCTCAACTGAACAGAACAGGGCTGTCATCCCAGCTATGGCATGAAATATAAATAGGAGGGTCACTATGCAGACTGGCCAGGCAAAAAAGTGAAAAGTATCTAGATCTAAAAGGACTGAAGGGTTGGCTTCACAGGTAAAATGACTGCCTAGGAAGTGTTAAGGCTCTGAGTTAAAACCCCAGTGCCACTAAGTAAAAGGAGATGGAGCGAGAGAAAACAAAGTCAGGCATGGTGACACACACCTGTAATGCCATCACTTGGGAAACTGAGGCAGGAGGATCTTAAAAGTTTAAGTTCAATGTAGGTTACTAGCAAGACTCTCCACATAAGAAAAACCATGAGGGAGGAAAAAAAAAAGGTGGGGGAGGCTGAAAGAGGGAAAGGAAGAAAAGAGATAGAACATGAAAATACATTGTAAGGATGGAGACAGCAGTGCAGAATGGAAATAAGTTTAATTCAACAATTGCTTATCTGTTCATAATAAAACTGCCTCAGAAATATATAAAGTAGAAATTCCCAGACTGAAAAGTATACCAATATTGTGAGAGATGAATTTCACCGATTTTCACTGACAAAAAAATATGGTAGTAGTGAAGCTGAATACTGAAGCAGGAATCTGCACTATTCATCTCACACAACAATCGGGTGAAATGTAAGTTTGGTTATCTGCAGTACAGCCTTGAGAAAGCCCCTCTAGCCTGTATACTATATAATATGTCAGAAATCAAACAATTTAGTGACAAGAATAACCTGAAGAAATAATGGTATCCGTTCTATACACCTGCACAACAGAAAAGCATCTCATGCCTAGGAGAGTAAGATTAGATAGGCAGCATTTGGCCATAAACCTATATACTCTGAAAAGGTACCCAATTAGTCTGTCATCACCCATCTCCTACAAAAACCATCCCTAAATCAGTCAAATGTACTTAGGACTTGAGTTCTACATCTTCTTGGTCAGCCAGGTCTTTGGCTACAACAACTTGTCTCTTAAACCTAACTGGCCTATTGTGCTGTAACCAACCAGAGCTGTGTCTGGTAAGAATACCAATAATATACATTTAGTCAAATAGAAAGTATAGTTTAATAAATACATACAAAATGCTACAACTAATTAAAACTATATTCCTCTTAAGCATACATGTGATATTAAAAAAACTGACGATAAACTATTATTGGGAAGTTTTTGATCTTGAGTAGGGGCAGTAATTATAAAAAAGTGACGAATTCTATGTCACAGAATTTAGGAACTCCTGGTCAGTAAAATCAGCTAGGAAAAAACTGACACACTGAATTGAAACTTTTGTACAACTGTTTGAAGATAAAATAAATTTGTGTAAAAAATCGATTATTTAAACACAAGTGCTAATCCTCAAGTGCAAACTCTAGTACTGCCAAAAAAAAGCTGAATGGAGACTAATACTTTGCTGAGTATACTCATGCCTGTAATTCTACTAAATAGGACAATGAGACTTTGGAGACACAAGTCTGAAGTCAGCCTATATAGCCATATTCCATGAGTCAGTCATGAATAAAAATGAGTGAAAATTTGAAGCTCTGAGTTTTTGTTAATAATATTAAATCCAATGCTAAATTAATTCCAATAAAGGGACTTGTAGTGAGGTAGATACTGGTCAGCAAAAGACCAACTGATTACAGAGTAGGAACTGTACCATCAACCTTCAGGAAGGTGAGGTCTGGAAGGTCAGCTCTACCACTCCTGAACAAATGGATGAACTTCAGGGTTGGTAAAGACACTGAGTTCTTGGGAGTGTACAGACATCTAGAGAGTACACAGAAGCTCTGAAAACCAACTACCTCCATACACTTGTGCTTACAGCTTGTACCTCGAAGGTTACAGAATTTCCTACTGTGGACAATATCATATATACTTGTGTCAGAAGTATTAAGTGACTGTGCACAAAAGAATCTCATTAAAAGAAAATAAAAAATTATGAGCTAATTTGTAGAACTACGTAAAATCTCTGAAAAATAAAATTTACCAAATATGCCACAAACTAAAACTGAAGGTGTGAATATTCTTTGTCTTTATGAAGAAAGTTTCTATAAGGCTTTCCCACCAACAAAACTCCATTATCAAATAGTTTTACTTGGGAATTCTGCCAAATATTCAATGAAGAATGCTAATATCATATGAATTCTTTAGAGAAACAAAAGGAGGAAAAACACTTCCTGATCTTTGTCATACTTCCATTGATAGTTTGAATACAAGACTAGGGGCTCTAATGGTTTGGTTCTGATTGGTGGTATTGGGCAGTAGGGACTAGTGGGTTAGGGACATGAGTTAGTTCACTGGTAACCCCTAAATCTCTTGCCAGAGGATTCTTTTTCCTTCTCCCTCTTGCTTTCTTATTAGGAATATGTATGTCTCCCTGTGCATGAGCTTAGCTTATTCTCCACCACAGACCACACATAATGTGTCCCTATTCAAATTTTAGGCAAGGTCTTTTTCTTCTTAAATTAACTGCCTAAAGTATTTACACAATGTAATCTAATTCATTCCAAACTAAACACAGAATGTTGAAAAAGTAAAATAGCCTTTATAAACAGAAATCCAACAACAAAAAAAAACCAAGCAGATTAAATCCAGCATTTTTATCTCTTTGACCATGTCTCCTTCACCATATTTCTTACCATAATTAGAACTTTGATTAAAAATTGATATCAAAGATGTTTTTGTTACTGTTACATTTTGAAGAGTCTATTCCATTTCATATTTATGAAATCTTTCCCAATTTAGATTTTTGGGGTACTTTACTAAATGTAGGTTTCTTTAAAAATTTCTGTACTTCTATTGCTATTTCTTTCATTAAGTGATAAAACAAGAAACTAAATTTTCATCCATTTCCCACCTGAAATACTATATGATCACCTCTACCACAAGTTAAGCCATTAACTATGCTTTGATTAGATTTTAATGTTTTATTTTGCTCCTTTCATTACAACAATACATTCTAATAGTTGAATGGGCAGTTGCACACTTATCACATTAACCTCAGAAGAATGTTAACGTCAGTTGCACACATTCTCTGTACACTGATCTGAAATTGCCTTAATCTATTTTAATATTTTACAAAAATTACCTATTTCTTTGAGCTATTTTATTAGTACAGATCTTCATTATTAATTAGTCTAATCAATTCTGCATCAGGAAAAGTTAATTTTATGTTGTCTATGGGCTCTTATCAAACTACATTTAAAATCTTACTATAGATTAGTGACGTGAATGCTTAGTTCATTTTTCATCACTGTCAACAACAGAAGGTATTTAATGCTATAAATTTTAGTATAATTCTGACTATTCTTTATTAATTTTTACATGTAATTTATACATATGAAATATATTTAGTGTTTGTTCCACATTCCTGGTACCCAGCATAGAGCTCTTAAAAAAACAAAACAACAACAACAAAAAAAACACACCAAAAAAACAGGTGGGTGCCAGTGGCTCAAGCCTGTAACCCTAGCTACTCTGGAGGCTGAGATCTGAGGATCTTGGCAGAGAGTCTCCATGAGACACATCTCCAATTAACAAAAAACTCAATTAACTCAAAAACCCAGAAGTGGAGCTGTGCCTCAAAGTGGTACATTTCTAGCCTTGAGAAAAACAGCCCAGGGACAGTGCCCAGCCCTCAGTTCAAGCCCCACAACTGACAAACCAACAATAAAAAAAATATGTAAATAACAAAAAATACAAACAACGTTAACAAAAAACAAATGAATTCCATTTATATGTCTATATATATGTCCATTTATATGTCTATATTTACATATATAGGTATATATATATTTACATGCACATGTATGTATATGTGTGTATATATACATATATCTGTACATTGAGACAGGATCTCACTAGTTAGCCTAGGATGGATTCATCCTGGTTTATCCTCCTATCTCTGCCTATCAAGTGCTAGGACTACAGGCATGTGCTAAGTGCCTAAATTCTATTATTTGAGTTCTTATTCTGAATAACTTATACCTTAAGAAAATGAATACCAGGAAGCTGAAATGTGTAGCTGGAGGGATGAAGTCAACAGAAGAGGGCAGATGACGGACAGAGGAAGGGTGGGCAAATACAATCATACTATTCAACGTACACATGTGAAAATGCAACTTGAGGGGACGGATAGGTGAGAGGGTGAAAGTGATCAAGATGCATTGTACTCATAAACTGATATGTTGACTTGAAACCCTTTTGTACAACCACTTATAAGACATTTTTTTTGAAATATCTGTATCAGAACTTATAAAATGGTTGAGAAGTCCCTAGTTTACTAGCTTCCAAATTGAATCAGTTTGTTTCTATTTACTTATGTATTTATTTACTATTTTAATTGATACAATGAAAATGGTATAAATTATCCTATTTTAGAATTAGCTTATTTTTCTAATTGCTCCAAAGACTAAATAATTTGTGCTCTTTGATTTAAAAAAAATGTAAGGACAGATATGTACTTTTTTCAACTTAAAAATATCCAATTTGTTTACAATGGCCAAAAAGTTGTGTATATGTTACACCTGTTATGCTTTTTACCTCATCTACTTTTCTCTGAATATTTACTCTGCTCAGTTAAACTGGACTATATCAGGCATGACCCTACATCAGGGCTTATTAACCCATTCACTCTCCTTCAATTTCTTACTCAAAGATATTCAAATGGCTTACTTCTTTACTTTTTAATCCAAATGCTATGGAACTTTTCTTTTCTTTTTTTTACATTTCTGTCTTTCAAATTAGATTAGTAGTTTATTTTTGTTCTATGTATCCTCTCAAAGCCTACCTTAGATCTTCATAAATACCAGATACTCAAAAAAAGTCTAATGGTTGAATGAATAAACACTTAAAAGCACAGGCTCTGAAGCTATATAACACCTGGCTTAAAAATCTCACCTTACTAGCTATATTTCCTCAGTCTTTAACTTCACTTTATACCAGTTTCTCTCTTAAAATTACATTAATTAATAAATTTTACAACATTATTTTCTTGCATGTATATTTCTTTAGCTTTGTTTTGTGCTCAAGGTCAAGGCCGTGTGCTTACTTGGTCATCTGACTACTTGAGCCACATCTCCAACCCAGCATTTTGATTCATTTGTAATAGAGTCTCCCAGCCTTTCTGTTGCTGGAGCTGTCTTTGAATCATGATCCTCTGATCTCAGCCTTCTAAACAGCTAGGATTATAGGCATAAGCAACTGGCACTTGGCCGTTTTCTTTGGTTTCTAACAGTTTTTGCTTTATGTAAATTACAATTATTTGATAACACAAGGTACAGTTTGTCCTCACATAAGCAGATTCTGCAACTATAGATAGAAAACCTGTGTACTGAGGATGTATAAACTTTTTTGTTATTCCCTAGCTGTTACACGATAAATTTACAATGACCTAGAAATCCAGGTGTGCAGACAAGAGTATGCAGATAATTGTAAGTTACATAAATGACTTAACTATCCACATTTTTCTTTTTGTACCAGTCAGTTTGAGGGCTTGAACTCACAGACCTTAGCTTTTTATATACTAAGCTAGTGCTCTACCATCTGAGCCACACCACTATTTCTGGTTTTTGAAGTTAAGAGTCTCACTAATAGACATTCCTTGCCAGGTTGGCTTTCAACCACAATCTTTATCTCCGTCTCCTTAATAGCTAAGATTACAGTTCAAAGCCAGCCTGAACAGCAAGTCTGTGATGCTTATCTCCAATTAACCACCAAAAAGCCAGAAATGGAGCTGGCTCAAGTAGTAGAATGCCAGCCTTGAGAGAAAAAGCTAATGGACAGTGCCCAGGCCATTCAAGCTCTTGTAGCTGTAGTGTGCACACACATGCACACGTGCACATATACACACACACAGAGGTGTCACAGGAAGGACAGGCTTTCCTCTGGAAACAGTTATATGAGATTAATCAGTTATATGAGATTAATCAATGACTAAGTACACTAAATCTTTTGTAGAAGTAGAAAAGGGCTGGTGATGACCCTACCACTGCTAAGAATTAAAAACAATAGTAAAAAATAGTAATAATAATAGGACAGGAAACTAGAGTGAGGCTGAAATTGTAACAGGAAAAGAAGCAGTAATATATTAGTCAAGACTTGTATGTATTTAACATTTTGAAATGTTTGCATAGTCACTTTGGTTTTTTCATATGCTTAAACAAGTTCATGGAGTAATGTTGGTTTTGTTGCACTTCATCAATGATAGATGGTCTTGCCTAATTATTCTGTTGTGAGAGTATAATTAAAGAACTTAAAAGCTGCTGGTCACTGGTGGCTCACTCTTGTATTCCTAGCTTCTCAGGAGGCTGAGATCTGAGGCTCATGGTCCAAAGTCAGCCTGGGTATAAGAATCTTATCTCCAATGAATTACTGAAACACCAGAAGTGAAGCTGTAGCTCAAGTGGGAAAGCACTAGCCTTAGCACAAAAGCTCAGTCAGGGATAGCATCTAGGCCCTGAGTTCAAGCCTTATGACACACATTTACACACACAAACATACTTTCAATAAATAAATGCTGGGTTACTGAAAAGTTACTAATTTACAACTTCAGTAATTATACTCATGGCACAACTAAAACCATTAAATATTTTATTTACCTGAGAACTGCCACTGAAACCTGGAGGCTGGCTGTATTCTGTAGAATCAATTATACTACTGAAAAATAAAGAAGGAAAAATATAATAGTATAAGACTAAGTAACAAATGTCAGGGTACAACAAATAAAAATTCTTAAACAAAGAGGCATATGACAATGAGAATGAATGATCATTTATTACTGAAATATTGGTGATGTGAAAATTTTCACTCCCTTTATATACTCACTCAACTATCCAGTTATCTAAGAGTTCATGTCAGAAAAGAAAAACTAGGTTTAAAGTTATCTATTTCCCACATACCTGGTCATTAGAAATGTTTTAAGCAAAGTAAAACACACAGGAAAACTAATTAAGGTAACCACAGAGAATTCTATACACTATAGTTCATATGCAAAATATTAAACTTTTCAGGAATGTTTCTTCACTAAAAACATCCCTTTTATTGCTTTTCCACATCCTGCACCAAACTAGATCTATAATAACTTTCTGAAAGTTAATGCAATCCTGTATACTAACTACTATTGGAGTTCCTGATAATCCACATTATCCTAATGTGATTTTGTCTAAAAAAGATATTGAACCATTGTCTTAAATGTAATAAATTTTTTTAAAAAAGTGAGTTCATGTAAAATAGCTCTTACTTGGAACATTTCAAGCATGAACACTCAAAACTCAAAAAGCTATTATAATACATTGGATTCTGGCAGATTATGTCTAGAATCCTAACTGTTCAAAAGTCTGAAGTCTGTGGATTGTAGTGAAAACAGCGTAAAGTATGCAACACTCTATGTCCAATTCCATCAGCAAAAAAGCCAAGAAGAGATGTGGTCCTACTGACACAGTAATCAGAAAAAGCAAGTGAAAATGCGAAACACTTAATTCCAGCTTAACAACAATAACAACAAAACTAAATAATTAAAAAAATAAAATAAATTAGCACATAATCCATGACATAGAATTTTAGTCTCACAAGGATAGTATTAACTCATTATAGTGTATAAACACTAAATGAAGCAAGAATCATTCTAAAATCTAGGGATCTTATATAGAAGGAAAGACTTAAATTAGTGACAGAAAGATTTCAAGTTTGAGGTCAAGCTAGACAACTTAGTAAGATTTCCATCTCAAAAAACCAAAAGGAGAAGAGGTATAGAGAAGGAACATCTGTGGTGGTACAGGCCAGTAACTGGGAAGCTGACACTGGAGGCTCACCAAGTTCAAAGCCAGTTTGGGCTACATAATACGCTGAATACCAAAACCCCTCCATTTTTTGTTGTTGTTGTTGTTTTTAGTCATAGGGCATCAACTCAGGGCCTGGGCACTGTCCCTGAGCTATTTTACTCAAGGCTAGTGCTCTACCACTTTGAACCACAGCTGGACTTCCAGTTTTTTAGGTGGCAAATTGAAGGTAAGGGCTCATTGCCTTTTCTCCTGTTTCTGGCTTCAAACCAGGATCCTAAGGTATCAGTCTCCTAAATAGCTAGGATGATAGTGTGAGGCACCAGCACTTGGCTAAAAACTCCAAGTTATTTCTAATTTTACCATATCATGTTTCCAAATTCAGATTTTGAATGTCATCTAATTCATACCATAAAAAATTTACTCAATTTTTAATCCAACAGTAAACTGAAAATACTATTCCTAGAATGAAAGAAAATGCATGTGCCATATATATATATATATATATATAGATAGATAGATCATAACCAAAAGTAATTTCTCAAGGGTTTCATATGCTATAATAAAAAGGGTCTGCGGGGCTAGTGTTATATGTGTGCTTTTCTGTAACTTAAGTCCTAAATATTCACTAGAGCATAGCTTTTTACCTGTGTGATGGAGAAGGGGCTTCAAATTGAGGCACTGTGCTATCTTCACTGACAGGAGAGTATAAGCCACTCATTTCCTGAAATAACAAATTTTTTGAATTACAGTAGATATTCCAAAGAAAAGTTCCACTAATAAAAAAGATCTATTATACTCCTTTCTAATCACAAGTATTTATCAGTCCTTTTGGTCTTAATACTCAAATTTCTCAAAGATTCCTTTCCATAAAGTACAAAAGCAAAGAGAAACTGAAATTTTAGGAGGCAAGACTTTGATAGTATATAACGTTAAGGAACTGTAAATTCTAATCAACACCATATACCACAAATGAAGCCTGCAAATACAGAAAAAGTAAATATTCTTAGAAAGGCGAACAGCATAATACATGAGCTATGAGTAGCTAGTTATCCCAGTCTCTTAATAATATCAACAGCAGATTTAACAGTAAAAAAGTATAATTAGGCAAAATTATTTCTAGCTAAGTAGCTAGAAGTAACAATATAAATAGATAAGTATGGCAGACCCATGGCAGTCCACAAAATATTGTATCATTATTCCTTAACATGTAATGTCTGTCAGTAAAAGTGTAACATGTGTTGTCAGATGCCAGTAGTAACATGCTACTGGGCTCAAGTGGTAGGTAGAAAGCTATCCTTCAGCAAAAAAGCTCAGGGACAGCACCCAGCAGCTGATTCAAGCCTCAGGTCCCACGCAAAACAAAGTAAAATAAAATAGATTTTAACATGTGAATAATTATATACACATATACAATGAACTAAATTTATCCACAAGCAGTGACTTCACCTAACAGTAAGTTAAAAACTGCTATAATATTGAAAACATATTTTTATAAATCTTTGTTAACCTCAGTATTGCATACAGCATGTGAAATATTTTACTTAGAAAATTTAATAATAAATCATTTCAATCTAAAGATAGAGGATTTTGTCGGAGTTAATTTAAATTGATATAATGAAGATTACGTAATTTTTCTTGAATTTAATCAAGAATTATGGTAATAGTATAGCATGAAAACAAACTCAAATTACATTTTATCAACAAAAAATGTTCAAAATCTTTATTTTCAAAAAATGCACTATTAATTATAATTAACATTTGGTACTTCCTTTATAACCAAGACCAATCCCATAAATCTAATGGAGTAACTTAAAGAAAAGGTGACATTTTCACGACAATAAAAAGTTATCAGAGATGTGAGAAATTCTTGATTTCTTACTTCCACTCTTTTAATATCTTCTTCCAAAACACTTAGTTCCTTCTGGATCTGTTCCAGTTGCTATGGATTAAAGAAAGACAGAAAATGTTCTCAACCAAACCACTGACATGTCCATATTCACAAAGAACTCCATACTTGGGAAATTAATTCTTTTTAAACACTGAGCACTGATGTTAGGTTTGGTGGATAAGAACTAATACACATAAAAATATTAGCTTTAAGTTCCAGTGTTAAAATGTAAATATAGATTTATCTTTATACTTTTAATAGGAATTGACTTCATAATAAAAAAATAAAAACGAACAATAGCAATAAGTGACTTAAAATATAAGATATGCAAAGAACATATTACCTCCTTTAATTATTTAAAATAAAAATCTAAAAATTTGTCATGAAAGCTGTAAATACCCTTCTTTATGAGAAACAAGTCTATTTAATACCTGCAACCCATATAACCATCCTAACAGAACCCTTTCATGGACTTTTATAACATACTTAAGCTATTTTGTCTTTTTAATCTTTCCTATTGCACCTCAACCATACTTCATGTCAGTAAAATGTATTACATTTTCACAACATACAAAGACGTATTTAAATATTTCTGATAACAGAGAGTTGTTTGTAAACAATCATAAATAATCTTAGAACATATGGATGTTTCTATTGAAAGAACATATGGATGATTTTATTACAAGATTCTTCAGTGTTTTTTGGGGGGAAGCAGAACTAGGTTTGAACTCAGGGTCTTATGCTTGATAGATAGGTACTCAACACTTGATTCACACCTCTAGCCCTTTACTGCACAGGTTATTTTTGAGACAGGGTCTTATTTTCTGCCTGAATGCATGCCTAAACCACAATCCCACATGGTTTAGGCATTTCCATTTTGAAGCATTTCCATTTCAAGATTCTGAAGGAAACTATACATTATTAAGAAAGCAATGAAACACATTTTAGTGCTGTTAAACTGAACAAATAAATAGGACAGCTAGCTGAAAGCAGCAGAAAAAAAGAACAAGACTAAATTTACTCTGTAAACAACATTAACCTACCAAGAATGGTAGATGTATAGAGAAAAGCCTATGAAGATTAACTCATGTTTTGTGAAAAATCAGAAATTGAGAATGATAAAGTCCTGAATATCCTTTGCCTTACCATAGTGTTTGAAGTCAGACATACACATACAATAGCAAAGAAAATAGTCCTAAGACACCATAGCAAGAACTCACAGTGGAGTAGTCAAAAAATTTTGTAAGAACATTTAAACTTTAAAAGTAAAGAACATTCTCAGAACATCTTAGAATAAAAATTTAAAAATGGAATAGTTCAAAATTCCTAACTACTCATAATGTTAATATTAGCTCTGGTATAAGTACATATATTTGGAACTCATTTACTTCGCCTTCACTACTGGGTTTGATAAAAATATGCCTAAGTATTAAACTCTCAGGATTTAATTTTATATAAACTAATATAACTTAGAATAAATTATTTAATTACTGCAGACCAAAGGAAAGGATATCAGTTACACTTTCAGGAAAGACAGCTGGTAAAGAAAAGAGAATGGCAAAACTCAAATGTACATTAATTCTGAAAGAGCTACTACTAAATCAAGTAAAGCACTTAACCAAACTACAACAAGAACCAATTACAGCAAGCCAAACATTTCTTTTTTCGTATCACCCTAAAGACAGTCATACTAAATACTTAATGGCAGATTTGATTTTAAGACTTCACTGAACTCGCCATAGAAATTTTTAAATGTGTATCAAGCAAAGCCAAATATAAATAAATGAATAAATAGAAGGGATGGAAAAATAAAATAGCTTATTTAAAAGTAAATGAAAACATATGTTCACACCAGTAGAACCTAGCATTACACATCATATAATACCTAGTCGAACAACTAAAAATGTATTCAAAGATAAGTACTCAAAACAACTAGTTGAACCAAAATGATATTCTGAAAAAGGTGTCGAGAAAACAGAAAAACACCCAGAACAACTACAATAAAGGGGGAAAAAACAAACAAACAATAAAAGGCCAGGGTTAAGTTACAACCGTTACATCAAATACAAAGCCTAAATACACAATTAAAAGGCTGAGACTAATAATATATTGAAATAATATTTTCTATATACTGTTAGTGATAAACTCTTCTCAAATGATTCAGAATTTGATTCAAGAAGACAAAGACTCAGTAAAGATGTAGAAAATTCTCACTATACATTTAACTACTTTATACTGCACCATGCAACTGCAGAAAACATTCTTTTCAAGCACAAATACTTCAAAACCTAACCAACTACCAGGTGGTACAGAAAATATTACATCTGACAAAAGAGAACTCAGAGAATTTTCTGATTGTAATTCCATTAAAATAGAAAAGCATAACAAAAAATCCTCATGTTCAAGTAAAAAGATTACTTCTAAATAATACACAAGCTTAAGAAAAAACTATAATAAAAGGAGGGAGGAAGGAAGGAGGCATTATATGCCTATATGCTATATGACAAAAGTAATCTGCATAATTATATGAAAATTTAAATAAATGGGAAATAACAAATTAAATCAATTAAAGAGATGAAAATAATAAACAACATAAATGAATAAAATGGAAAACAAACACGAAACAGAGTAAGATTAAAAGATTCAACCCAGAAAACAGAAACATCCCTGGCAAGAACTGATCAAGAGAAAACACACAAAGCAATATTGGAAATATAAGACATCACTAGAAATCCTGGGAACATAAACATTTCAGATTCTATTAAGATGAATCTTATGCCAATGTTTTGAAATTATTATGAAAGAATTTCTTTAAAAATAAAGTGATAGCGAAACCAAACCTTGAATAACTATTTATGTAACTATTCAACTCAATCTGTAATCTAAAACTTCCTACAAACAAATCAAAATGTCCAGATGTCTTCTCCAACAAGATCTTTACTGATTTGACAAACACACTAATTCTAAACTACAGTCTTCCAAAAATAGAAGAATATACATTTCCCAACTTGAGAAAAACAGCCATCTTTATGGTAAATTGCCGTAAGACTAGTGTTAGAAAAAAATAATTTCACAGTCTTACTCATGAACATAAACGCAAAAATCCTAACAAAATGTTAATAATCCAAACCATACTGAAGAGAATATATAATGTATGTTTGGTTTACACAAGGAATACAAACAGGGGAACTAAGTATCCTGGCAGGGATACCTAAAACAGGAGATATGAGATTAGGGAGATGAGACAATCAGGATGTCTGGTCATTTAAAGTACACAGGTGATTAACTTTCTAATGTTAAACCAATGTAATTATAATTATTCACATTAACAGAATGAAAAAAAATCATGATTGTCTTAGATACACAAAAAAATTTGGAGAATACTCAACCCCCCTAGTAATGAAGGAAAGTTCTCTTAGTAAACTGGGAATAAAAATAGAAATTTCCATGAATGATTAAAAAAAATAGCTAAAAAAAAAAAAACCTACAGAAAACATCATACCTAATGGTGACACGTCGAATGCTTTCACTTTGAGATCAGCATCAAGACTAGGATGCCCAGCTATCACCACTTCTATTCATCATTGTACCGGTGTCCTAGCCAGCAGAGTAAGACAAGAAAAATAAATAAAGATATAAGGATCATAAAGAAAGACACTAAACTGTTATTTTTTGCAGATTATGATGTGTACATAGAAAACATAAAAGAATCTACAAATAAATTAGAACTGATGAGTGTAACAAGTTGCTGGTTATTTGAAAAACAACTTGTAAAAATCAAATAAATATCCATTTGCCAGCAACAGTAAGAAAACTAAAATTAAAGACACAGACATCATTAATAATAACATAAAATGATTAAATCTCAAATAAAGATTTTTTTGGATATTTTAAAAGACCTATAAATATACATACAGAATATCATGTTATGGATTAAAGGATACATTGTAAAGATACATTCTCCCAAATTTATCTAGAGTCAAAGTAATCCCAATAAAAATCTCACCAGATTTACCATGGAAATGTATTGATTAAAAAAAATATACATAGAAATGCAAATAGCCATGAATAGCCAAGAGTTTCATGTACAACAAAGATTCTAGTATTTATTGTATAGTATTGTCCAATGGATACACAAACAGAATGGTGGAAGAGAAGAGCCTATAGGGACACATGATATGTGATAGGTTCAAACTTCAAAGCAAAAGAGAAAAGGATGGACTTAAACATGCTTAGACAGCTGGGTATCCATATACAAAGATCACTCCCTACATAGTATACACAAAAACGTGTCTCCAGGTATAGGGCTTAATGTCAAAGATAAGAAAATACTTTCAAACAAAAATATGAATAGGAAAATATCATCATGATCATAGGTGAAGATTTCTTCTCTGACTCAGAAGACATTATAAAAAGAACAATTAATTAGAGTCTATTAAAGTTAAAATTCTATGTACATTAAAGGACACCATTAAGTTAGGAGCAGCCTAATTAGAAGAAAAGGCATTTGTGAAAGATCAATTTTACAAAGAATTCATATCTAGAATATACAAACTAAGGAAAACCCACTGAACAAAAAATCCCTGCAAAGTCTTAAAACATATATTTAAAAAAATTCTCCAATGGCCAATAAACATAGTATCAAGTACTAAACCTATTACCATGAAAATGAAATTTAAAACCCCCCAAAATAGTAATATGTACTTCACATTTAGTTAAACTGGAAAATCCATACTGATACAAACTTTTGGCAAATATAATACAAACACTGAGAGTATCTATAGGAGGAGTACTTAATACAAGGAACATTATTTAGGGAAACACGTTGGCACTACCAGTTCAATAGGAATATATATGCCCTAGGACATCTAAATACATCCCATACATGTATCTATGCTAATATATACTCAGATATATATATGTACATATATAAATATATATAGGAGATACTAGTGTTGTTTTGAATATTACAAACTGAAAACCACCCAAATATCCATCTACAAGTATTTTTACCAAAAAATAGAGAAATATTTAAGCAAACACTATAAAACAGAACTCAATTATAATCATATACAACCATACAGATGAATCATAACATTGAGCTAAAGACAGAAATAAATGATTACATAGTGCACAGGCACATTTACATATAGCTCCAAAAATACACCTATATATAGACTTAAGTAGCAAAACACTAACAAAAGTTCATCTTCATTATGCTCATAAGTTAAGGCTTCTTTAACTATGAGAAATACAATGCCTTAAGAATGGAAATCTCTAAATGAAGAGAGGAAGAATGCAGTCATTTTGTATACACAAAAAATTAAGAATAGTAAGGGAAAGAGTGGGTCAAATAGATGTAAGAATGTGAAAGGGTGACACTGACCAAGATGCATCAAATCCATAAGCTGCTTTGTTATATGGCACCTCCCTTGTATAACTACTTACAAAATTAAAAAAAAAAGAAAGACAAGGTACTGACTGCTGTAAATAAATGGATATTGATAAATTAGTGGGCAAGTGAAAAGGCTGTACTCTGAAAAAGCAGATGTCCTCAGGAGTTGTAGAAATATTTTGCTGCTCCATCAAGATATTAGTTAACATGCACAGTAACTTCACTTTAAACCATAAATTTGATTAATAAAGTTTTCTATTTTATTTCAAATAAAAGTTTAAAATTCAATTTTAACTCTAAAGAAAACCAAAATTATTCAAAAAGAGATACTAAAATCATCCAAAAGTCTATCCAAAATTAAATCAAAAGAAAGATAAAGCAATTTACTCAAATGCTGGTACAGATTTGAACATTTGGCTTCTAACTGGGATCCAAAGACCTTATGTCCAAACTAACTATAGAAGGAGATTAACATGTTTAGTTATTAAATGGTTTGGTAGGCAGATCTAAAATGATCTTCCAAGATCTCCACCTTTTAGTATTCACATACTTTGTGGAACCCTCATGTTTGGACTATACTAATAATTTGTTCCTAACAATGAGAAAACAACAAAAATGTTAAGATAAAACATCAAAGATTAAGATATAAAAAGCAGATGGTATCTATTTTTCTCAGTCATTACACCTCTGAGGAAAGCTGAGTGTGTGTAAAGAAGCCAATAAGGCTTAGAAAGGTTACTATATCAGTCAAAATTGAGACAATTGTGCCATGGTCAACCTTGATTGCAGCTTTTTCAACAGTATGGAGCCAAGCAATCTGGCTGTTGTGTATTATATTTCCTGACTGGAGATAATAAATGGTTGATGTTTAAAAGCCTTCAAGTTTGACGGTAATTTGTTCTATATACAATGCAAACGCCTAGTAGGCACTTTCTGTTCTCTAAGTATTCTGAAAAGAATGAGTAGGGATAAACTGAAACTGAAAAGTAAATAGCCAGCACCTAAAAGGCCCTAATAGCTAGATGCGACAGTGAAGTAATAACTATGTTAAGTCTGAACATCATGTTTAACTCATGTGTTATATATGTCTAAAACAATAACGTAATTAGAATCACAAACAAAATCACAAAGTTAATTTTCAGGGACAATCACAGGAAAAATTCCAAGTAATAATTTGTTTCTAATTCAATCTATATATTACTGGAATAAAATGCAACAATAAACTATACTCCAAGAGACAGGATTAACAAATATAGTTTTGAAGACTAAAAATGCCAATGTCCTCATCTCATTTCATTCTGTGTACACTTAAAAGGGAAAACATCCAGTGTATTTTGAGATTTCAACATATTTTGATTTTATAAGACACTACAATACTAGACTCCAATTGTGAAGGAAGTTATACTGTTTAGTCAAGAAAGCAGGTAAAAAGTTAATCCAGTTTCTTAAACTGAAATGTAAGTCACTCAATCATGAATAAATTAGGAACAAGAAAAACAAAATGTATTCATGACAATGTAGTCAGTGGTCACTAGAGGATCCAATATTTAGAAGTACTTGGAACTAGTATGTTTGTTTCTTGGTTACCTAATATAAGAAAATATAGCCCAACGGAATATGATTCAAGATAAATCAAGCCAAAAGCTTCTCCAGCATTTCACCCAAAAATTTAACAGTAGAAATATAGAAACAGTAAAGAGAGCTATGGGATCCAACCTAGTATCATAAAAGGTGTTACGGAAAAATATCAGCCACAACAGGGAAAGGGCATATTAGAATTATGAGGAAGTTATTGTTGAGAAAAAAGTTCTCTATTGATTCCTCCAATTGCTGCACACATGTCAGCTGATAGTTTTTATTATAAATTATTTCTTCGAAGATTATAGGTACAAAGAGCAGCCTGGAAGAAAAGAAATAGTAAATACATCCGGGGGAGATCTGTCTTCTGACCAATAAACAGTCCCTGAAGTCTGAACAGATTCCTCTTGAAGACACTGGGTTTCTTTGCTAAGCTCAGCATTCTTCAGCTGTATACAAACCCAGTGGGTCTACAACATCTATCTTAGCTCATCTCCACAGTGCCCCTGTGGAATTTGGGAGACTAGAAAAAAATTAAAGCTGACATTGCCAAATAATTCAAGATTTAGGAAGTCTGTTATCTTCAACTCATTAATCTCAGGTCTTCTGCTAGCATCTATGAAACAGTGGCCACGTAGCCTGATAAGTAACAGTAAAACATCTCATTTCAGACCTTTATCACTTGAAACTATGTCCAAAGTACTGGCTGCAAACATCAGTAGCCCCCAAAAGACATAGTGATTAATTCTGGGAAACACTCAGGGGCTAAGTAGAACTTTAAATCAAAATCTGTTTTATGTAATCCTCAAATATGTTTATGCTTGAGCAGTTCACTTCATTGATATATTTAGTAATGCTTTATATGGAATGTTATTTTGCACTAAATTTCATCCTCAATGAGTTCAAAATCTAATATGGAAATAAAAAGTAAATAATTACAAATAAATTTCATACATTTTTCTCAAAAGGGAGATACACACAAATTTGAAAAAGTGATTTTCCTTATTTCTACAGCATAAATGTTGAGTGTATACATCAGATTAATAATTTTTATACATTATAAAATTTTCAGCCTTGTTACTCAAAAGTGTGCTCGAAGGACCAAATGTTATTGCATCACTTGCAGCTGGCTAATATTCATACTATCTGTCTCCAAAGACCTTAATAAGAATTTGCATTTAACAGAATTCTCAGGGGATTCTCATGTATAGTTTAATAAGAGTACTATGCCATAAGATATTTAAACAAATCAATGTTTGGATATCATTTCATGTCCCACCCCTCAACCCCTGCCAAGACAAAAACAGAATTACTACATAACCAAAAACACAGCTGGGTGCCAACAGCTCAAATTTATAATCCTAGCCTATAATCCTAAATCCAAAGGATGGTGGTTGAAAGCCAGCCTGAAGAGGACTGGGGGTGTGTGTGGCTTAAGTGGTAAAGTACCAGAGGAGCAAGTAAGCAAGCCGACTTGAGTACAAAGACCTGAGTTCAAACCCCGGTAATGCCCCTCAACAGGAAAAAAAAATCCAAATAACACAAGTACATCTTAAACATACAATGAAGATAATGTTCGTACTAACAGGACACCTACATACTAAGATCACAATTGTTAACTTAGCAAACGTGAAGGATGAGAAAAATACAATCATCCAAGAAATGGAAACAAGAGGTTTTTTATTGTATTATTTGTGGGGTTTTTCTTTCCTTTTTTTTTGGTTTATCCCCTTTTGTCACTGTTTTGGATTTCTGTACCCTTTGTCTTGTATATAAGTTTATCTGATTTGGGGAGGGGAAGAGGAAGCACAGAAACCATACAACAAAGGGTGAACCAATTCAGCAGTGATACTAGAAGCTATGTTGGAAATAAACTATACAACTTTGGGGTGGGGTGTTGGGAGGGGAAAAACTGAGGGAGAATGAGAGGGTAACACTGTTCAAATGGAAAGGTACCCATTTCCTGACTTACATATAATCCTTCTGTATATCACCTTTACAATAAAATTTAAAAATTAAAAAAACAATGTCTTCCATTAAAAAAAGAAAAATACAATCACAAATCACCTAAGAAATATTTGTCTGTTAATATCAGCATAATCCAAATCTAATCTGAACAAAGTCAGAAAAATTTAAACACAATGGATAATCAAAAGAAGAATTATCCCACTAAGCCAATGTAAAATTCTGGCAATGTACACAGATTATATCGTCAAAATAAAAACTTATTTTATTTTCAGATAGGTTAACTCAAAGTATAGTAGATGTGTATGTATCTTCTTAAGGAGTGGAGGTGCCCTAATTAGATAGTTCTTTAAGAAAAAAAAAAAAAAGGATGTACACTGGTTGCTAAAGTTATAATCCTAACTATTAGCAGGAGAAGACTAGAGGATCCTGGTTCAAAACTAGTCCAGGCAGAAAAGGCTGTGCATGAGATTCTTAGCTCCAATTAACCAGTAGAGCTTTAGCTTAAACAGTTGAGCAGAAAAGCTAAGAGGCAGAAATAAGGGCCTGAGTTCAAACCACAGTAATGGCATCAAAAATAAAACGATTTCAGAACTATTTTAGCATGTTCAGATCACATAATTTTATTAGATTTTCCTGTATTTTGTACAGGTGTGAATGGACTGAGTAATTTGATAAGTATTAAACTTTCTAGTTATAAAGCCATGAATATAAAATTGTCTTTCAGTTAGCCCCCATGACTTTACTTCCAAGTATAAATAGGTCTATCAAGAAATAATTTCCAAAAGTTGTGTAAAGGTAAAACAACAAAACAAACTTAAAATGTGAGAAAATTCTCTGAAAAGTTAAATGTTTTAAAAAATATTTTAATACTTTGTACTTCAAATGTTTTACAAAGTAGGAACAAGAACAAATGAAACATCATGTAAAACATACAAAATAATATACCTCTCTCTTATTTCTTCTCGCAACCTTGAGGAATTCCATAAGGATCTGTAGTTGGGCTGCATGTGATTCCTACAAAAAAGATTATAATTATTTTCTTTAGAAATATAACTCAGCTCAAAAACTTCGTTAATACCACAACAATCAGTAAAAGATAACTTTATGCACACATTTAAGTTACACTAATTTTTCCACTTAATATTATTATATGCTATTTGGCATTTTAAACAACAAGTCATTTTCCAAGAAACAGAGGACACAGGTTTTCTACATATTGAAAACCTACTTATAGGAAATGGTTTTGTTTCCCCAATCAAACTTACAGCATAGTCAAGACAAAGTTTCTAGACATGAAAATCAGTTTTACCATAACAACTTCATCTGTAGCAATTAGCACTAATAGATATTTATACTTTTTAGAAGTATAAATTTACACTTTCTGGTTATCAGTCACATAAATATGAGAATATATTTCTATAGATTTTAGTCAAAATTAAATCTTTGAAAATAAAAAAGATTTTAATATAAATAGGAAGATAGGATGTATCACAAATCAGTAATTAAAACTAGATGAAACTAAGTTAAAATTATGAGACCTGACTTTTTTTGTTGTTGTTGTTGGTCGTGGGGCTTGAACTCTGGGCATGGGTGCTGTCCCTGTGCTCTTCAGCTCAAGGCGAGTGCTCTACCACTTGAGCCATAGCACCACTTCCGGTTTTCTAGTAGTTTACTGGAGATAAGAGTCTCATGGACTTTTCTGCCCGGGCTGGCTTTGAACCGTGATCCTCAAATCTCAGCCTCCTGCGTGGCTAGGATTATAGGCGTGAGCCACCAGCACCTGGCAGACCTGATTTTTTTATAATTGTTGGTCCTGGTGCTTTAACTCAGGACCTGGGTACTGTCCTTGAGCTTTTTTGCTCAAAGCTAACTCTACTTCCAGTTTTTTGGTAGTTAATTCAAAATAAGTGTCTCATAGATTTTCCTGCCCCTTCTGGTTTGGAACAAAATTGTCAGATCACAACCTCCTGAGTATCAGGATTAAAGGTGTAAGCCACCAATGCTTGAAATTTACTGAGTATCCAAACATAAAAACAAGATTTATCTCTCAATATCAAAATTCTCAAAAGCAATTACTTTGGTAGTAACAAAAAAGGATTCAAAATTATATACTAGGTTTTACCAATCAGATTAGAAAAAAGAATACTGTTGTAGTCAAGTTTACCTTGATCTTACATAGTAATGCAGGAAATGTAACTAATACAACCTTCTTAAAAGGCAAGATGCTGGAAAAATCTCCTTTAGCATGATTTTCATTTCTTGGAATTTATCCTAAGTTCATACATATTTAGAAGGGAATTCAATGGAGACAAATTTTCAAGATTATTATCTCCAATTAACCAAAAAGAAAAAGAAAAAAAAGAAGCTGTATGAGTGAAGTAAAAGCACACCACAAGCAAAGAAGCTAAGGGAGAATCTGAAGCTATGAATTCAATCCCCATACTTGCAGGGAAAAAAAAAGGGTGTAAAATCAGAACAATAAGAGTTTATAAACAAATATAGTAATAAGTTTCCCTTAAATGATTGAAATGGGGGAAAAGGTCAAGCAGAGTAGTCCAAAAACTAACATATAGAACAAATACATACAAATATACAAATATGTAACTAATAAAAATTTCATTTACTGCACAAAAGAACTGAAGCATCTATTAAAACAGATACCATGTCAGCTTTTAGAAATTCTTATTTTCTTGCTCTAGAATAGATCTAAGAATTGTATACTTAACAAGGGCCCTGATGACAGAGAATAAGCCCACCAAAATTTGAAAAATACCACTAAAATAAACCCCATAGCTCCTTCACACTCATTCCACAGGTTCTCTATTCCTTTGGGCAGTGGGAATGAATCTTTGCATTTTAAATGGAAAAAGGGGAAACATATGACAATTTTACCTCAAGGAAAATATAAACTGAGAGTATTAATTTAATTATTTTCCAGTTAAAAAACACAATACACCTGGTATTTGATACACTGAATAAATTTGTAAAAGAAAGCAATCTGAAGACTGAGGTTTCTCCTGTCATAACGAATTGTTTTGCCGAGGTAAAGCCTTAGACTCATATTTGACAAGGGAGTTAAACTGTCACAGAGAACAAACTCACAAGAGCCTTATATCCCAATAATAATAATAAAGCATCCTAGATACTATACATCACTGGGACTTCTCTATAATGATTACTTCAAACTACAGAATATATAGCAAAGCCCTCATCTTTATACAAAACAGAATATACCCTGCAAAGACTGCCAATAAAGTAATTTTGTTCAATTTACAATAGTATCTGAACGATCTTCAAAATAAAAAGTGTGAATACTTTAACTAGAACATGCAAATAGGATGAAAATACAACTGTGCAACATGGGCACAGTGGCTGCTTCCTGTAATACAGGCTACTTGGAAAGTGAAGATCATGAGATCATAATTTGGGTCAAGCCAGGTAAGAGAAGCAAATCAAGAGACTGTATCACAATGAACAGCTGAGATGGTAGTACATGCCTATTACCTCAAAATTCCAACAAAGGGCAAACAAGAGGATCATAGGCTAGACCAGCCCAAGAATAAAGCAAAACCCAAACCAAAAAAATATCCCCCCCCCCACACACAAAAGGTTGAAAACTTTACCAAACACATGGTAGAGCATTTGCCTAGTAAATAGAGGCTCTGAGTTCAAACCCCAGTATGGAAGGGGGGAAAAAGGAAAAACAGAATGCAGCTTCAGAAAGAAAAGACTCTCAAAATATTATGATCAAAAGGAAGCGCAACTTAGATCAGGAGCTCATCACACAAAATCTTCTGTTGCAGTTTAAGCACAGTGCCATGATGGGTCTGATTGTGATGGTTCTATAATTTTTTGCCTTCACAAAAGAATGAAAACTATATTCAATGGAAATAATATGTCAATTTTTTTTCCTACTATCCTGAGGCATAGGGCCCAGTCAGCCATTTCATCAGGAGGTTAAGTAACAAACTTTCTGTGTGTGTGTGTGTGTGTGCGCGTGCGTGTGTGTGTATATATATATATATATATATATATATATATATATATATATATATATATTTCTAAGTATTGGGAAGGTTAAGTGTTAAAAACCACATTTGGCTTAAATATTTTCAACTTAAGACAAAATAAATCATACATAATCACATCATTAAATTGAGAAACTACCTACCTACAAGAAAGTAGATAATTATCAAATTTACAAAACTATAATTTCATATGCAAATATGAAGAAAATTATATAAAAGACATAGAAAGTACAAAGATGATTGCAAATGGGAAGTGGTTTGCCAGTAGCATTAAAAAGAAATTGAACAGGAAATTAATTTCTGATCTTCTTCTTTTTGAATCTAGAGCCTCAGATTTGCCAGGCAAAGTCCTTACTCCTTTGAGCCATAACTTAGGCCTTTTTGCTACCTATAGTCATCTAACAGACAGTGTTGTGTTTTTGTCTGTAAAGCCTTAGACTATAATACCTATGCCTACAAAGTAGCTTAGATTAATAAGTGTGCAACTTCATAAGGTCATTAAACCAATGACTAAAATGAGAATTCCAAAAATTCCTTAAATATTGCCTAGAATTGTTAAAACTTCCAAAAAAATGGACATTTAGCCCTATTCTCTCACTTAAGAAATTTCTTAAGAAAAAGAAGTATAAAGGAAAAAAACATATTAATCCATTAACAATTTTTATTAACATGTTAACATTTTAACATTTAACATTTTAACATTAACATTTTATTAACATATTAACACATTAACAATTTTTGTTTCCACTTGCAGTATCCCTTATATTTGTCTTGAGAGAGTATGTCTGCCATCTGAAATTAAACTAGCCTCAAAGTTTTATAAACCAATGTTTTAAAAAATATTTTCTCAACCTTCTCTACAATAAATATTTTTACTCCCTAAACTACAAAAAGTATTACTATTACAGAAAGCTAGCCAAGGATCTGGTCAAAGAAATACAATTAAATATGTAAAACATATATTTAATCCTTGTACCAATTCCCAATTCCATGCTTTAGTATATTTCTGATATGATGAATGCTACCTTTGCCAGGTATAAAAAAGTGGACTCATCAAAGTATGTAAACAGATTATACAGCCGATCTTTTCATATTTCATTATACATGAACAACTTGGTCCTTATCTATTTAATTAGCATGAATTCATATGCCCCAAGTGCAGTTAACTTCACAATGACTTGCTTAATAAGACACCAAGCGCTTGGAGGAAGAATTGTTTCTACTTACACTAGACTTTCTTAAATAGAATATTAGTCATGTTTATTGTTGCAAAGTAGAATGACTACAGATGACAATATATCTACTGTATATTTCAACAAAAGTGGAAGTGTTTTCACTGCATAGAAACCTTAAATGTTTAAGAAACATGGCATAAATAGTACAGTGTATACATATAACAAAATATCACGTGGTACCCCATAAAAATACACAAGTTTTATGTTAATTTTTAAAATAAAAATTTTAAAAACTAATAATTACAAATCAAAAATTACAAAACAAATAAAAATTATACTTTTAACACCTCTACCAAGAACTGGTAGAACAAAAGAAAAGGGATTTGAATGTTAATCAAATACACATATTTAAAAAGTACTACAGTATTTTCAAACTAAGTAAAATACTCAGCAAAACAAACTATATGCTGAACTAAAATGAAAATTACAATCGATTTCCAAAAACTGAAAACATAAGCTGAAATTCTGCTCTTGGCTAAAATGATGTAAAAGGGACTAGATTCAAGTTGTTACCTTAAACAACAAAATATCAACTCAACCATATGAAATGAGTTTTCAAAGGCTCAAAATATCCTAATAGGCATAGTGAAAAAACTTTGAAATACAAAGCATCATTTAGCATACTCTGAAAGGCTGCATTAGTAGCCAGGCAAAATTAGTATAAACAAACAACAACAAAAAAAACCACTGTTTTTTTCAAGCAAGTTTAAAGACAATTCAAACTATTTCCAGGTAATTTAAATGCATGTCTGAGCAAAACTTAGAAGTGTGAAAATACAAAAACATGCAATAATGAACAACATGAAACAATATAATTTCTAGCCTTCAATAAAAAAACACTGTGCATGCAATGAGGCAGGAAAATACATCTCATAAAGAGAAAAAGTTGATCTATAAACACAGATAAAGCAATGACGCAGAAGCCAGTCATCCTGGTACATTCTTAACACTCCTAGTACTTGGGAGGATAAGGCAGAAAGATGACAAATTCAAGGCCAGCTTGGCCCACATAGCAAGACCCTGCTTCAAAAATCGAAAATGAAAACATTATAGAAACAACTCAGATAAGAGAATAAAAACATTTACAAAAAAGGTATGCGTGTTCTTGAAGTTGGGTAAGAAACATAAAGCATAAGAAATATGGAAGTTAGAAAAGAGGAGTAAACTTGAAAATAGTTGTAGAAACTATCAAAAATAAACCATATAGAAAAATCTACCAAGCTACACATATAAGAACTGTTCAACAGTGAACTACAGAACAACTCCAACCTCCTAATAGTGTGTAGCTAGTTTCCAAAGTGAAGAAAAGGAGACAAATTTTAATACATAATGGCAGAAAAAATTCTAAATCTAATACCAACTCTAAACTCACAGATCCAAAAATTCAAAGAATCTCAATAACAAGAAACATCAAGTAGGAAATCCTAAATTAGGGCATTTAATAATAAAATTAAACAGGGTAAGACACTTCATTTATAGGACAAAAGAATGACAGGAGATCTAACATTTGAAACAGTGGAAGCCAAAAGACTGTGAAGTAAATTTCTTTTTTTAAGACAATCTAGAATTCTATATTCACATAGAAGTACTAAGGAACACAAAGGTGAAATACTTTGTCAATGACACAAAAGAGTTAATTCAGCAGCAGCAGAAATGCCCTAAAGAAGAAATGTATTAAATGTCCTTTAGGAAGACAAAAATAATGAAAGATAGAAACCTGATCCACACAAAGGAAGGAAGTGGATTCCAAGTAAGCTAAGGCACCAAGATGAAGTAGAAACTCATTTTCTTTATTCTTCTCATTCTTACTCTCCCACCACTTCATAAATCAATAGGTAAAAGAATTGAGGAAAATAGAAATAGAACACAAATAACTAATTCACCAAACATAAAACCAAGTGAAGAAACTTTCAACTTCAGTACTAATCACAGAAATGTGAAAAAGGCACATAAAAAGAGATGTACTTGCTAGCATCAAACAAGAAAAAATTAGAAAGATCCAAACCAGAGAAGAAATGTTGACCATCTCTATCAAGAAAAATAATGTTCTTCAATAGCTGACATTTAACAAGATTAAAACATGTACATGCATACCTTATTACTAGCAATTACCTTAAAAAATCCTAGTGTATGCATATACATAATGGCACAAAAATTCTAAATCTAATACCAACTATAAACTAACAGATCCAGAAGTTCAAATAATTTCAATAACAAGAAACAGGAAAGTGGAAAACCCTAAATTAAGGCATTCAGTGCATTTCTTCTTTAGAGCATTTCTGCTGCTGCTGAATTAATTCTTTTGTGTCATTGACAAAGTATTTCACCTTTGTATTGCATAGTACTTCCATGTGAATTATAGAATTCTAGATTGTCTTATAATAAGAAATTTACTTCACAGTCTTTTGGCTTGTACTGTTTCAAATGTTAGATATCTTGTCATTCTTTTGTCCTCTAAATGCCGTATCTTTCCCTGTTTAATTTTATACACATATATGTGTATATCTATGAATAAAGATAGACACATAACCATATATATACAAGAACAAGGAAATATGTGTAACAATGTTAAATTCAGTACTGATACAGCTAAAATCTAAATGCTGACCAATAGTAATAAAAATATTCCCATAATGGATCACCCTGGATAAGTTAAATTAAAACTAAATATCGTTATGAGCTTCCAAAAGAAAACAGAGGTTATGTATATGTCAAAATAAAATCTACAGTATGAAAACCTATGTGCACTTATAATTCACAGAAGCAATACACAGTTGTAGCTAAAAAGTCCATGACAGGAGATTGGTTCCCAAATTGGCTCCTTCTTGAGAAAAATAATAGTAAAAATCTACAATCTAAAACTAAGATAACTGTGTTTCTTCAATTCTAAGCCACAAAGAAGGAAAGACAATGGAATGTACGTAAGAATTTAGTTTCAGAAAAGTACTTGTCTACAATATCTTTAAAAGTGCAGTTGTACATTAGTACAGAACTTCTAGTTTACCACTGGGTGGGAGACAGAAGAGGGAGAAACAGCTAAACAGGAAAGAATCATGGATTTCATCTACTTTTTCAACAGTCTTTCAACAAATTCTGTCTTCAGCCTGTACTACGTATCACCAATCCTGGAATTTCTGGTCTACCTAGCTTTCCCATGTTGGCTTAATGTACAGAACACTCCCCACCCTTCAGAAACCTGAATATATTGCCTTTTGTGTTCATATGCTTACAAAATATTCCTATTATCTTGACTGCCATTTCCTTTGTTTTTCTTTGTTTTGTCCTGTGGGGAATGTGGAGGACCAAACTCGGGGCCTTGCACGTACCAGGCAAGCACCTTTCCTCTATGCTAAATCCCTAATCCCAGCCTTTTTCTTTATTTTCCCTTTGTTGTAATATTTATAGTTCAAAAGTCAAGGTAATAGTATATGGTTAATTTATCACAAAGAAATCTTTTCAAAAGATTTTTGTTCTGTTTATCTACACACATACACACACACAGCACATTCTTCTCCATAGCCTTTAACACAACTCCTGAAATAAGATACTAAAAAAAAAATAAACAAAAACTATAATTAGAAGTGTACAGTGTTTACCTAGCATGCATGAGGACCTATGTTCAATTCCTCTTGAAAATTAAAAGAAAAGTGTATGTTTAGTTAAAAAAAAGTGTAGGAGAAATTTCCAGCTTGATTACATCAACCTCAGGAATTCCTTTCTCTAGGAAAAGATTCTCATGCTATTTAGAGAGACCCCAGGTCAGGACTAAGCTAATCAGAATCTACAGATTTTTTTTTTAACTTAAGTTGGAAAAAGAAATTTTTCTTTTATCAAAAATCACAAATATAAGCCAGACGCTGGTAGCTCACGCCTGTAATCCTAGCTACTCAGGAGGCTGAGATCTGAGTATCACAGTTCAAAGCCAGCCCAGACAGGAAAGTCTGTGAGACTCTTATCTCCAGTAAACCACTCAGAAAACCAGAAGTGGTGCTGTGGCTCAAGTGGTAGTGCTAGCCTTGAGCTGAAGAGCTGAGGGACAGCATTCAGGCCCAAAGTTCAAGCCCTGTAACTGACCCCCCCCAAAAAAAATTCACAAATATAAACAAAGTGTCACATAATAAAAATATATCAGAAAACAAAGCACAACTGGCATAAAAGGCTCCCAACAACATTCAAATTTCTAATCTCATTTGTTTGCAGTATTTCAGAAAAGCCACACATCTAATCTCAAAATTTGGTTGTTCAGTTCATCCCTTCTGTTTTTGTGAGCTACTCAGTCACTTACTATCACAAGAAATAGCCATTTTTTAACCTAAAAAGTCAGTAACTAGTCAGGATGTATATTTGCTTAAAGTGTGTGTTGCTTTTAACATATTCAATTGCAGGGTTGGAAAGGTGGCTCAGTGGTAGAGCGCTTGCCTTGCATGCCTAAGGCCCTAGGTTCGATTCCTCAGCACCACATAAGCAAAAAAGAAAAAAGCCGGAAGTGGCACTGTGGCTCAAGTGGTAGAGTGCTAGCCTTGAGCTGAAGAGCTGAGGGACAGCACCCAGGCCCAGAGTTCAGGCCCCACGACTGGTCCAAAAAAAAAAATAAATAAATAGATAAATAAATAAAAATAAAATATTCAATTGTAGGTTAATACATACTTTGTTAATACTTTACATTTATTCACATAAAAGAAATAAAATTTTGCACCTACTTATAATCACGTTTTTATATGCTCTTAGTTAAGCCATAGAATTGCTGCTGCTTTGAAGAAACACCTGCCAAGATTTTTGCCTAATGGAGATAACCAAAAAAAAAAAATCTATTTCACCTCCAAATCTCAAATGGAAAGGGGATGAAACAACAAAGACAAATCAGTAGAAGAAAATATCAGTAATTGTTTTATATGTTGATGGAATTTTATTTTCTCTTTAGCACTTACGTTAATAACAAATGACCATTGGAAATGTTATATATGGAATTTGCTTTCTCCCTTTTTTCCCTTGAGATGGGGATCTATGTAGCACATGCTGATCTCCAACTTGTGATCCTCCAGCCTTGAAAATGAGGACTCTTGTCCTCATGAGTTTTTCATATCTTTTTTAGCCAAATAAAAAAAGATGAATTACTGACACTATGATTTTAAGCATTTAACTACAATAAATACCTCTATTTAAAACTTTTTTTTTTTAAGTTAAGCTACCACTTACTGCTTCCAGTTGTTTCTTCTTTTGCACAAGTAACTCCAACATGAGGTTGACATTAGCCAAATCAAGGTTATCTTGGTCAGTTCCTAACAAATCTTGAAGTATCTGCCACCTGTGGCCATTCTGAAAATGAAAAGAAAAATAGGAACTGTTTAAAAAGAATGTTTTATAGACTCTTAAGCAAATATTTAACAACTACTTCCAATATGCATTACTTACAGTAAAAATACACTGTGTGTTCTACCCTGTTCCTCCATAATCAGTAGCTCTTCACCACCTTCTAGTTATAGTTTAAACATTATATCTCCCTCAAATGAATTTAGCAGTTACAAAAGGGACATTAAAGGCAAATATTAAATCAGAATTTTGAAAAGTATAATTTCTCTGCAGAAAAAGTAACTATTTCACTATTAACTTGAGCGTCTTATTGTAAGATAAGCACTAAAGATTTTTGCTTTGTTCTTGTTCTATTATGGAAAATACTATGAATTATCTGTATTAACCATCTCATCTTTTTTTTTGGTAACGTAATTTTTTTTCCAAATGTCTACAACCCACATTTTAAACTTTCTCTTCAAAAAATTGTAATTAAGGCTCAATTGTCTTGGTAAGTTGAAGACAATCCTGTTAAGCTGTATGAATAGTTTATTCTAAATACCTGCCCATTTTGTTCAGCCTGACCATTATAATCTTTCACATGTCATTATTAAAAACTATCTCAACATGATAATATCCAACTTTTAAAAAAGTAAGTACTCTATTAACTATAACAGACAATGCAGTTAATTCATTTATCTGAATAGAACTTCAAACAAATATCCTTTAAGAAAAACAACAGTAAGTTTTAACATCAGCTCAATATTAAACAAAAAAAATTATTAAAAATAGTAATGAGAGTTGAAACATACGGTGCTACTCACTGAGTGGTCCAATTTGAACCTCTTTTCCTCAAATCTTTGCTTTTGTTTGAGAATGAGCTCATTCACTACAAACAAACATAAAGAATATAAAATTCACTTATCTGTTAAATAGATCTTATAATTCTGTTTAAGATTCTATTTTAACTTTATAATATATAAAAATAAGATAGTAAGCAGAATGTGTTTTGCTTTATTTGCTTTATTTCAAATTATAACACTTTTTTTGTACCTATTACTACTTCAAATTTTATTACCACATACAAATTCTTTAGAGGATTCTTCACTATGTGACACAGTTTCATGCTATCAAGCATAAGTAACTTGAGTGTCTTATTCTAAGATAAGCACTAAAGACTTTTGGTTTGTTCTTGTTCTATTATGGAAAATACTATGAATTATCTGTATAAACCATCTCATCTTTTTTTGGTAATGTAATTTTTTTCCAAATATCTACAACCCTACAATATGATTCTTGACTAACTTAGGCCAATTTATTCATTCATAGTCTAATAGTGATTGATGAGTTTTTTGGGTTTTTTTTGGTGCTGGTCCTCAGGCTTGAACTCAGGGACTGAATGCTGCACCTGAGCTTTTATGCTCAAGGCTAGTACTCTAACCACTTGAACCACAGCTCCATTTCTGTTTTTTTTTTTCTCCTTTTCTTTTCTTTTTGTAGTTTTCTGGAGATAAGAGTCTCATGAACATTACTGCCCAGGCTAGCTTCCAACTGCAATCCTGATCTCGGCCTCTTGAGTTGCTAAGATTATAGGTTTGAGCCACCTGTACCAGACAGAGTTTTGTTATATAGATTAGGCTGGCCTCAAATTTGTGACCCTCTTTCCTAGACTTCAAGTTCCAGGATTAATCACCATATTCTACTATGACCAGCTCTATGTCTCAGTTTTACCAATGAGAGGTGTTGCTTTTTAAAACAAGGGTCAAATTCTTTCCCTACCTTCATAAGGGCATCTCAACCTACTTAGAACCATTTTTTCATCTTGTGGGTAACTAGCCAAAGGACCAAAGCATAGGCTGGAAATGGAAGAACAGAAAGATAGAAAGAACTTAGCAGTATCGCTGAACCAGTGGATTAATACATTGTAGAAATTGTTTTATTATAAACCAATACATTTTTATACTGCATAAATGATTGTTGTTTCTGCTTGTTTTTATAGCCAATGTATACAAACTGGCATTGGAATAAAAAAATACCGAAAAGAAAACAGTACTCAACAACATTAGGCACTTTAAAGACATTACTCTAAGGATAACGTGTTCATTTAGAGAGGAAAGAACATTAGGATAGAGAATTTCAAGACCTTACTCAGGGTAGATAAGAAAAAGACTGAATTAGGAAAAAGGCCATCCATCTATTATTGTCCACCATGCAATTGCAAATATTTTGAAAAAAAAAAACAAGTAAATATTCAGGTCATAACTGGGAGCCAAGATCTCAAGCAACTCAAACTAGCAAGACAGATAAATATAATGTAGCAGTTATTACACAGTGTGAAAATCAGCACTATACCTGAAACAGATTTACACAGTATAAAGGCCAGGTATCATTGAAATAAAGGGTTACAAATACACACAGCCTGTGGATCAATCAAAATGTTAACAAGTAGGCTTCACATAAATGTGACTTAAAAATTGGGCCAAACAGGACCAGAGAGACTAAGAAGAGGAGTAAAAAAGAATTCACAAAAGGGTATATAAGTGTGTGTGTGTGTGTGTCTGTTCTGTAGTCTGTCTGTCTGTTCTGTATTAAAAGCCACAAAGCAATTAGAAATGAGGTGATTTAGAATAAATATATAGCTGGGCACTGGTAGCTCATGCCTGTAATCCTAGCTACTCAGGAGGCTGAGATTTGAGGATTACGATTGGAAACTAGCTTGGGCAGAAAAGTCCCTGAGACTCTTATCTCCAATAAACTACTCAGAAAACCTGGAAGTGGCACTGTGGCAAGTGGTATAGGGCTTGCCTTGAACAAAAGCAGCTCAGGGACAGCAACCAAAACTAGCACAATAAACAAACAAATTAATTAATAAATTAGATACAGGGTCCTAGTAACTTTGTAAATGAATAATTGGGGCTAAGAATGCAGGCATATCAGAGCCAAAAAGAAATATAGAGTCCACAGAAGATAATACAATGAGAATAAACAAACATATGAAGATAAGAATTGTGACTAAAACAAGTGCAATATTGGTTTTTGCCAAATATACTGTGAACTGAGCATATTAAGGCTACATGTCAAACTACAAAAGTTATAGAAAGTAAAGGCAAAAAAAAGAAAAATGTATTAACTGATATTTCATATATAAATTAAACTGCACATTTCTCAAAAGTTTTTATCACTGGATCAGATTTTTCATGTATCTAAAAACAGTATTTTTTCTTTAAAAACTATATCCTCCTATAAGATGTAGTAGGAATTCCTGAAGAATGAACATTAACTTTATTTTTAGCATACTTTGTTCAATTTCTTCATTAAAGAATCATTGTTTACTTCAGTACATAAAAATACTAACAAAGAAGTCTTTTTAAAAATCCAAGTTAAAGGCCCACAACTGACAAAAAAAAAATCCAAGTTATACCTAATGAATTCAACATTCAAATGAAAATATGCAAATGCTATCAAAATTCCACATTTAAGGGAAAACCCTTCTAACTGTGCTATAACTCACAATGTACTTTGGCTATTTTATGTTTAAATAATGGTTTGCTGCAAGGAGAAGGCATCAGCTATAGATTCCTTAGTATACTATAAACTGAAGCATTTAAAGATTCCATCATTGCCCTGCTCACCAATCCATAGACACGAAGATACAGTAAGCATCAATTAAACCTTAATTTTATAATTCCAAACATGTCATGCAATTTTCACATTTTCATCAAGGTAAATATTTACTTGAAACCATAATGATTTCTTAGAAGTGAGATCCAAACCTGAAGGATAGTTTATACTTTGGTTACAGTTCTGTGAAGTCTTACAACCTTTTCATCAACATTTCTTAGTGCCAAGAATACATTTTACTGGTAAAGGTTCTACTCCACCAATTCTTTTTAGAGGCAAGACAATAATAGTAAAAGTATATACACAAACCACCATTACTAAATACCACATACCAACTTAATTACTTAGTTACTGTATAACTTTATGTAAGTCAGACACACAACATTGTCTGGGCCTCAGGTCTGCTCATCTAAGGACAATAATAGCAGTATCTTGAAGGACTGCCACAGGATTAAATAATCTATGTTCACAAAGCTCTTAAGACAATGACTGACATTAGTGAGGGCTTCATATTCTATTTACTTTTTAAAAAAACACACTTGCTTGGCTTGGGGAAGGTAGTGTGTATTGTGTGTGTGGTTGTGTGCGTGTGTGTGTGTGTGTGTGGAGAGGGTATTTGTAGTGTGTGTGTGTGTTTGGTTTGGGTTTTTAGGGATTTTTTTTTCTTGGAAACAAGTTCTCTCTATGTAGCCTAGACGCTAGGATTGGAGGCATGTGCCACCACACCTAAGCCTAAACAGATTTAAAACTTTGAATACCTTGCCTTTTATTAATGCTTAGGAGGTTCATTCAATTCTGCAGAAATGTTCATTATAAATTTTACATATAGAGAAGAACAGTGAGATAGACAAAAGAAAAGAAACAGAAACATACACACACACCCATAGGTAGTAGATGGTAGAGTTGGAGGAGCTATAGACTAAGCTTTGACTGTAGTTGAGACTACCAACAAAATTAGGAGATGAAGAAGACTGAGGCATCTGAGAACATTACAAGAATCGGAATTGTAAACACACACACTTGTTTATCATTAGGCCCTCCACAGACATTAAGGTAGCTTCTACCTCTTAGCTCTTGTGAATGCTGCTGCTATGATAATGCACATAAAAATACCTTTTCTGGACCCTATTTTCAACTACACAGGATATATAATTCAAAAATATAATTGTTGGATCACATAGAAATTGTGGTTCTTAAATTTTTCAGGAACCATCATACTGTATTCCTTATTTTTTTATTATCACTAAAATAATATTACTTATTATATTCTCACTAACTACATAATTTCTCCAGTGATACAAACACTTGCTTTTTGTTTTCTTTTCACAGAAGTCATCAGATATCACAGACATGTAATCTATATATTTTGAATTATTTTTTGGTGTTTTTTTTTTGGGGGGGGGTCTGGTCGTGGGGCCTGAACTCTGGGCCTGGGCGCTGTCCCTCAGCTTTTCAGCTCAAGGCTTAGCGCTCTTCCACTTGAGCCACAGCACCACTTTCCGGCTTTTTTCTTTATGCTTATGTGGTGCTGAGGAATCGAACCCAGGGCCTCACACGTGCAAGGCAAGCGCTCTACCACTGAGCCACCTTCCCAGCCCCATTTTTGGTATTTTTTTTAAACTTTTGATGATTTATTATAAAGCTTGCCTTAATAGATACAATGATGAACCAGAAGCTGACAGACATACATAAAGTTATGGGGGAAAGGGCATGAAATTTTCATACCATTTCTAGCCATGCCTCCCTCCTAGCACCTCTACAGGTTAATCAACAAGTAGCTTTCTATGCTGCCTTTTGGGAGTTCTACAGATGATTCACTGAGTTGCCACATTTGATAGATCACTGGCCACTGGTGTACAACTCAGCCGCTCTTCCCTTCCTAAGCACAGAGAGTAGACTGAAAGTTTGAATGCTCTACTTATGTGCTTGATTCCTCTGACAACCAGCTATAGTGAGCATTTTTTGATTGGTGAATACACTTTCTACTTGTAACTATTCATCATCATAAATCATTTATCTGCAGTGTTGGCATATTAGTTTAGCCTTACTATTTCTGCTGTGGAGTAATTAGTCCTTAGATTCTCATTCCCACTGAAGTTTAGCACATAATTTTATATCGAAGTTGGCTATGATGTGTTAGTAAAAGATACCCTTTAGTTATGAAGATTAACATCTCAACTAAATCTGAAGATAGGAGAAGGAAAGAGAAGTCTCAACACCAAGGGAAATGGAAAACAGAAAGAATGTGTACACTGGAGGAAAGAGGGTACAACACTGAGAGAAAATACTATGGAAAAGTATTTCTGGTAGGCCCAAATCTATATGCAAGTAGTCACCACATGGTAACTCTGAACATTATACTCTTATACTCTTTTAAATGAAGAGTTAAATTTATATATCCCCCCTTCTCCCCCCTCTCTCGCGCTCTCTATCTCTCTCTATATATATGTATTTCTATCTTGTCAGACACTACATACTACAGGTATCTGACAATACCTTAGGTAATTCAATAGGAACAAGTTGTTATTTGATTGGAGATAGACCATTAATATGTAGCCCAGGCTTGCTTCAAATTCTTGATCTTCCTGTTCCAGTCTCCAAGTGATAGATTTAAAGGAATACCAAACCTTGCTATATCTATGGGTTTCCTGATATTCACAATTGACCTGACTACATACTAATTCCAAGTATTTACAGTTAGGGTCTCAAATGTGTCTTTTTCAATTCTTTTATTTTTAGATAAAAAATTGTATTATATCTATGCTTTCCTTCTCTAATTCTTATTTAGCAACTAGTTCGCCAGTTCATACTCTCTTCCCCAATCTGGTAATTGTGCTAGCCAACGCTTTTTCTACCTTCTCCAGTCAATATTCACCCACCTTGTGCTCCCTACCCCATTAACCTTTTTCTGTTACTTCTCATTTCTGTTTCATAAGCAGACAGAAGAATTTGAAATAATGTATAGAGAAATGTAGTAGAAAAAAAAAAGAAGTCTATTTTATATGCCAAGAAGATAAAAAGCTCTTTGGTGAGTAACTGCAAAACTTGTTTACCTCTGAGCTAGGTTTATGAATAAATTATAGCTAACACTTATCTGGGGAAAAATTATTTTTGAAAGTTAAAATAATACCAGACTCACCCAAGAAATTAGGATAGAGATGGTCAATATTGTCCACAACATAGTTACACTTGGGACATCTATTATTGTCCTCCAAACTTTGATGAATACACTTGTAGCTATTAGCAGGGAAAGAATAAAACAAGTTTAATTAAATCAATGAAAAAAATTAGCAAACCAGTAAAAAATAATCTAAATGTTGTACTCATCTTTAATATAAATAATCGAACAATCTCTTTTACTTATACTTCATATCACAAGACTTATGGGGTATTAATTGGATGAATAGTATATAAATTATTTCAAAATAAAATCAATGAACATATTAAACGTAAAAATTTAGAATACCTACTAACTCTAAATTCAAAGCTTATGCAATTTATATACTACATAACAATAACATAAAAACAAATGTCTATGGTTTTCATTAAGCAAACAAATCATTCATGTTCTTTGAGTGTTAATACTCTAATACATAAAGAGCTCACTGAAACAAAAATAAAAGAAAAATAGAATACTCAAGTGAAGACAAAAGTTTGTTCATAAACATCAGAAAATTATCACCTTCAGTGACAACAAAAAAAAAAGGGAGGGCAGGGAAGGTGGCTGCAGTGGTAGAGTGCTTGTCTTGCATGCATGAGGCCCTGGGTTCGATTCCTCAGCACCACATAAGCAGAAAAAGCCAGAAGTGCCACTGTGGCTCAAGCAGTAGAACACTAGCCTTGAGCTGAAGAGCTGAGGAACAGAGCCCAGGCCCAGAGTTCAGACCCCACAAACGACCAAAAAAAAAAGAAAAGATTCAAAAGTAGCCATTAGTTTATACTAATCAGATTATGTAAAAAAAAAAGAAAACACTGTTGTAGTTAACAAGTACAAATAGGTATAAGCCATCTTACATACTATTGAAGGAAATATAACTAGCATTAGCTCTTTAACCTTGTGGAAGATGCAGGAATAACCTTGTGGTTTTGCAACACCTTTAGCATAATGGGTTTTATTTCTAGGAATTTGTCTTAAGTTTTTATATATATCTATATTTTTTTTCATTCAGAAGAGGATCCAATGCGGATTTGTCTATAAATAGTAAATTAAAATAGAAGAAACTTAAATACTAAGAAAATGACTAAATAAATCTGTAAACATCAACAACATAATACTATAGTGCCAATTAAGAATGGTATTGTAATATATATGATGTGATGAATAACATAATAGTTATAACTGGAGAAATGTGATTATAGGAAAATTTCTCCTTATGTCATAATTCTATAATACTGAACCTTGAACAGTTATGTATTACCTTAAAATTAAAAAAATCTTTTTTTTTGGGGGGGTCCAGTCGTGGGGCCTGAACTCTGGGCCTGGGCGCTGTCCCTCAGCTCTTCAGCTCAAGACTAGTGCTCTACCACTTGAGCCACAGAGCCACTTCCGGCTTTTTTCTTTTTGCTTATATGGTCCTGAGGAATCGAACCCAGGGCTTCAGGCATGCAAGGCAAGCGCTCTACCACTAAGCCACCTTCCCAACCCTAAAAAAATCTTTTTATGTATTGTTCAAAACAGACAAATGTGAACTGGCATGAGATACAAACATTAATATACCAACCTGCTGAACCAAAATGACAACATGTGCACGTACAACATAATATATACAATATAATCCCATCCACTAAAAAGAATTTGCATATATATATATATATATATATATAAATAAACTAAAAAGGACAACTACTACAATGTTAACACTTTCCTTCAGGAGTGAAAAAGTGCAGAAAAAAGTTTCTGCAGTTAAATATACATTACTCTGATGTTCGGGAAAAAAATTCTAGAAATTATTAAGATCATCCCTAAAATGAAAGCATGCATTTTATTCTGTATCAAAATTATTTACATTACTTCAGCTTTATTAACTGAAACTACCCTCCTCTACCTGAGCAATGAAGTACCTTATCTGATGTTAATTAGGTTTCACTTAAATTCTAGTTATCAATTACTTTCTCATCTTGATGTTTTCAACGTAAGCGAACAGGATAAAGATACAAAGACTCCAAGTAACATTGGTATTTGGCACAGCACAGAGGTTTAAAGAGCACTGTAATATTCAATTACCTACTAAACAAAGGACTTTCATAGTGTTTCAGAAATAACTTCATTCCCTCTTGCAAGTGTGCCAAAGCTGTAATTATTGTGGTATCACAACATGCTTTCCAAACCTGACTGGAAATTTCCTACCTAGGAAAATAAATTAAGTAAATTAAAAACTAAATGTTTTAGCTTTCATTGTTTTTGCTAGGGAGAATAGTGTAGATATACAAATACAACAGACTAAGAATCCCAATATGGAGAAATTTACAATCTGCTTCAGAGGAAAAGGAGAATACTGGGGAATACTCACACAAGACAAGAATTAACCTTTTAAAAAAATCAACAAGGGGTTGGGAATGTGGCTCAGTGGTAGAGCACTTGCCTTGCATGCCTGAGGCCCTGGGTTTGATTCCTCAGCACCACATAAGCAAAAGAAGAGAAAAGCTGGAAGTGGCGTTGTGGCCCAAGTGGTAGAGCACTAGCCTTGAGCTGAAGAGCTGAGGGACAGCGCTCAGGCCCAGAGTTCAGGCCCCACGAACGGACCCAAAAAAAAAAAAAAATCAACAAATCATGATAGAGAGAATTTTCAAAAGTGATTAAAAATGAGAGGTTGACAGTTAAGCAGGAAGACATTTGTGGTGTCAGAAATAGCTTCTGTTTAAAAGTGTTAGAATGTTACCCAATAACAAAACAAGACCCTAGCTTTAATCAGCACAAACAAGGCCATACTAAAGCTACCAGTACAACTATGTTTATTGCAGCATTATTCACCATAGCTAAGATATGGAACCAATGTAGATGCCCCTCAGTAGATGAGTGGATCAAGAAATTGTGTGTGTGTGTGTGTGTGTGTGATTGAATTCTATGCTTTCATCAGAAAGAATGACACTGCCCCATTTATGAGGAAATAGAAAGACTTGGAAAAAACTATATTAAGTGACGTAAGCCAGACCCACAGAAATTTAGGTCCCATCTTTTCCCTCATTTGCAATAATTAATATAGGTCTAGGATAAATTTATTAGATGAGCAGAAAAAGCTCAAAAACTATGTTCATATGACCATATAAGATGATGCTAAATGAAATGAACACCAAGATATGGACATGAGGTCTTTCCTTGTTGTTGTTTTAAATGTACTATGTGATTTTTTTTTTTTTGGTCTCCTTTGTATGTTCTTCCCCCTATGGTATATCCCCTGTTTTCACTATACTTCATTTTGGTACTCTGCATCTTGTATATACATTTGTCTAATTTGGGGAGAGGAAGGGGAATAACAAAACGCTGAAACAAGGACACAGGATGATCCATTACAACAATGATACCCACAAGACAGTATATTGGAAATGAACTTTACAACCTTGGGCAGGGGTGGGATGGGGTGGAGGGGTGGTGAGGCGCGTGGGAGGTGGGGGAAGTAAGGGATAGTGGGAGAACACCAAAGGGAAGGGGCAACAATGCTGGACAAGTAATGTACTCATTGCTTTACTCATGTAACTGTAACCTCGCTGTAGGACATCTTTACAATAAAATAAAAATTTTTCAAAAAGAAAAGAATGATTATTGAACTGACCAAAACTTTTCTCTAAATAGCAAAATGAACATGTCAGTTGAAGGAAGTTAAAGGAACAAATTTAAAACTCCACTTTAAAATCTGTTTAGTATTTGGACAATTGTGCATCTATGAAAGGACAGAAAGTGAAGAAGGAAGGAAAGGATGAAGGTAAGACTAGAAAGCAGAAGAGAAAGAGGGCAGTAGTAAAGTTGAATGATTTGACAAATGTTAGATAAATTTTAGAACCATAAGTAGTGGCTACTTCAAGAGCTGGTTCTAAATAAACAGCTCTCAACTACAACCAATTTTGTCCCCTAGGGAACATCTGGCAATATCTGGAGATATTTTTAGTTATTCCAACAGGGAGTAGTGAGTTTCCATTGAATAGAAGACACTGACATTGCTAAACACACTATAATTCACAAGACAATAACTCACAACCAAGTATTATCTATCCTAATACATCAGTAATACCCCAGGTTGAAAAGTCTAAACCACAGTACCACTAAAAAAGCTCCAGAATAATCAAAATAAAAAATATGGTTTTCAAAAAAATGCTAATATTCCAGATCAATTTTTGAACAAGAGAAAATATGGCTGCTCAACAATCAGCCTGAAAAGACCAAGACCATATATGTATCAGCCTAAAACTGAGACTCATATAACCAGAATTTCTTAGCAAACAGACCTGAAATTAATTACGGAAATGTGAATAAAATGGAATTTTTCTTTAAAAACTCAGAAGCTTTAACAAAATGCTTTAACAAAAATGCTTTAACAAAAATGACTGGGTACACGGCTTATGCTTGAGATTCTAGTTACTAAGGAGACTGAGCTCTAAGCATCTAGGTTCAAAACCAGCCAGATAGGAAAGTCCTTGAGATTATTATCTCCAATTAACCACCTAAAGGCCAGATGTAGAGATGTGGTTCAACTGCCAGAGTGTCAGCTTGAGTGGTAAAAGCTAAGGGACAGTGCCCAGGCCCTCACTTCCAGTCCCAAGTTGGGTACACAAAAGAATTTTGAAGAAATAGGTAATCTATTCTTGAGCAGTAATAACTTCTGAGGATAGAAAACTGAAGAATGATATTTATATTATATTTCTCTGTATAAAGTTCCTTTTCTAAGTCAAGAATACACACTGCTTTAATTTTGCTTAATAAAGAATATAATGTAGGCTAAGTAAACTTTTTTATGCTAAAAAATTTAAATCAATATTAGACTGAATCACTGAAGCACCATTCAGTAAATTAAATGACTTACAGACTACTGTTAACACCTAAAACCCTTCATGACTAAATGAAAGCTACATCTAAGATGCTATATCCAACTTCAACATAAAATTATGAGCTCAACTTCAAAGGGAATTAGAACATAATGATTATTACTCCACAACAGAAATGGTAAGACTACACTAACTGCTAACACTACAGATAAGTAAGTTAGGAAGGTGACTAGTTACAAGTACCAAGTATCACCTCCAATCAAAGCAATGCACAAGTTAAATGAGATGACTGAGGCCTGGGAGCTCCTAGATATGCTCAGTATAGCTGATTGACAGGTAACATCAACACACAGATAGAGCATTGGAACTTTCAGTCTACCCTCCAGGAATGGAAAAGCGGCTGAAGTGTACACCAATGGCCCATGATCTATCTAATCAACTGTGGCAATTCAGTGAATTGTCTATACAACCTCAAAAAAACAGCAAAGAATGCCAATTAACATGGAGAGAGTTGGGAGGGAGGTATGCCTAGAGATGCTATGAAAATTCTATGCCTTGTCCCACATACCTTACCCTATGTATTTCTGAATCTAATTAATCATTATGTCCTTTAAGATAATCCTTTATAATCATGTATACTTTAAGATATCCTTCATAAGAAGTCAAGTTTAAAAAAAGCAAAAAAAAAATTCAAAATAGATTACATGTGACATGTCTGATGACTACTATGAAAAGAAACAAGTGTTGGTATGGATGTGGAGAAATTATATACTGTTAATGAGAATATAAAAAATTATTATTTCAGTGATGATATATAAAACAGCTAAGGAACACTGTATAGTGGGACCTGAAAAAATTAAAAACCAAAATTTCTTTATGATCCAGCAACTTCACTTTTGAGTTATATATCTTGAGTAGTTAAAAGTAGGGTATAAGCTGGGTACCAGTGGCTCACACCTGTAATCCTAGCTACTCAGGAGGCTGAATTCTGAGGATCGAGGTTCAAAGCCAGCCCGGGCAAGAAACTCTGTGAGACTCTTAGCTCCAACCATCAGAAAATCAGAAGTGGCAATGTGGTTTAATTGGTAGAGCACTAGCCTTGACCTGAAGAGCTGAGGAAGAGACCAGCCCAAGCCTAGAGTTCAAGACCCATGACCAACCCCCCCCCCAAAAAAAAAGCAGGGTATAGAAGTATTTTTATATGCATATTCTGAGTAGCATTCACAAGAGACAAAGGTAGAAGATATCTTGGTATCTGTGAAGGGCTGCATAAACAGGTGTAATTTTTTTATTTTTTATTGTGAAAATACTGTACAGAGAGGTTACAATTACATGGGCAAGAAAGTGAGTACATTTCTTATCAAGCATTGTAGCCTCCTCCTTTGTTTCCCCTTCCCATCCCTTCTAAACAGGTGTAATTTATACATACAATGAAGTATTTTCCAGCCTTCTAACAAAATCTGACCCACACTACAACACAAATAACCATAAAAGACATTGTGCTAAGTGAAGTCAGTCAGAAAAACATTGTATATTTCTACTTTTATAAGGTATCTGGAGTTTTTTATATAATCAAAAGTCAAAATAATTGTTATCAGGCTTCAGGGGACAGAAAAGCTGGAGTGTTTTCAATTGATACACAGTTTGTTTTACTAGATGCAAAAGTTCTGGAGATAAAGTATGTAACAAATGAACATACTTGATGTTAATGATTTAGCAAAATAGATAAACCTATAAATTCTATTATTTTACAATTAAAAATTTTAAATATACACATTATAATGTGAGATGTGTACAGATGACAACAGTACAGTTAACAGCAAGCAAAGTTTTCAAGAAGAGAACATAGAACTTAACTATACATCCTTTTTCCATGTTGTCAGTTCACTTTACCAGGCCTCCCTAGTATCCCTAGGTATCCCTACAAAGAAAGTACTCATGCTTCATGGTCTTAATTACTCAGTACCCTTGGTTTCTTATAATAGCAAAGATTCTGTTACCAGTTAATTCATCTTATATACCTATAGTAAACATAATTATTTCCCCAAAATTATGTAAGAATGTGAGTATCAACTATCAAACCTCTATAGACATCAGAGAAACAATATGAAATCTGTTTAAAGAGCATAATTTCTCCTTGGTTATACTAATATCTTTATCTTTAAAATGTCAGAAGATTTTTTACTAAATAAAATTATCTTACCAAAAGCTGTGGCCACATTTTGTCATGTATGCTTCCTCAATCATATCAAAGCAGATGGGGCTAAAAAGAAAACAAAATTAATTGTTACCTTTTTCAGTAGGGTAATTAGAAATTAGTAACATCAGTGAAATCAAATTCTGTATCAAGTTAAGAGTGAAGTCTTCACATCTTGTAGCAATAGTAAATTTCTGCATGTTATAAGAATGCTGGTTAAAGGGCCATGAAACTTTATAAATTCAACGAGTAAATTTTAGTGGTTCAAACGTTTTAACTCAACTTACATTTTCTATAGTGTAATGTAGTCACCATAGCCCTTAAGAAAGTTCTATTGCCAGGTGCTGGTAGCTCATGTCCATAATCCTAGCTATTCAAAAGGCTCAAATTCTAATAAGTTTCTAGAGATAAAAAAGCCATCTTGTGATAATAAAGACAAACACAATAGCCAGGAAGCCAAGATACATATGATCAAACCTCTGAAATTTCCATTACATGAGAAAATTATAATTTAATTTTCTTAAACTAGTATCAACTTTTGTGCTACTGATAAATTCTATCTTTACTCATGATGTAGTGACACTGAAAAATTGCAAATAAAAATTTATTTACTTGTTTAAGAAAAAATTTCTAAGCATAAACACTATCCTACAATATGGGTATAAAGTTTAACAGTGTGATGGCAATGAGAAAGTACACACACACACACACTGACACACACACACACACTGACACACACACACACACTGACACACACACACACACACACACACACACACACACACACACACACACACACACACACACACACACACACACACACACACACACACACACACACATAGGGGAAAATAACAGATTTGTTCAGAATAATCGGGGAAGCCTCAATGAGAAGTTGACATTTGGGTATATATTTCAAGGAAAGGAGGAAATCAACTATGTGGAAATCTAGGAGAATAATAATCCAGCAGAAAGTGTAAGTGAAAATGTTCTGGGGTAAAAAATACACCTGACATGTCCCCAAATTAGCAAGAAAGCCAGTAGGTTAAGCAAGAGGGAGAATAGAAGAGATTAGTTGGATAGTAAGAGCCACTTCAATAACTTAAGGTAATGTTGAGGACCTTGGCTTTTATAGTGAGAAAAAAGTAATTCCCCGGAGAATTTAGAACAAAGATGTGACAGGAGTTAACAGTGATCAAATAAATATCTCTGAAATGTTGAAAAATTTTCAAAGAAAGGAATTGTAATAGCTCAGATCCAGAAATCGCAGAGTTGGTACAAAATCACTAGATGGGTAAGATTAGTATTTATAGAATAATATAATATAGAAAAGGCCTAAGAGAATATGATCGCCCCTTCCATCATGAGGTCCAAATGAGGATGAGAAATTGTCTTCAGTAGATACAATACCTATACCTTGATCTTTAAATTGCCATCGTCCAGGACTATAAAAAATAAATGTGTTTTACCAACTTAAATAGACTAGGACATTCTGGAAGTGTTCTATCAACACAAGCCACAAATTGTAAGGCATTCCTGTTAGAATTAGAACATACAATAAAAAAAGATAAGAATGGCAAAATCACCAAAAAGAAATTAAGTATCATAGGAAGTACAAAAATGAGAACCCACAAAAATCATAAGAAAAGAATATGCACAAAGCAGATTCAGGGAAATATGTAACATACAAAACAATCCATTTAGAAAAACAATCTATTTAGGGACCTCTTCCCACAATACACACATACAACTGACAATATTATTCAAACTGGAAGTAGTAACTCAACCAAATATACAAATACTTGAATCTTTATAAAGATCCCCAAAACTTCTTGTGGACTTTCCAAACTTTTCCTACTATAATCTTCAATCAACAAATAAAGACTGCTACAGATAGTCTGGGAAGGTGGCTCAGTGGTAGAGCGTTTGCCTTGCATGCATGAGGCCCTGGGTTCAATTCCTCAGCACCACATACGCAAAAGAAAAAAGCCCAAGTGGCGCTATGGCTCAAGTTGTAGAGTGCTAGCCTTGAGCTGAAGAGCTGAGGGACAGCACCCAGGTCCAGAGTTCAGGCTCCACGACCAGACACCCCCCCCCCCAAACAACAACAACAACAACAAAAAGACTACAACGTACTTAAGATATACGTAAGGTATAGAACTTGATACAGGTGTATAATTGAAATGATTACCACATCCAAGGTAATTAACATATGTATAACCTCACTTATTTTTATTCTTTTTTTAGTGAGAATATTTCAAATCTACTCTGACAACTCTAAGTGTACTATACTAGTCAACGTGCTGTACATTAGATCTCTAAAGCTTATTCATTTCAGCATACCTGAAATTTGGCACCTTCTGGGCAATCCCTTCACTTTCCAGTTCTCCTAGCCTCTGGCAACCTTAGATCTATAGTTGTACTCTTTTTTTTCCTTTCCTCCTTGTTTTATGTGTAATTTGGTACCAGGTTTGAACTCAGAGCCTCGGGTACCTATTTAGCTTTCTTTTTCACTACTAGAGTTCTCTACCACTTGAGCCATATTGCCAATCCAGCACTTTGATGGTTAATTTGAGATGAAATCTCCTGGGCTTTTCTGAACTAGCTGACTTCAAACTATAATCCTCTGGATCTCTGCTTCCTGAGAGGCTAGGATTACAGGCTTGAGTCACAGATTCCCAACTACCCTCAACTTCAAATTTAAAAAGTTTTTTGTTTCACACATAAAAAATCATGAATGTTTTGTCTTTTTCTATCTGGTTTATTTAATATATCATAACTACTTCAGATTCATCTGTGTTGTGGTAAATGGTAGGATTTGGTTCTTTTGTAAAGCTGAATGCTTATGGTTTGAATGCATCCCCCCAAAATTTTTATGCTAAATTCTTATGTGACAGAATAAAGAGGTAGGGCGTTTAGGAGGTGATTAAAGCATGAAGGCATCATCCTCAAGGAAAGGACCAGAATCCTTATTAAAAAGAGCTTGAAAAAATTAAGTGTGTTCTCTTTGGCTCTTCTGCCATGTAAGAATACTCTTTTTGCTCTTCCACTTTCTGGTAAAAGCACTTCACTAATGCATTAGCTCGGACACAGAGACTGGAACTATCACTAGATATCAAACTTCCAAGAAGAATATTGGCCAATGAGAAGTAAAATTATCTACTATCAGGTATTTAGTTATAGCTGGCAAACAGAGTAAAAATAACACTCTATTAGGTACAACACATTTTTTTTTATCCATTTAGTCATCAATGGACACTCAAGACTCATTCTGTTTCTAAGCTAGTATAAACAATATCCAATGAACATGAGAACATAAATACGTATTAAACATATTGATTTCAAAACTTCTTTTGGATACACAGTTGTCCCTTAGTATCCATATATGTCTGGTTCCAGCAGTATTCATAAATACAAAAATCAGCAAATGCTCAAGTTCCTTGTATAAAATATAGCAGGTTGGGAGAGAGGAGAATGATGAAAGACAAAACACTGATCACTGCACTCACAAACTGACATGCTGAATGAAAACTCCTTGTACAGCTAAACATAATTACAACAAAAGGTAGGAGGCCCTGTATAAAAGTGTAGAAGTTTTATACAAACTATGTACATCCTCCTACATATGTATAATCTTCCCCAGATGACATATAAATGCCTAATACAATGTAACACTATGTAAACAGGCATTGCATATTGTTTAGGGAATGATAAAAAAATGAAAGTCTATATAGGGTTAGTAAAGATTTATCTTTCTGAATATTTTCATTCTATACATGGTTCAGAATGCTCAAAAGTGGGACTGTTAGCTAATATGGTAGTTTTCATTAAATTCTTTTGAAGAAGTTCCATATTGGAAACATTATTATTTTATAAAGACTGTTCTACAGTTTGTACTTCCATCAACAACATACAAAGATTCCCTTTCTCTGCATCCTTGTTGACAACTGTGTATCTAAACTGCTTAAGGACCCCTGATATAGTGGTAACATCCAAAAAAGGGAAAAACTCAACTAATGCATTAAAGCCTATGCTAGAGCTCTATATTCCTTCTGTAAACCACACACAATTTCTATAATTGAACATGTAAGAGAGAAAACCCAAAGGGAAAAGACTATATACTGCTAATGAATAGAAAACATACTGTCTTTTCAAGTATATATAAAGTATTCTAACTCACTAGTAATTCAAAAATGCTAACTGTTAATTAAAGCAGTAACATTTTACTACCATTAAATTATAAAAAAAAACTGTACTACCAAGTACACTTGGGACAAAAATGGGAGAAATTAAGAATCTTCATACAGAAACATTCAATTAAACATATGGAATTACATATGACATTTATGTAATTATGATCCAATAATTTCACTCCTGAGATTATATGTAAATAAGTATACACATATATATATGTGTGTGAATATGTGTACTTGTACAGAAACATTGTGTATCTATAGTATACATGTACATATGTGTGTATACATACATAAATCCAAGAAAAACATTACTCAGTAAATGTGTATGAATATACTCGGAACAGCAGTGTATGATAGTATTGTATCAGAGACACCCTAGATATACATTGTAAGTAGAATGGGACAGTAAATTATGTTGGGTGTATCATCCAACAATCAGAGGGAATGAGCCAAAGATATGTGAAATAATGTGGCTTGATGTTCAGTTAGGTAAAAGTAGAAACAAAAATAAAATATGGCATAGTAAGTTTAAGATTTATACAAAGAATACACACACACACACATATATATTACAGGAATATATATATATGAATATTACACTGCATCTAAAAGATCTACATTTACATCACAACAAACTAGAAGGCTAAGAGAAGAATTAAGGAAATAGGAATAAGGGATTAATAAAAGTAGGGGAAATAGAATCTATTTAATAAGGTCTTAGATGTCATCAGTAAGATGAACCATTTTATACCATTTAAAAAGAAACTACTATATTGTCTTACCAGAATTTTATGAGAAAGTAGTACAGAGATACAGTGAAATCTATAAAAAGAACAAAAATGTCAATCCAGCAAAAACGAAAAAGCAGAGATATTAAGTGAAATATGTCAGGGCAGAAAGACAAAGATACATGCGCTTATATATTGAAGGTAAAAGGTGATCTCAAAGAAATAGAGAACAAAAAAAGTGATTACCAGAGCCCGAAAGTGTGACAGAAGGGAAAAATGGAAAAAGGATAGTCAACGGGTGTAGAGGTGTTGCTTTATAGGAGAAGTAACTTTTAACATTTCATATCACAACAAACTAACTACAGGTGACAGTAATTAATTACATATCTCAAGAGTTAGTAGGGAGTATTTTTAAATGTCTCCACCACAAAGAAATAATAAATGCCTGAGATGATAGATATCCCAAATTGTCCAGATCTAATCATTATACATTGTACCCAGGTACAGAAAGGTCACACTGCACCTAAGTATGTACAATTTCTGTGGAAATCAACAAACAAAAAATCTTTTTTAAAAAAGTGTGAGATTACTAAGTACCCACTCTATCACTTGAGATACACTTCCAGCCAAAAAAGAATTTTATTTTTTACCCCTTAAGTGAACTCTTTACACATAGTTTATATCATCCTTGTGAATATAGTAAACCTTTGGCATAAAAAAGTTTATAGTACCATATACCTGATGAGGTCAAGTGGATAGAATCAACATGATAAATGTCCTTATAATAAATGATTAGGGCTTGCACTAACTGGGCCATACAAGGATACAGCATAAAAGTATTCGTCTACAAGTCAGGAAGCAGCCTCTCATCAGACACCGTGTCTGTCAATGCTTGTACTTCAGGCTTTTCAGCTTGTGAGAAACCATTCGTTTGTTTAAAGCCACATAGTCTATATTTTTGCTGTTGTTCTGTTTTCTTTTTAAATCACCCGAAATACAAAATAAGTCGGAGGGTCAGACAATCACTGAAAAGTCTCACAATGCTGGAATGGACTGTAGCAACTTTCTCAAAATTAATAAACTAAAGGCATATGCCACAACAAATAAATCAAGCAATGAGTAAAAACCAACCTAAGGATTGGCAAGTAACAACTACTGTTATAACCCTTTCCCCTTCCAAGAAAGGCGAAAAGATTATAGACAGAACCCTTTTCACGAGAGGTGTGAAACTGAAAACTAAAGACAGAACATGAACAATAAAGGAAAAGCTGTCGGGCACCCTAAATGTCACCCTAAACTCAAGACAACACAAGTAAAATTTGAAGTTTATGGTCTATGAGAAACAGGTACAGGAAAAAAAATTCAAACTCAGCCCAACTCCTGACTCAATCCAAACATAAACACTTTAACAGAAGAAGTATGATATATTTAGGAAAAACATTATTTACCTACTCTATACAGGTCTACATACAATCCTCCTATGAGATAAACACAAAAGCAAACATAAACAAACCCTTACCAAGAATAAAGCAATCAAGACTCAACACAAAATCAAGTGGTAAGACTATAAGACAAAAAATTTTAAAGTAACTATGATTAATATTAGTGGATCTAGTAGAAAAAATAACAGTATGCATGAAGAGATACAGAATTTCAGCTAAAACACAGAAAATAAAATGTGATTAATAACACTTTAAAAAACACATGATCTAAGACCAAGAATTATTCTGATGTGTTCACAAAACTTAAGGAGCAGTAAATTTGTGAAAATAGGCCATGAAAAATAATTCAAATTGAAGAGGTGAAAGAGTCCAAGAGCCATGACAAGTCAAAGCAAAAAAAATGTCTGAGATGCTAGTACCACCATTATACTCATGTGAACTAAGACAAGTTATATAACCTTTCTGGACTCCATTTCCTCCCTTACAAAATGAGAACTCTATGAGTTGTAACAGTTGTGAAGATCAAGTAATGTAAAACAATAATCCTTAGCCCTTATTTTTATTTTTTTCAGTACCAGTACCTTGACTCAGAGATTCCCACTATGGCTTACTTGCTCACAGCTGGTTCTCTACCACTTAGGCCATGCCTCCAGTATGGCATACTGCTAGCTAACGCAGATAAGTCTAGCCAACTTTTTCTTCCCAAGCTCCCTTCAAGTCCTAGCTCATGTGTAGCTAGGACTACAATTATGAGCTACCTGCACTGTGGGTAGATTTGGCATTTATGAACTTTTCAGTTTTGAGTATCTGAACAGCTCCTAAGTAACTGTTACTTGTAATTTTTAAAGCTCAGTTTGTCTCATTATCTCTACCAAACCCAAATGCCCATTCTTGAACTAATACTGACAAAAGATTCCAGTGCACTTGGGCCTTGATTGTGTGCTCTAAGCAAATTTGGGAAAGGAGAGTACCTACCACAAAACAAACTAGGAAGAAAGAAAATAGAGAGACTCCCCAAGTTATGCCAAAATTAATAGATCAGTTATGAAACATCAAAGGACATTTTACATCATTGTGAACTTATAGGACTAAATGTAGGGAGGTGTTAAAGTATTTATTGAAGTAAACTTTAGAGTTCATTACATTATTTACTATCAGTCAAGAATTTCCTTGAGTCTGTCAAGTTGAAACTTTATTTTTTTAATAAAAATACATATACCACTTAGATGGCAATGATAATGTTCTCTGCAGATACATACTATATTGATTCAGTATGGTCCATCTGACCATGTTTGATGTTAATAAAAGATTTAGGTGAATTAATTGGTGGTTTTCATAGTTATAAAACAAGAGTATAAAACATACTCTGTTAGGGGGCTGGGAAGGTGGCTCAGTGGTAGAGCACTTACTTTGCATGCTCAAGGCCCTGGGTTCGATTCCTTAGCACCACATAAGCAAAAAGAAAAAAGCCGGAAGTGGCGCTGTGGCTCAAGTGGTAGAGCGCTAGCTTTGAGCTGAAGAGCTGAGGGACAGTGCCCAGGCCCAGAATTCAGGCCCCATGACCGGACCCAAAAAAAAAAAAACATACTCTGTTATAAAAAGACTATTAAGTTGGGTTCTAGGCTATAAAGTGACAAGTACTTGTGAATTAGTATTATGAAAGAATTGTTGATTAGTAGTTATCTCTGCCTTTACAAAGTTCTGTATCCTTCCCAATAGTGAACCAACATTACTTAGGCAATCTACATAACTTTCTGTGCAAGTTCTTGATTTCTATTTCACATATTAACTATTTTAGCCACAACCCTTTTCCTCAGAAAACCTCTACACCTTGACAGGAAGGGTTTTAACACTGGTTGTTAGCCAATCTTTTTCTGTTCATATATGTATAACAAGGGGAGGAACTAACTATTCGCCTCTGATCATATAAAATAATACTGAAATGAACTACAGGAACTGCAAACAAACGAGTTTTTGTCTTACGTGTATGTGTATATATATATATATGTGTGTGTGTGTGTGTGTGTGTATTACACAAAATCCCCTTAAATGTGTCCTCTCCATCTTTGCCTTCTACTTTTATTCTTTTCTTTCTTTGTATATGCTCACACTGACTTCTATTAACATAGGCAGCATCTTCCTGGCAAGTGCGCGCACGCATGTGTGTACATGTATGTGTCCGTCCCCTGGTGCTTGAATGCAGGGCCTGGGTACTGCCCCTTTGAGCTTTTCTCTACTAACTGAACCACAGCTCTACTTCTGACTTCCTGTGTGTGTGTGTGTGTGTGTGTGTGTGTGTGTGTGCTCGCGCGCACGCGCGCGCTTAATTGGAGATAAGTCCCTTATTGTCCTGCTTGGGCTATCTTGGAACTGCGATCATCAGATCTCAGCCTACTAAGGAGCTACAACTACAAGCATGAGCCACTAAACCCCAAGAACAAGTACCATTTTGAGAGTAACATGTTTTCTTTATATTCTCACACCTTTTTTTATAAATATCTTTCATTTTTACCACCAATTAATTCACCTAAGCCTTCTATTAACACTGATGTTGATGCTTCAACATCTGATATAGTCTAGGAACATTCTTCACCATTGCCATCCAAATGGTTTATGTATTTTAAAAAATCAAGTTTCAGCTTGACAGGCTCAAGGAAGCTCTTGGATGACATTGACATAATAATGTAATGGACACTAGAGTTTATTTCAACAACTAAATGTTTTAACAACACTTAACATTTAGTCCTATAAGCTCACAATTTTCTAAAATGTCCCTTAAATTTTCCACTTATTTTCTTATCACAGGGAAAATTATATTTCATAATTCAGTGACCCATTTCTTTACCTTGACACTTGTCAAGAAACGCATCACATATCCTACACATACATCAAAAGTTTCATCAGCTACCCTTTATTGGTATGTCTGATAGTCTATGCTATCCCCTAATCTACTTCATTTTGTAATAGTTTAAAAAACAGAGTCACAGTACCAAAAAGGGTCAATAGGTTTTATCTTTAATGCTAAATGTAATAGGTTTCATAAAGTGTTATGTTGAAGACTATGAGACAACAGCTGAATTCACAATAGACTATTTAACATGGTTAATAGTATTAATAAAAGGATATGGTCGTAATAATTTTGTCCTGATACTAACTGATGCTCATAATTACATAGTTAAAAGTGTTCTCTATAAGTTTCTCAAGGGTAAAGAATATCTATTATTAATTTAACATAAATAGGAAGCCACACATTTGTGAAATGGTAGATCTAAGTGAGATTCTACTTTCTATCAATATAATTAAAAGGCTGGAAGCTGGAGGTATGGCTCAGAGGTAGAGCATCTGCCTAGCAAATACAAAGTCCTAAGTTCAAAACTCAATTACCAAAAAACAAACAAAAAACAACATGGTGTTAAAGATAATCTTCCCACAAGAAGCATACTATTTACTAGCAACTATTTGTCTGCTTTAACTTGGAAAACAACTTTTTCTGCAGAGATGAGTGCATTGCAGATAGTTAGAAAAGCTAATACAGAGACGGTAGTTACGTTATAGACTAAAACAAGAGTGAAGCTAGAAATAATCTTCCAAACAGTTTAGACTTATAGTTTAGGTAGAATATATAAAATAAAGTAGAAAAATGTCAACTTCTTTAGCACACTGAAGATGTATCCAACAGCAAGCTATCTATTATAAATCCATAAATCCATTTATAAGCTATCTTTATAAAAGCTCCATCTATAAAACACTGCTAAAATAACATGTGACTTGATGTATCATCTTTTATATGAAACCATTAAATGCAAAATATAAAAGCCTTTACTTTCATTATGGAGGTCAATGTGTGCTCCCGAAATTACATGTGACTTTACTTAAATAACTATCCTTAAGGAATGGATGAAAGTGTGTGTGTGTGTGTGTGTGTGTGTGTGTTATGGAGGTCAATGTGTGCTCCTGAAATTACATGTGACTTTACTTAAATAACTATCCTTAAGGAATGGATGAAAGTGTGTGTGTGTGTGTGTGTGTGTGTGTGTGTGTGTGTGTGAACTGCTTACCTTAGCCTCTAATTCTACTATGTCTATTAGAGATACATATTATTTCATGACTGAAACTGCTGCTTCCCTCCAACCTACTTACATACTTAAACATATATTCTGTAACTTGAATTGAAACTTATAGTTGCACATAACTAAAGCACTTCATTGAAAAACTGGAAATCTAAACTCCCATTCTCTCCTTTAGCTGTCCAGTCTGAAATGAAGTTACTTAACCCTCTCTGTGCCTTAGCAGGAATAGCATTATATCAGTATTAAATTAATAAATTCCATTTAATTTCTCAGAAATTAATTTCTAAGGATAAAATGGATAAGATAAAATGGGAACTGCTCTAAGGATAAGATTAAAAAGGATAAATATATCTTAAAATGTGTTATCAATGTCCACCAGTGGCTCATGCCTGTAATCCAAGCTACTTGGGCAGCTAAAATTGAGACAATCCAGGTTCAAGGCCAGTCTGGGCAGAAAAGGTTGAGACCACTTCTCAATTTACAGCTGGGCACAACGGCATCCACCTTTCAAGGGCTACATGGAGACTGAAATTTTGGATCAACTCGTATGAAGGGAAGGTAGTGTGCATGGTAGCACACATTTGTTCCAGCAACAAGAAGTGATCACCGCTAGGAAAACAAGACCCTATCCTAAAATAACCGCAGCCACCACTATCTCTCAGGAAAAAAAAGCTTGGAGGCTTCGCTCAGCAGTAGAGTTCCAGCCTAGTAAGTGCAAGGCTCTGATTTTAAATCCCAGTACCACACACACACACACACAAAAGTGTAAATCAATGAATAAGAAATTGCCATTAACTATTAGAACTTGGGACCTCATTTAGATATAAAGTACTGTATAATTTGAATTGGTTCACAATCTGATCTTAGGCATCTATGACCAACCACCCAGAGGTCAACTAGAAATGAAAAAAGTTTCTAGGGCTTTGCCTAATGCACATCATCATATCTTAAGAGTTTAGTCAAAAACAAGCAAGGCATGAAAAGCAGGATATACTCTTACTGATGAATTCTCTTGAATATTAAACCTCATCAGATAAACAAATAGGAACCAATAAAATTTTTAGAGAAATATTCAGAAATAATTCATTAGATATTTCCATAAATATACATCAAGGTTAGGTAATATTTTTTAAGTAGCTGGAACAAAAAAATGTTACTCCTAAAAAAGTGAATGTCTGGTATTTTTTAAATGGATAATTCTCTTTTCACAACGTTTATAGTATTTCAATGACCGATGTGTATGTTGACACATTTTCTATTCAAGTGCATTGAAAATTGAAATGCAGAAGGCAGCTTAAAAAAAACCCAAAACTACAAACTCTCATTTTGACTAGTTTCTATCTTAATCATGTGACCCTACTAATTGGGGGAAAGTACAAATGCTCTTATCAGAAACTGTTTAATTTATAAACTCACAATTACAATCCAGGTTCTCTAAAATATAAGTTAATTCTGAATCCAGAATAATTTAAGGAAAACTGGAAATAAAAACATCACCAGTTTCCTTCAGGAACTAACACTGTAAGTGTAAATAAACGCTAACTTTCCAATAATTCCAACTCCTAGCCCTTCCATATTAACAAAAACCGTCTTTAACCCTGAAATGAATCGACTTCCATAGTAATGACAGTGCAAGCTAAGGTCCTACTTCACTGACATTTTACGTCAACATTCAAGCCTTTTGGGTGGAGGAAGGGCACAAAACCGTACCATTTCTTAATTAATGGCAATTACTCTACCATAATCCTACAAGTCATATCTCAACCCCAATGAAAACTATAAAACACTCTCTTCAAGACAGTTCCTTCCATCTTTCACTCAATACGTGGAAACAAATATGATCGAACACTTCCTTTCAGAAGTTCCAGTACGGTAATGCTGTACACAGATTGACACTCGGACAGTACTGAATAAACTAAGTCCCCTCTTTCAAGTTATGCAGTGGAAGAGCGGAACTCTTTGCAAACAGCTTTTGTGACTGCACTGTCTTCAACAGATGTAAAAGTGGCCTGCCCTTCAAAGTAGAAAAGATGGATTTAACCCAAGTATCTTACAAACACCAAACTTTTTCGTACAATATACAATCTAAAGAGAAAGAAAAGAAAGGGGGGGTAAAAAGGAAATGATAGGAAGAAATAAATGTGGTTAAAAAAAAGAGAGAGAGAGAGAAAGTATTTACCTACAGAGCCGTGATGGGGAAAGGGCACCCACACTCCCCAGGCCAGCCCCTCCATCCCTCCGCCAAGTCCTCTTCCTTTACAAATTTCGTTCAGCTGAGCAACGCCTCCTGTCTGGCCGGTGCCTCATTCACTACACGGCTTAAATAACTCACCACCCACCCAACCTCTCTCTACCCGGTGTTTTTTCCTTTCGCACCTTGACTTTTAACCCTCCCTAAACCGTTCAGCTCCCCAGCACGCCAACAACGACCCAACACGGGCTTTTATCCTTCGCATCCCCCCCCCTCCCCGCCCCGCGCGGCGTCGGGATCCGCACCTTCCCGGGGCCCCACGCCCCCCCCCCACGAGCTCCAGTAACTCCGCACCCGGACGCCCTCCCCGCAGGAGCAGGACCCCGAGGGCGCCGATCCATCACCCCTCCCGGGGCCCTTAAAAGTCCGCCAGGGCTGGGGACCCAAGGGCTGTCGTGTACACCCACCAGACGAAGTCGTTGCTTTTGTCCTCGTAGGAGTTGATGAGCCCATTGCAGAGCGGGGCGAGCGGAGGTCGCTTCCGGCCGCTGCCGCCGCCGCCGCCGAGGCCGCCACGGAAGGGGGCGACGGGGACGAGGATAAGGACGAGGAGGCGGAAGTCACCGAGGAGGCCGCCGAGGAGCCGGGGCTCGTCCCGGCGGAGCCCGACCCGGTCGGTCGGCTACCGGACATGGTGATGCCCTCTCCGCCTCTTCCTCCTCCTCCGAGCGCCGGGCCGGCCCGGAGGAGCGGGTCCGCGGACCGCGACCCCCCGCCGCCGCCGCCGCCGCCCCTCCGCTCTCAGCCGCCGTGCATCGTGACGGCGCGCGCCGGGAGGTGGGGCTGAGGAACAATAAAGTTGATGGGGGGTTTTGTTTTTTGTTGTTTTTTTTCTCAAGGAAACCACCCGATCGCGTCCGACGGGAGGGGGCGGAGGGAAGTGAGAACGCCGAGGGGAAGCCACCGCCGCTGCCCAGGCCGCCCGCGCCGCCGCGGTCCCGCCGCAGCCAACCCGGGCGCGCCGTGGCCGTCCGTGTGCGCGCACGCGGAGCGGAAGGGGCGGGACCAGCGCGGCGACGCGACTTCCGCCGCGGTCGTGCGGCGTCGGAGGCGTCTGCGGCGCGGCTGTGTTCTTTTGTGCTGTGTCGTGTGGAGCGGGGGACCCGCGGCTTTAGTGGAGCCAAAGGAAAGCAAGCTTGGAAATGACCAGAAGGAAGAGAGGGTGTGTTTGAAGGACTGCGAAGGTGGCGCGAAAGGAAACTGCGAGAACGCGCGCCAGGCTGCATTAGCTCCCGGGTTTCCCAGCGTCTGGGCCTCCTGGGTAAGTGGGAGGTGCTTGCGCGGAACTGTCGTAGCGCGCATGCGTGTCAACCCGCACATTCCTGAGCTGGGCTGGGAAGTGTCCCGGTCCCTCTCTTAATTTAAGAGTACTGGCAATGTGGTCCAATGACTCGTCTACGACGGGTGCTTCCGAATGGAGAATGATGGAGTCGGAAGCCAGAGACGCGGGAAGAATGGAAAAGCTTGGAGAAGCAGTTTTGAATGTCATCCGACTGAGTCACATCATCCAGCTGTGCAGATACCTAAGCGACTCCACATCGTTGTGAGCAATACATGTAATTTGAAGTCAGTGAAAGGCATTAATCAGAAAATAGCTAAGTCAGGACCCCGGTTAATGTGAATCTGACACAGTTCTAGCACAGCACTAGAAAGCTTAGCATTCACTATCAGAAAATGTGCAAATCACCAGAGAAGCAATACTGTTAGTACAATAAAAGATTCTAAGGACCTAAAAGGCATGACCCATGTCTGCCTTTTTCATTACGGTTCTTGACATAATGGTAAATACGTTATTCAAAAGCGATGAAGCACCACATAAAAGGAATGACTCCCAACATAGTTCTAGAGAACAATAGTATGATGACAGAATTGGAGACATCCAGGGAGTGGTTTAGTTTTGGTTGTGCTGAGTGGGTGTGGGATGAAACTACTTTTAATGAGCATATCCAGTCTCATTGAAAACAAAAGACTGCAAGAGAAAGTTCATGTCAGAAAAAATGTTGGAAAGTAGAAGGATAGTATGTCAATCACCAATAGTTAATTATAATAGGACCTGTTGTTTGGTGAGTTATCTTAGTATAGTATGAGTTGCAATCAAAAAATGTCCAAGTTCATAAAAGTTTATTTTGTAATTCCAGTTTTGGAGGCTGAAAGTCCAAGATTGGGTTGCTACATGTATTTGGTGTCTTGTAAGAGCAACATTAGCATCCAAACATCATAGAGAAATGGCAAGGAAAATACACCAGTACTGAAGGGGCTAGCATTTGGGGTGGCCTTTCTCTGTAGTAATCTAATCTTGAGAGAATAGCTGTCATAATTCTTCATTGAAAGCATTGGGCCAGTAGCAGTGGCATACACCTGTTATCTCAAAAGCAGAGATCCAAAGGTTCAATGTTCAACCAGGGCAAAAAAGTTAGTGAAGCAACTTCCCCCCATCTTAAATAGGACAAGTATTGTGACTCACATTTTTTTTTTTATCCCAGCTATTCAGGAGGCATAAGTAGGAGAATTGCAGTCTGAAGACAGTCCTGAGAGCAAAGCTCAAGACCCTAACTGAAAAGTAACTAGAGCAAAAAGGGCTGAGATCATACTCAAGTGACAGAGCCTCTTCCTAGCAAGCACAAGTCCCTTAATCAAAACTCCTGATCCCACCAAAGAAAAAAAGGAGCATTAATCCCTTTCTAGCCACTACACACTAGACATTGCCTTCCGCTAGGCACCATCACAACCAAGTTTTTAGCACATGAACTTTTGAGGAATACACAAACCTCATAAACATTTGGCTATACCTGTAATTCTCAAACATTGGTCCAGAGGTTCAGAGAACCGATTAAAAATAACTTCACCTTCAGATATTCTAAATCCATAACCTAAAGTGGGGGCTGTATGCATTTTTATCAGCAAACTTGAGAGTCTAAGTGTTGGTAGACGAACACTTGAAAAAAACTGGTTAATAATGTAGGGAGTGTAAAATTTGTAATATAGTCTCTTCTGTTTTTATTGATGGGATAGAAGCTGATACGAACCAACAGTGACATCTAGGTACAAGCCATCAGTGCTTCATATGAACTCTTTGGAACCTAACCAGTAAAATCTAAATTTGCAGAAGAAAGTGAAGGAAATGTGATGCAACAGAATTTCCCTTTATACCAGATTAGGGTGTAAACAGTACATAAATACATATGAAAGGTTAGAGTATTTGAGGCAGTGACCATTTGTTGCTTGTTTTAGAGCAGAGCAACACGTGGTGCTAAACCACCTGTGTGCCCTTATAAGACCTGCAGATCCTTAGCTTGGGGCTCTCCTAGGCTCCGCTGTGTCAAAGTGTAGGACGAGGCTCGAGCTGCAGCCCATTTAAATAAAACAACTGTAGAGTCTGACTCTCGGTGGTCTTCTTGCGGGGGGTCCTGCAACCTTGGCATAACACATATAGTCCTAGTATCTACTGGCATGATCTGTTATGAAATCAGAAGAAAAAAGAGGAAACATGGCTAAATACATATATAGAGAATAAGGAGAAAAAAGCAGGCAAGATGACTCAGGAGAAATAGAAGGGAATATTTTTTTTAATGGGAGGAAATGTAAAATTAAAAACTAAGCCCAAATAAAGGAATTCCATTGTGAATCACAAAATATGTTAACCATGTGAATCACAAAAATGACATGAAAAATTCAAATCGATCAAAAAATAGGGTGGAATTAATAAGACTGAACTGCGCAGAAGTATCTGAGGTGTCATCTAGTGAGATAAGGCTTCCCATCCAAAGTTGACTCTGTCCTTTGATAACCAGGGCCCCCAAAAGATCTTCACTAAAAAGCTTTGTCTATCTAACATACCTGGTTTTCTGCCTGTCCTGCATGATGGTTATCTGTCTCTCTTAAATGAACAGTTTTCTCCTGTTAACGTGGTTGCCCTTTTAACTGAAGTAACCAACATGCTATTAAAAAGCTAAACTGACAACAAAAAGAAGAAATGTTTATTTTCTGTCTGTGAATGGAAGGAAAAATAGAAGTTTTCTGAACCTAGTGTAAAATGCATCTAACAGAAAATAATATGTGAAGTGAAAATTGTGAAGTGAAAAGCTCCCATGTATTTGTTAAAACCAGAGGGAGATAGATGATTCTTCTACACATATTATTGAAGAGAAACCCTTTTTTAAATGCAAGAGCAATACTCACAAGACAGTATGTTGGAAATAATCCGTACAACTTTGCAGGGGAGGAATAGGGGATAACAAGTTTGGCAAGAAATACATTTATTACCATACTTATGTAACTGTAATATCCTTATGTACATCACCTTAACAATAAAAAGGTATTCCAATCATATACTGTACAGTTGTCCCTCACTATATCACGGTTCACTTTCTGTGGCTTCATTGTATCACTTTAATACTGTATCGCAGAGTTTTTGCTATATTGCAGGATTTATGCAATATATAGGTATTTATATAGTTATGATTTTTAATTTTTTGCTTAAAATTTTAAAACTATAAAAAATGTTAAGGTTAATAAGAAAGTAGGAAAGGTTTATAGGAGAGCGGGAAGGATTTATAAAGCCTTATATATAAATAATGAAATGAATATAACACTGCTACTTTGTGGATTTTCACTTATCTCAGGAGTCTCTGGAATGTAACTCCCACAATTGGTGAGAGATTTCTGTAATCTTAGCTATTCAGGAGACTGAGATCCAGAGAGTAATTGTTCAAAGCCAGCGCAGAAAATGTCTTATTTCTAACATAATTAGCAAAACACCAGACTAGAAGTGTGGCTCAAGTGGTAGAACATAAGTACAACATGTAAACAGCAAGCACCCAGACCCTGAATGCAAACTCTGGGACTGAAAAAAAAAAAAAAAAGCCTACACAACTTGTTCATTGGATGAAATGTTACCATTAACTTTTTATAAAATTACAATCATTTTTAGGAATGACAAATTAATAGCACTGATATCCTTATGAGTCAGTTATATTTTTCAAAGTTAATTTTCAGCTAATTTTGGTGGCTCAAGCCACCACCCAGCTGCTTGAGAAGTAGAGATGGGGAGATCGAAGTTTCAGGCTAACCCATGCAAGAAAAATTTTTCAAAAGCTTCTCATCTGTATGAACAGCTGAGAGTGTGGTGCACACCTGTCATCCTCAATAACATGAAGCACAGGTAGCAGGATAATAGACTAGGTCAGGCATAAAGTGAAACCCTATCTCAAATCTATTGGGGCCAAAAAGGGTTAGACATGTGGCTCTGGTATAGTGCCAACCTGCAAGGCATGAGGCCCTGAGTTCAGTTCTGAGTACAGCCAAAAACAATTTTTTTTATTAAAGCACCTTTTTTTTTAACAGTCTGTTGTGAATAATTTTTTGTCAAGACAGTTGTAAAATATGGTCTGGGCAATTGGAAGTACTGTAACAATGAAGGATGATAGTAAGTTGCACTGTATAGATGTAAAGGAAGACAAGTTATTCAATAATTTCTCAGCTTTAATAAAAAAGGAAAAAAGCAACAATTACTAGAAAAAATTAACTTGTTTTAAGTACAGTGATAATGTTTACATTCTGCAAAATATATAAAGGATTTACTTTGATTTACCTGAAGATCGTAAGTCAAATCAAAATGAGGTCTGAATTCTATGAGACCCGAACAAGTGCTGTCATAGGTTAGGTTAAGGTGAGAACGGAAAAAAGTCATCACACATTGAAACTAAAGCAGATAATTTCAAGTCTTCCTACTCCATGGAATTGACCACCCATACTGGCATAACTATGTTATCTGGGACTAAGGTAGGTAGACAGATATATAGATGCAGAATCAAGAAATGTTTGAATCAGTGCATTGTAGCTTACATTAAGACACCTTCCTTTTTAAACCATGATTTTTCCGTTTATTGTGATGTAATTCCTGGTAATAGCACACTACTACCTAAAGGTTATTTTCATACTATTATTATGGACCTTAACGTAATGCAAAACAGTCAAAAAGAAACAGCAACATAAAATAAGAAGGTATAGGCTAGGCCTATGTGGAAAAAGAAGAAAGGGTTCAGTTTTCTTGTGGGGAGACAGGTTATGAACTACCTTTAATTCCCAACATATATCTAGTACTATTTATCATTTATGAGTGTGTTCATGTCCAATAATGTCTAAAAGATTTGAGTTTGTTCATCTGAGCTACTGTAAGTTCCATGGTAGGACAGAGAGATGATGTACAAATGTGTAAAAGGACACTGTGATCATTAGAAGGGGTGAGTCTGAGTATGATAGCTATGGTTCAGATGTCTTCCAACCAGTTCTACTGGATTCATGCCTGTGTCCCCAGAAGCAAAGCCTGAAATAAAAGGCATGCTCTTGCAAAACATTGGGACTGCTACTGTAGCCCTAAATCATGAGCCTGTATAAACCATTTAGGAAGAGGAATCAATAGTATTTGTACATAACAATTTTTTGTTAGCTTTATATCAGCTTGGAAAATAAGGAGCATGTTTCTAATCCTTGAGGGTGCTATCAACTAAAGCATGCTTCTGACAATATGTTGGCTTTTCTAAATCAGTGCAGTAATTCTCATGTGTTTAATTTTCTTTATTCAGATACAGCCGATATTTCGTTTCTCATTCCATGAGTCCTCCCACAAAGAACACTGGAAATCTCTCAGTTGATAAACCAGTTCACCAGCTGCATTTGCACTAGCCAATTTGTAGTGAACAAAAATTGATATTATCTCATTTTCAGTTTGGAAAAAATAGGTCAAAGCAATAACACTGTTGGCACTCCACCCTATGTTCAAAGACAAAGAATTGCTTAGTCATCTTGATTTGATGAATATAAAATATATAGAAGACCATATCTTGGTATATATAATATATACAAGACCATATCTTAGTATTAAATCAGATAAACTATAATAACAGACAAAATATCACACTTCGTTTTTCTTCAGATGTATATTTTCTCACTCTCAATCACTGGATTTAAATGTTAGTAAAACCTCTGAAGAAATGATATGCTGAGATCAATTAAGTATTAGCATCTTTAGTGTCAGTTCCAATGTATTGCTTTTCTCTTGTTCCCATACAATTTGCAATGAAGTACCCTCTTAAAAGGACAGGATTTCTCCTCCTTTAGTTTAACTGCCAGTTTTACAAACCGAAATCAACATGTTGATGGGCTTTATTATTCTGTAGAAGGTCTGGAGAGACCTGACTAAAGACTCACTCCGGTTATTATAGATTTGAGTTTGGTGTGGTTTAGCACATGAACTTGGTTGATAGCTAAGGGCTGTTCTCAAATTAGCTTGTTCTCCTTGACTACTTGGCTACTGTTGTTTATAAACTGACTACATAAATACATTGCAGAAAATATATTGCATAAAGAACCAAGAGGAACATAATAGGTGATCATGAAGAAAACATAAATAATGAAAAGAAGAAAAATTATCAACATTTTTATATGGGTTTGGACAGATATTACATTCATCAACCCCTGTAATTTATTAAAGGTAATCTAAGTTATAGGAATATATACCAATGCCCAGCTTCTATTTGGGTTATTTTATCTTTTATTCTCAGAAACAAATCTTTGCTCTCCTCACTTTATGTCATCTTTCTCTGTGGTATAACTGTTATTTGAATTTTGCATTTTTCATTCCTATTCTTCTGCCTCTTAACTTTTCTAATGTTTAATTTTTATTTTCTTCAATTACTTAGGAGGGTTCCTCTACCCTTTTTCACGAATTTGTTCTATGGCTGGATCCATCTGTTAATATCCTATTAAATTTAATTTTTTCCCTTCCAAATATTATCACCTCATTCTTTTTAATACTTTTTTTATTTCTGGGCTAATAGGTTTGGTAGATGCTATTCAGTTACTAAATATTAATTTAAAGAAGGATTAGTGATCTGGTCTCTGTCCTTCAAGAGGTATTAATCCATTCGATGGGTAATTGTTGAACACCTAATTCAACAAATTATAGCTTTTGCAGCCACTATGCCAAGCTCTGTACTTGCTACACCAGTCTTCTTCCTCCTGGGCCATATGTGTTAATGAGGAAGACAAAATACATAAACCTTTAAGTCAAGTAGGGGCATACTGTGAAACAAAGCTAAATGATAGAAATGCTATTTTGATTAAGCTAGTCAAAATTATATATCAGTCTGATTTGAACTGAGAGAATGAAGAGAGGAAGTGAACTAAAGGAAAACTAAGCAGAGGTTTTAACAGCATGTATAAGGCTCAGTATTCTTGGAATATCTGATCTTGGTAGCTAATTTGCTGGAGAAATAAAATGACAGAGAAAGAAAATACTATTTTAAAAAAAGCATCTATTTCCTGTATTGGAGTCCAGCAACCAGAACTTCACAATGTGACTGTATTTGGGCACAGGGCCTTTAAAAAGATAAACAAGTTAAAATGAACAAATCAAAACAAGGATGTTAATTAAAATGAATACAAAGGACAAATTTGGACACAAATATCAGGATTGGAATAATCACAGGGAAATGACCACATAAAGACATCAAAGAAAACTGACATCCTCAAGTTCAGGGGAAAGACCCGGACTGATAATAAATTTATGTTGTTTAAACTACTCAGCAAGGGTATGTTTTAAATGCCTGACCCCTATTACAAATAGCCTGGCCATGAAGATAGACACCTTTATAAGAACTGTAAATGATCCATATTTTTGTATTAGTGTAAATGTTTGTTTTTCACAAAAATATGCACAGAACATGGGGCTTCTTAAGCCTAACAATAAAATTATAGTTTCTTTATGTTATAAAGTATTTTGATATGGCTTCCAGATAGACATAACTGAATAAATTAAAGATGTTCCTCTATTTTCAAGCTGAATCGTGTTTTTTTTTTTACAAAAGCTTTGCACCAAATGCTTTTTCTGCATATAGTTTATTGGTTTTCAAATTAGTAAATTCTGCTTTGTGATCATAATTTTAATATGCACTATTTCACTTTTTACATTTTAAAATTTTTGTATCAACAAAAAAGATTGGCCATACTTGTTCCTGACAGGTTTGGATATAAACATTATGTTCACATGATAAAATTAGTTGAATAATTTTGCTTCTCTTCACCACAGAAATTTTTTTATTGTGAAGATACTGTACAGAGGGGTTACAAATACATGGGCAAGACAATGAGTACATTTTACTACAGAAATTTCAAGAAAGAAAGGCATCACACACATACATACACACATTTATACACATACACACACATGCACACACACTTTTGAATAGCTATTTTATTCTACTAATTTGGTAATTTTATTAAAATGTATGTAGAGAATAATGTATCTAAATTTTAAAAATTTTTATTAGTCATCATCAAGTTACGGTTTTTACTTCTGCTGATTCTGCCTTTTACACTATATTTGCTCTTCTTACTCCTATATTCTTTTATTGTTTGTACATTCTCCATTTTCTTTTATCTCTCTTGGTTGTGTAATCCATTTTTGTTTCCAAACTGTGTATTTTCTTTTATAATTGTTTTAAACTAAAATTTTGTTATTTTATTTTTGAACTAGCAGACTCGTAGTATGCAGGGTTTTCCCTGTGGTATTTCCACAATGTCACACAGTATACTTTGAACAAATTAACTTCTATTAACATTTCTATTCTTCTCCCTACTTTCTCAAATAGTTTTCATTATGTTGTCTTTATACATGTATACATATATAAGATGTAAAATCCATCAATACCCTTAAACTCTTATTATTCCCTCCTTTCCTCTTGCCCCTCCCACATTTTTCCTCTTGGACAGTCCATCTTATTTATTCATGCTTGATTACCATTACTATCTTTTCTTCCTCCTCCTCCTCCTCCTCCTCCTCCTCCTTTTCTTCCTCCTCGTTATTCCCTTTCAGTCTGTGCTTTACAAATGACCATGAACATGCAATATTTGGATTTTTAATATTGGGTTATCTAACTCAATATGATGATCTCCAGTTCCATCTACTTTGCAAATCATACAGACAGGCAGACAGACAGACAGACAGACAGACAGACACACACACACACACACACACACACACACACACACTTTAGACATTCAGTTGGGTACCTTCACAGTTAGGATATTGTGAACAGTGCTGCAGTAAACATGAGTATGCAGGTATTTTGGCTGTTTTGGGGCTACTCTTCTTTGGATACATGTCTTAAGAGTGATATGACAGGATGATAGGTAAGTCAGTTTTTTTGTGTGTGTAAAATTTCCATGCTGATTTCAACCAACAATATATAAATGTTCCTTTTCCCAGCATTCTCATCAGCATTTGTTGTTTGTTGTCTTGATGATTTCCATTCTAACTGGATAAGAACAAATCTTACTCTAGTTGTGATTTGTATGTCCTATATGTATTTATTTACTAGCTTTTTTTCCTGAGAACTACCTATTCACTTGTTTTGCCATTTATTAATTGGATTATTCTCTTGTTGGAATAGGGATCCAAGTTCAGTCTTCTGCATGTAGATATCCAGTATTCCCAGAGCTATTTGTTAAAGAGGATATCTATTCTCTACTGTATGCTTTTGACTCATTTGTCAAAGACCAGATGGCTGTAATTGTGTGGCTTTATTTCTGTATCATTATTCGTTTTTATTTCTGTCCCTAAGATATGTTTCTTGCAGGCATCAAATGTTTTTATTTTAATTTGCTATCCAATTCCATTCTGTGTCTTTTCTTTGGAGAATGGAGACTATGTATATTCAGTATTACTATTGAAAGGTATATATTAACTCTTTCCATATTCTTTTTATTATTTTAATGTATTATTCTTCCCTCCTCCTCATTTGGTAATCTATTCATCCACTAAGATTTATTTTCTTTGTGATTTTTCTCTAAAGCAGTAATCCTTTAACTTTAGCAACCATAGGTTAGTGGCCATAAGTTATTTGTTTTTGTTTATAATGGAAGGTTTTATTACTAACTTATTAGCCATACTCTTGATAGGTAAAATAATCTATATTGGCTGTTGTTTACTTTCAGAAAGCGAAGCAGACCGTTCCAAACCTCTATGGAGAGTTTTGTTGCTGTTCGATGGACTTCTCATGATAGGTGACTTAGCACTTCTTCCTGGCACTTTTCAGTAGGTAGTCCTGGTGGTTCTTTTTTTAGTCTGGTTTATTTGATGTCCTAAAAATCCTCCTGCGTTTGAATGGTTACTTCTTTCTTGAGAGACTTTCTTCTGTTACATTATGGAATATATTTTCTTTCTACTTAGCTTACTCCTTTCCCCCTTTCTCTATGCCCATGATTCTTGTACTTTTTTCCCCTTAATAGTGTCTCTGAGGTTTTACAATCTCTAAGGAATAAAACAAAGATCCTACATAGCCAGGCAGCAATTATGTCTCTCCCTCTTCTCATAAAAAGCCACCAGCATTTAATTATAAGGCAGTACCTTGATGATCTTATTTAATCCAAATCACTTCGCAAAGGCTATACTTCAAAGCAACCACAATTCCTCTTAATGCCTCACAATGGGGATTAAACTCAAGCACAACTTTTAGAAGGGATAAATCTTCTTCCAACCATAGCATTGCCTCACTGTCTTTTATGGAATTGTTTACTTACTGCTTTACTGGATGATTTTAATGAAATCTTTGATCTTTGTACATAGACACCACAAGCCACATGTGTGCTTGTGCAGGTGCACACACATCAGCATATATGGGTCATTTCTCCTTAGAGAGTTGCTGCTTTACATCTTTACTTGAGCCAACTAAACTTGGAATTGCACTGTTCCCTTTTTTCCTGATCACACTCAGATGTTAAATTTGATGAATTGCTGGTTGATTGCTCTACTGTTTCAGCAATGCCCAGGACTGTAAATTGTTCTACACATGAATCTAATCAAGCTGTTTCTTTCCAAAACTAGTTTCTGTGGACAGAATCTTGATATTTTAAAACTAGTATTCCTTTTGCCATACATTTTGTGCACAAGATCCCTTTTTCAAGCCGTCAGATTACAGTCTGTAGCTTTATAAAATACATGAATTTCTTCTCAGTTTTCTTCTCCGTTCCTTAGAGATAAACCTTTCTAATAGCTCAATAGATATGTACATATGACCATATAAGATGATGCTAAGTGAAATTAACTCCAAAATAAGAAAACGAGATTTTTCTTTGTTGTTGTTTTTTTTTACTGTACTGTGTGAAGTTATTTCTTTTTTCTTTTTTCTTTCACCTTTGGTGTATCCCATGTTGTCACTATATTTGATTTTGGTATTCTGTGTCTTATATATATACTTATCTCAATTTGGGAAGGGAAGGGGAGCAACAAAATAGTGAGACAAAGGACAAAGGGTGAACCAATGCAACAGCGATACTTACAAGACTACATGTTGGAAATGAACTTTACAACTTGGGGAGTATTGGGAGAAGGGAAAGTGGGAAAAAATGAGGAAGGGGATAACCATGTTTAATAAGAAATGTACTCTCTACCTTACATATGTAACTGTAACCCCTCTGTACATCACCTGGATAATAAAATTAAATGAAAAGAAAAAAATTCAAAAAAAGTAAGTTCCTTTAGGAAGAAATTAATCATTCAGTATTTCATGTCCTTATTTTATTCCAAGACAAAATTTATCAGCATAGGTTTTAGACTAGGGTTGGAGATAATGGTAAACTTATTTCTGATATCCTTGCTCTGGAAGCTCAGTGCTTGATGAAGTTGGATGATGCATTAGCCTGAATTCTTCTTGTAGATTATGAGGTCTCAGTATTCTCAGCTTATTGTTCTAAGATTGTTCCTAACTCACATAATAGCCCCTACTTCCCAAGTTGGTCATTTAAGTCATCAATATATCATGGCCATAAAAGTACCACAGGCACCCACACATACTTTGATATTAATAGAACAGTGAAGTCTTCATCTTCCTACTGCAATCAGGATGTCCACAGCTATAAATTACTTGTGTGTGTGTGTTTGTGTGTGTGCGCGTGCGCGCATGCACGTGTGTGTGTGCGCTTGTGTGTTTGCTCTAGTCCTGAGGTTGAAGTCAAGGACTAGGTGCTGTCCTTCAGCTTTTGTTATTGTGTTCAAGGCTAGTGTTCTACCACTTGAGCCACAGCTCGTTTATAGCTTTTTATTGAGGTTAATTGCAGATAAGAGAGTCAGGGACTTTCCTGCACAAACTGGTTTTCAAACATGATCCTTAGATCTCAGACTCCTGAGTAGCTAGGTTTATAGGCATGAGCCACCAGCACCCAACAAATTATTTCTTTCTAACAACCCAAAATTCTCTAGTTCCTTTTCTGTAAGTTAAGGAAAGTTGAGCTTCTGGGTGTCTTTCCTTTGGAAAGTGTAAAATGTATCTTTGGTTGAGGCAAAATAAGGAAACGGAGAAATTGCAAACAATAATCGCTAAAGGGATGAACCTCAGAAATTAGAACCTGGAAGCAAACAGCAAAATCAGAGAAACAATCTTCCATCCCACCATCTCCTTTTAGATATTGGATTGCAAGACACAGAAAAAGCCTTTGACAAAATTCAAAATCCCTTCATAATTAAAAAGAAACAGCTTTAAATAAGGATACAGGTGGATCCGTTGCAACAATGAGAAGTACAAGTTGTCATGTCGAAAACGAACTTTACAACTTTGGTGGTGGGGGGGAGGATTGGGTGGGGGGCAGAGGGAGGATGGGAAGGGATGGGAAGGGGAAACAAAGGAGGAGGCTACAATGCTTGATAAGAAATGTACTCATTATCTTGCCCATGTAATTGTAACCCCTCTGTACAGTATTTTCACAATAAAAAATGAATAAAAATTTAAAAAAAGAAACAGCTAATTCCCAATAACAGAAGTACATGCAGTTTGCATCTAACAAGCCTTTAGCCAATACTGTACTAGATATAATTATTCCTTTCTTCTAAAATCAGGAATAAGATACAAACGGACTATTCTCTCTACTTTTATTCAATAGGGTGCATCATAGAACTAAAATGAGAAAGAAATGAAACACATAGAAAAGGAAGAAGTCAAATTATCAGTATCTGTACATGGTATGATCCTATAACCAGAAGACTCTAGAGCTTTACCAAAACCTCTTAGATCTTGTAATAACTTTCAGGAAATGTCAAGATACCAATTAATATACAAAAAACAGCAGATTTCTATATGCCAACAATGTACAGGCCGAGAAAGAGCTCAGGAAAACAATGCCATTCATAATAGCCTCAACATTCCTAGGAATAAACTTAAATGATGAGTTTATAGTCTTCTGTATTATGAATAAAGCATCAAAGAAAGAAATTGAAGAAGATACTATAAAATGGAAAAGCCTCCCATCTTCATTGATTGGTAGAACTGATATTTTGAAAATAGCTATATTACCAGATTTAATCTAGGGAGTCAAATTAACACCTACCAAAATACTAATGTTGTTTTTCATAGAACTAGAAAAATCAATATGGAAGCATAAAATACCCCCAAAGTGCCAATGTAATCTTGAGCAAAAAGAGCAAAAAGATGTCAAACTAGATTACAGACAATATGGTACAGACACAAATGCAGACATGTAGGCCTGTGAAAAAAAATGTGTCAAATATAAACCCAGAGACAGCAAACTGATTTTAAACAAAGGATGTAAGTATGAGAAACAAAAGAAGTTGCTGGATAAAAGACAGCAACTTCAATTAATGATAAAACAGTATAGCCACATGTGGGAAATTAAAGGTAGACCTTTTAGCCTTTACTCTGCACAAAGAAATTAAAAATGGACTAAAGACCTTAATGCATGATCTAAAATTCTGAAACTGCTGCAGAAAAGCATAAAGAAAACTCTGGAAAATTTAGGTCTAAGTGACAACTTTCTAAAGAGGATGATAATAGCTCAGGAAATAAAAACAAAAAAATGGCAAGTAATATTGCCTCAAATTAAAAAGCTCAAGCATATCAAAGGAATCAATTACAAAAATATATTAACAAAAGATTAACAACTAGAATATAGAATGGGCTCAAAATTATCACCAGATCACCAAATAATCCAATTCATAGATGCACAAAGAAAGTGAATGGTCAGTTCTCAAAAGGAAGTATAAATCACAAAGAAATACATGAAGAAATGTTCAACATGCTTAGCCATAAAGAAAATGAAAATCAAAAATGACATTGGAATCCATTTCACTACATTCAGAATGATAATCATCAAGAAAACAACAAACAAGAACATATGTTAGCCTGTATTCAATGAAAAGGGAACTTACTACTGGTATGGATGTAAATTAATGCAGCTAAGATGGAGGTTCCCCCAAAGTCAACAAAGAGAGCTAGAATATGATCATGCTCTACTACTCAGGCTCTACTACTCTTGAGCAAATTCCCAATAGAATGTATGTCAACATAATGTAGAGATATTTGCACATTCATATTTATTGAAGCACTATTTACCATAGTCAAGCTATAGAATCAGTGTGGTATCTATCAATCAATGAATGGATAAAGAAAATGTCATATGTATACATAATAGACTTATTATTCAGTCTCTTGTTGAGCATTAGAAGCACTCAGACATAAATATTCTATATTTTTTGAAATCTCATAGATATAATTTCAAACTAAAAATAGTAACAGTAATACTTACGCGACAATTGCAAAATGCAGGCTGTTTAGAGGAAGGAACTAATAGGAAAAGGAGGGAGTAAGGAGATAGAGATAGGATAAATATGATTGGGTTACAATGTAGATTTGTACAAAAACAGCACAATGATATCCACTAAAAATTGTTTAATAAAAGCTGGTGGAGAAGGGAAAATGTTTAAGAAAGAGTAATATATCAGAAAATCTTAATAAAAACATTTATATATGTATTGAAATATCACAATGAAATTTCTTTAAGAAGCAAAATAGGAAAGAGGAGAAAAGTATATGGGATGGAGGGCTAAGAAATACTAAAATTATGGGGCTGGGAAGGTGGCTCAGTGGTAGAGTGCTTGCCTTGCATGCATGAGGCACCACATAAGCAAAGAGAAAAAAGCCAGAAGTGGCACTGTGGTTTAAGTGGTAGAGCACCAGCCTTGAGCTGAAGAGCTGAGGGACAGTGCCCAGGCCCAGAGTTCAGGCCCCAAGACCGGACCCCCCCCCAAAAAAAGAAAAAGAAATAGTAAAATTATGAGAAAACATGAGAAAATAATCACAACAAAAGAGAAAGCAGCCAAAAATAAAATAAAAAAGGACAAGTAAAAGAAACCAATAACTATTATCAAAAGCAAAACAAACCAACACAATACAAAGTAACCAGACAGTATTTCTTCCTTGTTAAGGAAAAAGAATTCTCCACCTTTGCCCCTCATGGCTCTCCAGGCTCATCCCTACTACCCCACCCTAGACTTGTCTTTATTTATTTATTTATTTTTAGCATTTTTCCCCCTGATGAATTCTACAGTAATCGTGAGGAAGCAGTCTATAAGCTGACTTGCTTCCCTGCTGGACTGATTTCTGGGTAATATTTACCTATCAGGCCTCCTGATGTGGAACTGTGGGGATTGCCTACACAGTGTTCCTGCCAGCTGAACCTTAGCACCTCTAAGGCTGGATTCCTCTAAGCATCAGATGCTCTTCACTTTGTGGGAAATTCCTGTCCACCAGTCTCTCCCGCCCCCATAGAAGGGTGGGTGCAAAGCAGTAAAGAAGAAGCAGTTTGCACTGACTGGGAAAACCATGGCTCTAAATGATCCACAGTGCCCTAGCCACATAATTCTCCATCTTATTACCCTGGCTTATATTCACAAACAGCTGGTATCTTTTGAGTTATTGGACGTCAGTGTTTGTGGTGCAACTCTGCCATTGTTACTGGAGTCTTCACCACAGCTCTGCTGCTGCTTTTGTTTTTCCTTAGTTTTGTTCTGTAATTTCATCCTGGATTCTGCAGCTCAGTTCCAGATAGCCTTTCCTAATCAAGAAGATCTATCTGATGAATCTGAAATCAAGTCACACATCTTTTTTGTGGCCACTCTGATGCTCAGGGTGGATGTTTATTTAGACAGTGGAGTGGAGGATTCTTCAGGGGTTGAGAATTATAAAATGTAAATAGAGCCTATCATTCTCTGTGGTGACTCCCTTCTATCTCAATTAGTAAGCGACTTAGGAAGTATAAGGGACACTTTCTGTTGCATCCGTTTGCGGTTCTGAAAATAGATCCTCCATCTTGAATTTTATATTAAGAAGAGCATCTGCTGGTATGCACTTGTGAATCCTTCTGAAGCTTGAATTTGTTTTCTTCCTTTTGGTAGCCCCCCCTCCCTCCCCGGGTGAGATTTTCTTGATTTTCCTACCATTTTGTCCAGAGCTCTATGTTAGAAAGTTCATTGCTTCTTTCTTAAATCTAAATTTTGGCATTACTGGCTTTCATCTGCTTTCTGTTTACTGTTTATTATTACTTGCCCAAGGAGAATCTGAATGCCTCCAATCTACCATGTTAGTCTCAAGTCCTCTAAGGTTGAAATTTGATTCTCACCCATCTGGATCTACAATTCAGGTCTTTGAGCCTCCCTACCTCCATGCAATCACTCCTCATAATTCACGATTGATGGCTATGCTCTATCATTTCCAAGACATGTGTCAGCATAGAATATTAACATGATATGAGAAAAAGGCGCCTGTAATAATCATTGTTTTCCAATACCAGGGTTTCATTGGACAGTCTCTTCTGACCAAGCAATAAAGGCAGAAAAGGAAGAGGGAAAACAAACACTAATATTTATCATCAAAGAGACTACGTTGTTTGAGAATTAAGTGTTGTTTTTTAAAATTCCAGAATGACTAGTTTCCTTTAAAATGTATCTTCAAGTTATTTCTGCTAGTAAGAGGAAATGAGGAGTTAAGCTAATTGAGTTATATTTTTGTTCATGACTCATCTATGAATTTCAAACCTCCTGAAAATGCAAATTATATCACTTCCTCACTGAAAACTAGTGTTCCCACTCATTCAAGTACGTTTCAACATCTTCTTGCAGCAGAAAACATTTTCTTCATAGCTTCCTGGTCTCTTCTATGATCTTTCCTCTGCTCTCTGTGCTCAAATGATTTCTATCATGTGAGTTCTTTTTGTTATTTTTCAGATAGGATCTTGCACTGTTTTACCAGAGCTGACCTTAGAGCACCATTCTCCTATTTGTGTGTTCTGTTCAGCTCAGATGAGAAGTGCACATTGTGCATGCACAATTTTTTGTGTTTTTTTAATGATTGAGGTGGGGTCTTGCTAACTTTTGCTTGGGCTAGCCTCTAACAATAGATCTTATAATCGCAGCATCTCAAATAGCTGGGACTAAAGGTCTCAGCCATCATACCTGGCCTTCATTTTAAGTTTTTGATTGTAATGCTAGTAGTACTGAGATTTGAGCCCAAGACTTTCAACTTGATAGGTCTAGCCCAACAAAATTTAAGTTGAAGGCTGCCCTGTCAAGCCCCAATACTTTTTGCTTCTGTAATATTTTGGATAGTCTTTCTTCTGCCCTAGCCAATATGTACTATAACCCTCACATTTATGACTTATGGGTTGATGAGCACCAATGCACCCAGCGTGTTATTGATTGAGATGTGTCTCATGAACTTTTTTAAACCTGGGCTAGCCTTGACATTCAGTCCTCTCAATCATCACCTCCTAAGTAGCTACGCTTACTATACTACTATACTTGGCTCTTTTCTAACTTAATGCCGAATTTCTATTGGACTTGTAGTAATTTCTTAAAAGGCCCTTGATTTTGGCTAGAGTATGTTTGGTTTTATAAGAAACTACCAGAACATCTTCCAGAATATTTGTGCCATTTTACAAGCCTAACTGACAAGGAATGAGATTTTTAGCTTTTCAAATAGATGTGTAGCAGTATCTTATTCCTCTCTCTCTTTATACTCTCTTTCTCTCCCTTCCTCTCTTTCTCTCCCAAGTGAATATTCAATTGTATTAGTATTTACAGTTACGTTTAAGTCTTTATTTCTTATTAGGCATGGTTTCATGTCCCTTCAGTCCTAGGTACGTGGGATGTTAAGGCAGAGGGATCTGGAGTTGAAAATGAACCTGGGCAAAATAGTGAGGCCCTATTTCAAAAAAAAAAGAAAAGAAAAGAAAAGCAAAAATTTTGTTTTTATACTGGAATCCTTTCACTGGACCATGCACATATTTCTTCACTTTTCCTGCTCTTAGTTTAGACAAGAAAGGTAGAGTATCATAATTGCCTTTATCACAGATGGGACGCCTCTGCTAGTTTTTGTCTGGAGAGTCGGTCTGCGTTGTTAAGAATTTCCAGTGCTATGTGATTATTCTCTCATTCTCCATGAGAGAATTCACCACCAGGGTGGTGTGCCTTTCCCATGGATATGTGATGGGTGTCTGGAGGTAAAATCATGAAAATGTGGGTGTGTGGGGTCTAAGATTGTGTGCCTCAGAAGCTTCTCACTTTCATGCCATGTCACACGAACGAGCCAGACATTTCATCACAAGAAATGTTTAAATGTTTCTATCAGTTTGTGGTTCTAGTGACTTCTGCTTCCAGTTCAAGTGGCTGGGTATACATGTTTGTATCAGTTTTTCGTAATTGTAACAAGAACCTGAAAGAAATATTTTGAGAGGAAGAAGGATTTAGTGTTAGCTCACAGTTTTACTGGCTGTCCTTTATGGTGAGGGATCTTTGTTCAAGGAGAGAGTCATGGTAATGAGGACACAGAGAAGGATATATAGAGCAGAACTCTTCACTTCGGGGCATCTGAGAAGCAGAAAGGCAGAAGGGGCCAAGCACAAGATATACTCCTTACAGACACATTTCAAATGACCTACTTTATACAGCTGGGTACCACCTCTCAACGTTTCCGCCACCTTCAACTGATGCCATAAAACTATGAGGCCACCATTCCTTGACTAAGGAAGAAGACTCATCATCCAATCACCTATCAATAATTGCATCTTCTGGTTGCTAGCCATCCTTCAAGAAATGAACCTTTTGGGGATACGTCAGTACCTGTAAAAATGTTTGTCATCTTTTAAACTATACTAAATACAAAACAGATTAAATTATAGTTTTCTGCAATCTTTGGCCACTTATGTGTCACTTTTTAAACTAAGTCCATTAAAATTACTTTTTCAATATAATATTCATAAGGACAGGAAATGTAGCTACTCAAAAAAGAATGATATATTGATGGATACTTGATTGAAAGTAAAAAATGAAGAATTCCTAGATGTGTCAAAATGCAATGACAATAGGCATATATAAAATCTTCAGAGGTGTTGTTTGAAAAATGTTACCTGAATTTGCAACCCAGCTAATAAAAGAATGATGTATAACTGAAGGACATACAGTGTAAACAATGAGTTGCCAACACTAAGTCAAGTAAACCAAAATATTTTAAAGTACAAATCAGACTACAATTGTTGTGATTATTCAAACCAAAGCTTCACAATGAAGAGACAATAATTTGGCAAGGCAATAATAAGTAAAATCTGAGGACATGCCCAAAAGGAAGAATTGTTAAGGCTATGCTGTTTTGTTTCTGAGATTAATGGATTGAGAAATATGTATATTTAACTCATTTAAAAATTTAAAGGTTGCCATTAATCAAAACAAAAAGTAAAAACCAGGAACAAAAAAATCCCTAAATCAGATTATAACTTCTAAATTTCTTTGGCAGTAGATGGCATGGAGGAGCAAAACCAAAGAAATTGAAACCACATAACAAGAATGGCTTCCCTTATTTGTAATAACTAGTATATGTCTAGGAAAAGCAGAAAAGGTCAAAAGCTATGTACATGTGACCATATAAGATGATGCTAAGCAAAATGAGCCCCAAGATAGGGACACAAGAGGTTTTCTCTTTGTCACTGTTGTTTTAATGTACTTATAATGTACTGTGTGATTTTTTTTGTTTCTTTTGTATGTTCTTCCCCTATGGTATAATCCCTGTTTAAACTGTATTTGATGTTGGTGCCCTGCATCTTGTGTATACATTTTTCTAATTTGGAGAGGGGAAGGGAAATAAAATGCTAAAATAAGGATACAGGTTGACCCATTACAACAATGAAATGTACAAGACACTATGTTGTAAACAAACTTTATAACTTTGGGGAAGGTGGGAGGGAGGAGTTGGGGAAGTAGAGGGAAAAACAAAGGGGGAGGTAACAATGCCTGATAGGAAATGTACTTATTACCTTACTCATGTAACTGTAACCTCTTTGTACAGTATCTTCACAATAAAACTATTTATTAAAAAAGAGTTACAAATCCAATAAAATTCCAAGAAAGCATATGTAATAAAAGTTATGAGATAACACAACTAAAACTAACTCTAAAATAGATACAAGTGGCTCATACCTCTTTTTATATTTTTTTTATTGTAAAAATACTATACAGAGGGGTTACAGTTACATGAGTAAGGTAATGAGTACATTTTCTATTGAGCATTATTACCTCCCCCTTTGTTTTTCCCCTACCATTCCTTCCCTCCCCACCTCCCCAACTCCTCCCTCCTACACTCCCCAAAGCTGTAAAGTTTGTTTTCAACATAGTGTCTTGTACATCTCATTGTTACAATGGGTCAACCTGTATCCCTATTTAAGCATTTTGTTATTTCCCTTCCCCTTCCCAAATTAGAAAAATGTATACACAAGATGCAGGGCACGGAATCAAATACAGTGAAAATGGGTTATACTGTGGGGGAAGGACATACAAAAGAAACAAAAAATAATCACACAATACATTATAAATACATTTAAAAACAATAGCAAGAAAGAGAAAAACCACTGTGTCCCTGTCTTGGGGTTCATTTTGCTTATCATCTTATATGGTCATATGCACATAGCTTTTGACCTTTTCTGTTTGTTCTAGACATATACTAGTTATTGCAAATAAGGAAAACCATGGGACTTATGTTACTTTGTGCCTGCCTTATTTCACTTAAAATATTTTTTCCAAGCCTTTCCATTTCCTAACAAATGGGGCAATGTCATTCTTTCTGATGGAGGCACAGAATTCCATTGTATATATACACCACATTTTCTCGATCTATTCATCTACTGAGGGGCATCTGGATTGATTCCATATCTTAGCTATGGTAAATAATTCTGTGATAAACATAGTTGTTTGCTAGATTTAGTATGGCCTTGTTTGTGATCGTTTGGGTAAATGCCCAAAAGTGGGATTGCTGGGTCATAGGGGAGCTCTCTGTGAAGTCTTTTGAGGAGCCACCATACTGCTTTCCAAAGTGGGCTCATACTTCTTAATAAAAGCTACTCAGGAGGCTTTGAGCCAGTGGATGGCAATTCAAAACCAGCTTTGGTAGAAAAGTCAGAAAGCATCCATCTCCAAAATAACCAGGAAAGCCCAACTGTAGTTATGGCTTAAGTGGTAGAGCACCAGCTCCCCAAGCAAGCTGAGCAAGACTGGGGCCCTGAATTCAAACCCTGGCACTGGTCAAACAATAACCTTCAAATTCGCTATATTTACACACAAACACATGCATAAGTTAAAGGAGGTTAATTATCTGATAAACAATACTCCAAAAGAGGAACAGAGCTATATACTGTTTGTAAGACATTTTTCTGTTTTTATTTTTACAAGTATTACACTGAGCTGTATTCTATTTTCTTTCATTCATATAATATACTTTGATCATAATCACCTTCCCATCACATTCTCCTTTTCTCCTTCCTCTTCTTACTGGTTCCCTTCTCTGCCCAACAGTCTTCTTTTACATTTAGGTTTTTTTGTTTTTAGGTATAGAATCCTCAAATGAGAGAAAATGTGGTATTTATCTTTTTGAAAAAGTTATATATATAAAATATGCGATATAGACAATGTGACCTATATATATAACATTTTCTTTATGTATTCATTGAATGATTGACACCTAGGCTAATTACATTGCTTAGTTATTGTGAATAGTGCTGCAGTATTCAGATTTGCAGGTATTTCTAGTATATGCTGACTTATATTCCTTTGGATATATATTCAGAAATAGTAGAGCAGAATCATCTGGTAGTTCTATTTTTATCATTTCTTTAGTAGCAGCATTAATTTACATTCTTGCAAACAGTGTTATAAAGAAGAGGTCACAGCATAGCAGTAGGAGGTTAGGCGGCTGAGTTCACGACCTCAAAGAAGGAGTATTGGTAGCCTATCCCATTTTGGGGGTCTCTTAACTTCCTGGTTGCTGTGAGGTAAACAACCTTCTTCTTCCTCAAATGCTCCCTCCCACAGGTGTAAAGTGACAATGGATGGAAATCTCTAAGACTGAAAGACGAAAATAAACAATTCCTATGTTAAATAATAGTTTTAGGTATTTTGTCATAGTGATGGAAAAATAATCGGTTCCAGCGGCTAACCTTACACCACACGTATGGAATCAAGTTGCCACCTTCATTTCTTTAAGTATCTCTAAGCTTCCAACTACCTTTGAATACATGTAAGAAGAGTGAGAAGAATTATAGAGGTACTCAGTGTTTGCCCCAAATTTCTTCCATGAATTTACTATTTTAAAGCAAAAAAGACTGAAATTACATCATCTGGAAGGATTAAGTTAGTTCCCTTGACTGATCTAGCAAGAGAGAGGCTAAAAGTCAAGATGAATTCATTTATAGAAAGAAACTAAAGGCTAATAATTTCAGACTTTATAATTCGAATAAATCCTCTCACTGATGACAATGTAAAGCACTAAGGAACATCTATATCTATACAACTATAGATATAGATAGGAATAATTACTGGACTGAGATACAGACAGTCTTGGAACACTTAGAAGACTTTTCCTGAAACATTTAAAAACTGATGGTCCTAACAGTATTTAGATGAAGAGGTCAAAAGTGATAATCTGGAGATCAGAAGAAAATAAAAATATTCTCAGGATGCAAAATATTATTTGTAGACTTAAAAGTATTTTTAATAAATATTGTTAAATAATACCTAAGACATTGTTGGGGAGAAAAAAAGCCATGATTTTTAAAATTTTTATGAGTTCCAAGATGAGACATCTTTTTCAAACAAAAGGCAGAGTAGGAAGAGAAAAAAATATCCCAGCAAGTTTATTCACGCTTGCGATCTTGCGAGAGAAAAACTCAACTCAGCAGCACAGAACCTTGTTTAAATTGTGTTTTAGCAAAGAGAAATTAATCTGGAAACAATGAAATGGCAAAGATGAAAAAGTTCCAGCTGTCAAAGGCAGAAGTGTGGGAAGAAATGAAGTGAGGCCTGGAACGACTCTTGCTGCTTCGGAACTGAAGCAGCTGCTGTGGTTGGAGCCTATGTCTGCCTTCCTGCACATGTTAAAAAGGCTGAGTCCCCTTCCCTGCACCGTAACTGCCTTTAAATCAGCAAACTTCAGCATTTTAAGGGGAAGTGTTTTGCTTTACTTTAATACAACAAACAAAAGAATAAAATAGGTTAAGGGAAAGAGCAGAAAAACCAAGGAACTTGGACACATCTTCAGAGTCTTGAATCTTGAATTCATCAAGCATAGTCCACAAAACAGAGGTATTAATAATGTTCAATGACACAAAAAGCCAACTCTGAAAAGTTATTAGGCACTGTATAAGTGATATTTTGAGATTGCTTTTACAAATATTTGACGAGATAATGGCAAAGATTTTCTGAAATTGATGAGATGTCAACCTAGAAGTCCAAAGAATCCCATGGTAGCTAAATAAAAAGACATTTCACAGAGAAATTCCATAAGACAAATCGAATCAAGTATCTTTACAGCAGCTAGACAGCTTACAGTGAAACAAATATTTTATTTGTAGCTGACTTCTTAACAACAAACATAGTGAAAGCAATGGAATGATTAAGACTGGGCCCAAGTGGCTCACACCTGTAATCCTAGCTGTGTAGGAGGCTGAGATCTGAGAATCATGGTTCAAAGCCAGCCTGAGACACTTCTATCCAAATAACAACCAAAAAGCCCAAAAGGTAGAGTTGTGGCTCAAGTGATAGAGTACTAGTCTTGAGCACAAAAATTTAGGAACAGTGTCCAGGCCAGCACCAGCAAAAAACAAAAACAAAAAACAAAAGCAAAACAACAATAGAAAATGTCAAAAATACAATATAGAAGGCTTTGCCTACTGGGAACAGCCTTTATATATGACAAAGTATAAAAATGTTCACAGCAGAAATGTTTCACTGTTCAGAACATGAACAAATCGCACAAAAATAAATTTTTTGGAGGGGAGGGGTCTGGTCATGGGGCCTGAACTCTGGGCCTGGGTGCTATCCCTCAGCTCTTCAGCTCAAGGCTAGCACTCTACCACTTGAGCCACAGCGCCACTTCCAGCTTTTTTCTTTTTGCTTATATGGTGAGGAATCAAACCCAGGGCCTCATGCATGCAAGGCAAGTGCTCTACCTCTGAGCCACCTTCCCAGCCCCACAAAAATAAATTTTGTTTCAGATTGAAAGAAAAATTTTCCAGATAGAAGGTTAGAAATATTGAGTGAAATGAATAGCTTTGAAAGAGGGAAGTTTATAGGGTTGGGGCAAATGGTAGAGCCTCTGTCTAGCAAATGAAAGGCCGTGAGTTCAAACTCAACTACAGAAAGAAAGAAAGAAAAAAAAAGAAAGGAAGGAAGGAAGGAGAGAGAGAAAGAAAGAGAGAGAAACAGAGAGAAAGAAAAGAACAAAAAGAGAGAATTTTATAGGGCTTATCATGGTTGCTCATGCCTTAATCCCAGCTACTTAGGAAGTTCAGTTTGAGAGGATCAAGATTCAAAATAAGTCTAGGGAAGAATCAAACCAAATCCCAATAAACCAGCTGGATATGATAATCCTGGCTATCGGGACACATTGGCAGGAGAATTGTGGTTTAAGATAATCGATGGCAACCAGGTGAGACTCAGATCTTACTAGAAAAACAATAAAAATTGCTGGGGGTATAGCTCAAGTGGTAGAGTGCCTGCCTAGCAAGCACATGGCTCTGAGTTCAAGATCCAGGAAGATAAAAAACAAAAATGACACTGAAGAAAGAGGTAGATTTAAGTCGATGAATAATAAAACTATTTAGTGTTGTTTAGAATCTAATTATCTATCTCTGCTATTCAGCATTCTGTCATCATAACAACAGAGATAAAAGGTTATTTTGGGTCATAGTTTTAAAGGTTTCAGTCCATGATCCGTTAGTTGCGCTTGTTGCTTTAAGGCCTATGCTAAGGCAAGACTATCACGCATTGTCAGAAATGTGAGGCAGTGCCAAGTCTTTCATGACATAGCCACAAAGTGAAAGAGAAAGGGACAGGGCTCCTACAGTCAATGTTCTAAGTCAATGCTCCCATGGACTTAAAAACCTCTTGTTATTCCCCCACCTCTTAATATTACACTAGGGATCAAGCATCTCTCACATACGCTTTTCGCAGACATTCAAGATCCATACTATACCATCTGATAAAACAAAAATCAACTGCCTTGGGTGGAAGGTGCGGAGAGGCCAAAGACAGAGGCAGATGGAGCCAGACTGCACAGGGTGCAAGTTATTGGTTGAATCATGTTTGAAACTTGGGTCCCAGGGAGAAAGCTTATATGGTGGTCAGAATAAAAGCAGCTTTCCTTCTAGCCAAAATGTGCCCAAACACTGGCACTAATGATGCATGAATCTGGTCATAAACTCTGCATGCCACTCTAATGGTCTTATTTATCTCTAGTATGCTCAGAAACTCTGTGTGTGTGTGTGTGTGTGTGTGTGTGTGTGTGTGGTGTGTGTGGTGTGTGTGTGTGTGTGTGTGGTGTGTGTGGTGTGTGTGTGTGTGGTGTGTGTGGTGTGTGTGTGTGTGTGTGTGGTGTGTGTGTGTGGTGTGTGTGTGGGGGGGGGGAGGCCAGGGCTACTCAGGGGACAATCATGGACTGTAGCTGTTAAATAGGTATAGACAACAGAACAAGTGAGAATGAAAGAATATGATTACTTACGATTCTGGCTTTGGGTGGCTATAATAGTGGAAAAATGGTCGTTTGTTATAGTAATAGTAGTTATTTTAATCTCTGTATCGCCAAGCTGCAGACAAATAGTGAGGAAAAGTCAATGGCCTTTCCTCTCTTTTTAATGATTTTTGATTCAGATTGTGGAAAATCTGATTTAGAGTCCAAAAATATTTCTTAATCCACTTTGGTTGATAATACATTTAAATAGAAATTCCCCTTGGAAATTTTTAGCTCACAAAACTTGTTGCAGCAAGTTTTTGTTGTTATTCCTGTGCTATCACTGATTTGTAATGGTGAGTCAGTCAAATGTGAGAACTTACATCAGGTAATGCTGGTTTATTGTGATCTAGAGAGAGAACCATCCTGAAAACAGTCCTGAGTTTTGTAGACAAACTCTTACAAAGTCATGTGACCTCAGAATTATAAAATTTACATTTGAATTTAGTTTTGGGCAGTTCCTAATGTTCAGGAGACCTTAGAAGCTTAAAATCTAATTCATCACCAGGCAGGCAGTAAAAATACGATTTAGAGAAAAAAGAGCTTGCTATGAATTTAGTGGTGGAACAATGTTATATGAGAAAGCCAAAGCATGGATTGCCATTTTGTAAATGGAAAGAAGTGCTAGTTGATGGCATTGGAGATCAGAGATGCTGAAGGCCAAATGTTAAAGACAGCTTACTGGTACTGGGATTGCATAGGGATGGGGTGAACAGAAGACTCGTCCATTCACTAAAGACATCATAAATAGCATTATGACCAATAGATTCTGGTGATAAGGGTGTGAAAAGCTGTTATGAGTTGTAGATAGAACCATTTGGAATAAAGAACATTCAGAGTTTTATCTTGCTCAATCACCGAGGGAGAAAGTATTTCCAATTATGGAAAAGATCCATGAAGTAGTTGTATCATCACAAAATTCTTATTTCAGTTAAAAAAACATTTGTAGAAAGTTTTGAAACTATAGAACAGTCTGTCCCACACTTGAGTAACTCTGTGGTGCACTTTGGCTCCAGATTAAAACTATCTTGAAGTCAATGGAATTCTGCATCAATTCTGGTCCTCCTGTGATTCTACTTACAGGGATTAAATTTCTTTCCATTTCTTTTGTATAAAGAAACTTTTGCAGGTCCAATGAATATCTCTATTTTAGTCCAACTTATTCTGGCCTTCCTTTCCTCCCTCCTTACGCCCTTTTTCCTTCCTTCCTTCCTTCTTTCTTTCCTTCCTTCCTTCCTTTCTTCCTTCCTTCTTTTCTTCCTCTTTCATTTTTATTAGCACATATTACATGTACAAGGTGATTTCACTATGTCATTTCCATACATGCATGCCATGTACCTACCCTTATCAAACTCATCCTCTGCCATCTTTTTCCTTCCTCCCTTCTTGCCTCCTAAACTTTTTCTACAGACTATATTGTTCTGTTTTCATACATGTTTATAAAATACTTCAATCATATTCACCTTCTTTCATCCTTTCCATTGGTCTTCCTCTCTCCCACTAGTACTCTCCACCAACAAAGCCTACTTTAGTTTGCCATTCCTTTCTCCTTCATTTTAAAATATATTGATCATATTAATTTAGTGTGTATTAATTTCCCCATAGTATTTCACACTTGCATATATTATAACTTAGTCACATTAACCTCATCTACTTCTGTCTCTTTCCCTATCCTCTACCTCTCTAGTGTGCAACAGATTTGAGTGAGTTTCTTATACCATCTTCATACATAAATGCAATGGATCTCAATATTATTAATCACCCTTCAGTCTTTCCCTCCACTAGTCTTCACAAACAGTTCTAATCATGCTGTGTTTTGTGTGTGTGTGTGTGTGTGGTCTAATTTCTACAAATAAGCAATGAATTCAGTATTGGATTTGTGAGCTTAGCTTGCCTCAACACAATGATTTCCAGTTCTATCCTTTGTAAATGACTTAACTTCATCTTTCTTTATGGATGAGTAATATTCTATGGTATGTATATACCATACTTTTAAAATTTATTCATCAGTTGGTGGGTGCCTTAGCTGATTCCACCATTTAGATATTGTGACCATCACTGAAATAAACATGGTTATACCAGTATCTTTCTTATATATTCCGACTCCTTATGATATATGGTGAGCTAAAATAATAGATCTACCTTTAGCTTTTTAAGGGTCTCCATAGTGATTTCCATAATGGTTATACTAGCTTACCAACAATACATTTTTAATCCTCATCTTTGACAGCATTTGTTGTTTTCTTCATGACTGTCTTTCTAAGTGGGATGAGATAAACTCTTAGTTTTGACTTCAATTTTCATTATGATCTAGGATGTTGAACATTTCCTAATGTATTTTTTAGCAAGTTGAATTTCTTTTTCTGAGACAGTCAGATTAATTTGTTTGCTTATTTAATAATTGGAGTGGCTTTAAAAAAAAAACTGTTACCTGAACCTAATGTATTGTTTCCCGAGAGCTACATCCTCTGGCTTTTGATTGATTTAAATTCATCTACAAAGCCATTTAGAGTGTGCTTTATGCACTTGTAGAGTGAATTTTCTCCTCCCAATCAACAACTTGCTGTAGGATTTCTCTCTTTACTCCCTCCCTCATTCTCTCCTTTCTTCTCTCCCTCCCTCCCTGTACTTCTCCCTCCTCCCTGCCTTCTTCCTTTCCTCCTTTTTTTTTATTCTTATATATTTATTTAAGGCCCAATCATCTTTCTGGCTGTCTTTTCTTCAGGAAAGGAGAGAGGAGAATATAACTCCATCTGCTTTAGTTTCTAATAAAAGTGACTCTAATCATATGCTTTTGAAAATATTTCCCCAGCTTTATTTACAAATGTGTCATTCAAGACTGGAATTAAAATCTTTTCCTTTTCCTTTCTCTTTCGATCAGTAGTGTCTGGTGGTCTAACATGGAATGACATTACATAGGTCTGACTCATTAATCTATCCCTAACTCCCACCGACTCTTCACTGACGTGAAGAAAAGATTAGTGGGTATGATCCTTTTAGATGTCAAAGTTAAGGTTACCAGCCTATAATTTTTAGTTGCTACTTTATTTTTCCTCTTTAAAGATAGGCCCTACAAGTATCAATTCTTGAATTTAGACTTCTTTGCTATCCACCATGGGTCCAGAAAGATTCCTACTCTGGTAAGTATGCCTTGAATATCTCTAGATCTATGTTAACTGACCATATTGACCTAAGAACTCCCAGGATATTTATTTGTTTTTAAACTTTATTGTAAAGTGGTGCACAGAGGGGTTATAGTTACATGCTCTGACTCACTTAGCTCTATTCCTCATGAACTTTGTATCCTATTGCGCCAGTGGAGGGAACTTTATTTGACCACTTTTGAGTCTTTTTATGAGCTTCATACTGAAATTCATCTTGAAAGAAAACCTGAAAGGTCTGTAGTTCTCATGATCAACCTCTCCCTTCTGAGATTAGAAGTATTATAAATGCCCAATAATACTCAATAATAGGGTATATATTATTTTGAATGTACTTTTAGCTTCTTATTGCTATAAAAATTTAAAAAAAACTGGTCAAAGACACTTTGATACTATACTTGTTTGCATGAGGAGTCTACATTTATGTTACTGTGTTCTCTCATCAAGAGTAACCTAGAGATTTTTCTCACTGTGAGTTTCTCTTTATGAGAACCTAATCTTATTTAATTAGTTTATTGAATAAGCTTTGTTTAGTAGAGTGAAGCAGAAAGTACCTTTATTTCTTGTCTCTTATTTGTTTCATCCCTTGGATAAGCACCCAGGTCCTAAAGCCTTTCTGTCTCATTTAATAGTGAAAATCACAAATACAAAAAATTTAAGATCTTGTCCCATTTAACATTTGTCTTTAGCCTAGGTGTGTCTTAAGCTTGAGAGACTGAGAAGGTAGAGTGGATCTTGCATCATTTCATTTTCTTTCTTGCCTCATTTCTTGAATTTTCTTGCATTATTTCATTTTCACCTTAAGAATCCATTTCCACCAGATATTGGCTCATGCCTGTAAGACTAGCTATTCAAGAGAGTGAGATCTAAAGATCATGGTTCCAATTTAACCCCAGACAGATAGCTTATGAGACCCTTGTTTTAAATTAACTAGCAAAAAAGCCAGAAGTAGAGCAGTGATTCAAATGGTAGAACACTAGCCTTGTGTAAAAAAGCCAACCAAGAACATGAAGCCCTAAATTCCACTACTAATACACACACACGCGCGCACACACACACACACACACACACACACACACACACAGAGCATGCAAACACAATTCCCTGTTTCAATGCCTTGTAGATTATCTTTCAATGGGGATGTTGAAAAATATATGCTTTTTCTTTTCAGAGAGCAAAAGCTATAAATCTAAAAACAGATGGGTAACTAAGCTTACATCCTCTAGAATCAAGTGGAATTTGTTGTTATTGTTGTTGATGATGATCATGGGGCTTGAACTCAGGGCCTGGGTACAATCCCTGAGTTCTTTTGCTCACGGCTAGTGCTCTGCCACTCTGAACCGCAGTACTACTTTCAGTGTTCTGGTGATGAACTAGAGAGAAGAATATTTTACTGACCAGGCTGGATCCTCATCTTCCTGAGTAGCTAGGATTACAGCCATGAGCCCTCAGTGCTGGGCTTTGGAATTTTGATTTATTTTAGTAACTTGTTCCCTCTATTTGCAGATTATAAAATCAAGATAAATTATTGAGAATCTAGAAAGAGTGTGATAAAGTAGAAATGACTACCCTCTGGCTCACAGATCAAGAGATACACCAGGGTCAGTGGTCTGGTAATGCTCTTTTCTCAGATTTCTCTGATTCATGTTTGTGTCTTAAAAGCAGTCATTTAAAAACATGTTCCCATTTTGGGATCATGTGAGAAGACACCACTATGAATCAACTTGAAATTCTGAGAGTCTAAACACGTTAGCACAGATAATTCACCAGTGTTGTCATTGGAAAAATCAGAAAATTAACTAGACACATGGCCCTATTTGCAGTTATAAATGAGAAATTTTACAAGCACATTACTTATTTGTGTAGGGATCACAAATATGGATGCAGAATGACAAAATAGTTTCTTTTCATGGGTCAGCTTTGATAAATTTGATCAGTATGGAAAGCTAGATTTAAAGACTGAATTCTGTTCCTATGCTTTGTGATTGATGAGAGGTAGTACATGACGCTAAGGAGACAGTCCATTGGAATTTTTGCTGTGCTCAATTATGATTAGAATGTTTAAAGTGTCAGATACACTTCAAATTCCCAATTTCAGAGGAATATGGCTAACGATATTAAAGGAAATGTTATCTCTGAAACCACTTAAAAGCAACACAAAAGCGAATCTGTTTTTCAAATTTAATCTTTATTGAATTTGTAGAAGCATTCTGTAGGAATACATTTTTAAAAAAGTCACGCAGAACTTAGGTGCAGGTACACGTGTACATTTCAGAAAACAGATAACAAAAATACTCCAGAAAACTGCAAAAATGGACTGTGTAGCCTAAGAACAAGGTAATGGCTGGATGAGTATCCAAGGCACCACATTTGTTATGCTACTTTCTACATGCCTGTAGTTAAACTCCCTTACCTTACAATCAGAGAAATGAAAACAAAATATATACATTGCTTTATATAGACACTGGAAGAGAGTATGATATCTCAAGGCTTTTTAAAAAACAGACAGTACTTTTTAGCATCTAGATTGTTAAGCCATAACCACCCATGAAATGCAACACACATAAAAGAAATTATATAGACATATAAAAAAGCCTATCTTTCAAATGTTTCATTTATCTAACAAAATAGTGATGATGTGTAAGCATGCACAATGGCACAAGCAGAGCTGCTTAAAGTGTGGTCCATATTGATATGACCTATGAACTGAAAGCTACCTGCTCATGAGGAGATGAGACACCTATATTAGAAGGTACACTGAATATTGCTTTCATCTCAGTAAAGGCTTACTGCAAAAAATAAATCCTGTCTTTTGTCTAAAGCACCCCTACATTCAATGTATTTCATTTTATTAAAAGAATGTTGGTGCTGGGAACTGAACCCCGGGTGACAAACCAGGCCACATTAAAGCTACCAGCATTTATCCAATTGACCACAAACTAGGCCATGCTAAAGCAACAAACAAGCAGTCATTTTTTAAATTGGAGTGATAAAGATTTAGATGTAGACAGACATAGGAAGGAACTAATTCACAGGGGGTTAGTATTAAGGAATTTGAAATCAATCAATCATTTAATGAAGAAGAGTGCTGTTACGACTTGGTGAAAGAATGATAATCTATGAAGACATAGATTATCAAGCTGAATTAGTAAATGAGTCAAGCTCCACTTCTGATTTTCTGGTGGTTAATTGGAGATGAGAGTTTCATGTGCTTTCTTATCCCACAATCCTCAGATCTCAGCCTCCTGAGTAGCTATGATTCCAGGCATGAACCATTGGAGCCTGGCTATTACTCTCCACCCCCTTTTTTTGAGATGGCATCTTAGGATGTTATGAGCTTGAGTGAGACTCCTGCTTCAGCTTCCCAAGTAGCTGACCCAACCTTCAAATACTGAAACAAGAGCACAGGAAATAATATCAGATTGTAAGACAAAACTGATCTGAAGGCAAGCAGAAATGAAAGGAAAAGAAAAAACAAAAGATTCCAAGAACAAAAGTAGCATAAAAACAGGAAAAAATTAAATAATGAAATATAGAGAGAACATTCTTCTGAAAAAGTTGGCAGAAAACATAAACAAAATGATAATAAAAATAGTTGGATACTGTTATAGTAAACAAGATGTATGTGAGACCAGTATATCAGTGAAAGTCCAATCATGAGACAGACACCAGGCAGTTATCAGAAGTAGGAAAGTTAAGTCTAAAAGTTATTGAGCATAACAAGAGTTTAGAGTCCTAGGGGATTGGCCAGTATGTTAGTTTGCTAAGATTACTATATCACAAAGTACCATAGATTGGACAACATAAGTTCATTTTGTCATAATTATGGAGAGTAGAAAGCTTACAAAGTTTGGTTGGGTCGTCTTCCTTCACAAACTCTGCTTGGCTCCGACATGGCTGTCTGGTTCTGTGTCATCACATGCTCTTACCTCTGTGTCTTCAAATGTCTTTCTCTTAGGTGTGTGTGTGCCTGTGTTCAAATGTTCTCTTCTTTTAAGGATTATGGTAATCACATTTTGAAGTATGTGGATTAGAATTTCAACATATAAGAATTCTGGAAGGATGAAATTCAATCTATAACAGCTAGTAAGGGGTTAAAAAACAATTCTAATTGTACAAATAACAGCTTTAGGTAGCATGGACCACCTTTGAAGATAAGGTACATTACTGAAAGAAGACAAGCTACCAAGTTCTGAAAGCTACCCTTCATCTCTTTGGTGCAGTTTGGATGTTGACTGTTGTCCAAAAGCCCCTTTGTTTAAAGGCTTCATATCCAGGATAATGTTTTGGGGAGATACTGTGTGCCTTTAACAGTACAAGGTACTTAAATCATAGAGGGATTGACCATCAAATGGCATCATAGAACCTTCATCTCTCATCTCTTGTTTCCTGGCTTGAGGTGTGAGTGCTCATTCCAACACGTACTCTTGCTGTGATGTACTCAAGCTTTGCTAGAGGAGTGAACCAATTTGTGTGTGTGTGTGTGTGTGTGTGTGTGTGCATGTGGTGGGGGGATATTTTGGACTTGAACTCTTAGAACCATGAGCCAAAACAAACCTCTTTTTTTTACTTCATCAGTAACCTGTGTCCAGTGTTTCATCAGAATGATGTGAAGTTGACAGATACACCTCTCTCATGTCAGTGATCCAGACCTGGTGGAGACAGTGTGTTGTGGGTTCCAGGGAGGTGAAATTTGCCGAGGCTTTGAAGCTGTTGGTGAAGAGATGCAGGGCTGGCGGAGACAATTCTGGAAGAGGTTTCCTTTGGGGAGGTGCCATGTATTGCTGTTCCAGGGAAATTGCTATGTGCTTTTGGCCACTGAGAGCTACTGGAAGCAGTCACTGTAGAAACCATGTATGCTTTTGGGTGAGGACATTGTAGAATCTGCACATGTGGCAGAACCTTGTCTATAGGAACACACTGGAGCCTAGAAGAGAAACTTCTTGTGCCTCTCTGGTGCACTAGCTGGCAAAGGAGAGCTATTTATAGAATCTAGCTTCATTAATTCAGAATAGAGAGTGAAATTAGAGTTTATATAGAAAAGTATTGAATTAATAACTACACAGGTCAATCCTATCTTTGCTATTAATGTCATTGATGAGAAAATAGCAACAATTGGAACCCCACAAGTGCAATATTTCAGAGTCCTCAAAAAGTTATAGGCATATGTTATTTACACATGTATTCTGATGAATTATATATATATAATAAATGAATATATGCAATAGAATAAATGAATATATAGAATTAAATGAAATTAAACTTGCTTATCTAAGAAAAGTGGTAAATTTACAAGGCAAGATAAAAGGCAATTGAGCAACACAGTAGGGAAGACCTCAAACTTTATGTCTTGCCTTGGGCAAATCACTGACATTTGGGTTCTTCCAGGAAGTAGGTCTTTGTAATACAAAGGGGCGTTAGAATGTCAGCATGAATTAAACAAGTCACTGAGTATCTCTTTTGCCCTAACTTAAAACTGTTTCAATGAATATCCCTTAGTAGCTGCTACAACTCTATCTACCTCAATTTACCTTTGAATCTGAATTTCATGTCTTACGGTACGCTTTTCATCATGCTTGGGCATTTAAACCTGTCTAAATAAACTGTTGATTTTCAAAAAGGCCTGAACGAATCAACTTAAAAGAGGAAAGATTCATTTTGGCTGTGGTTCCAGGGGTTTCAATCCATGGCTGGCTCCATGGCCGTGGATCCGTCGTAACATAGAACTTCATGGAAGAAGAAATGTGGGAAATGAGGCTATCACGAATGACAGTAGAGACAGAGAAAGGAGAGATCTAAGATCACAATGGATCCTCAAAGTGATGCTCCCAAGGATCTATTTTCAACAATCAGGATACACCTTCCACAGTTTCTGCCACTTCCAAATCATCTGTCTGACTTGGAACCCACCAATGGATGGCTTAATCCACTGATGAGGTCAGCATCCTCATCATTCATTCGCTTTCCCAAAGCCTCACCTTTGAATATAGCATTGGAGACCACACATTTAACAAAAGCCATTTTTGGATATACTGCATATCCTAATGATAAGAAATTCCATCCTCACTCTATTCTTTTTACCCTGACATATTTACTAGATGTTCAATAACAGTTTGTTGGTGAAAATCATTTTCCAATCATGGAAAATAAAAGAGGATACATAGAAAATCAAGAATATTGCTTGGTTTAATTTGTAAGAAAAGCAGACATTAACAGATTTTCTTTTGAAAGAGCCTTGATTTTATCTAATGTTCGCTGATGAATGGTATAAATATGTACACAAATTTACTAAATGCAAGAGTGGAAAAGTCACCACAGACACAGAGACAATTAAGAGAATTGGCATCAACTCCCTTAATCAACTCTAAAGAAGCACATTTGAAAACTCAGTTGAAATAGCTTTTATGATAATATTAATCATGAAAATTGAGAATAGAAAAATATAAAATGGAAACTGATGTTCTTAGAAGAAATAAAGTTGTCTTTGCATTACTTAGTAAGAAATATCAACCCCATAGATCCTTACAATAGACATTTCTCAAGCCTCAAAAGAATACTATTTCAAATGCTCCAATGAACAGAAAAGGAAAGCTTCCAAATATTCTATGTGACAACAGAAGACAATTATTCCAAAACATATTAAAGGCAGTACAGGAAAAGAAAACCACTGGCAAACAACACTTGTGAATATCAACTCAAGACTCAAGTGATTAGCTAATAACAGCTATTAGTAATTCAAAAGAATAATACACATTAGTAATATAAAAGAATAATGCACTGATTACCAACAGTAACAAACAAATGGTTCAATATTAAAAAATCTAATGATTGAATCTAGGAAAGCTTTATAAATATATATCTTCATAGATGCTGAAAAGGCACAAGGTTTAATTCAGCATCCATTTCTAACAAAACACAATCAAGTCCATTATACTAACAATGCAGTGTTTTAATGATGTGAGTTTATACAACCCAAAGAGAGAGCACTTGGATTTCCTGTAGATAATCTTGTGTATGAAGAGCTTCAATTTCACCCCCACAAACAAGTACTTAGTCCTTCCAATCGTCTTCATGTTGTAGTATATGTGGAGACTAGAAATATTTTATTGCTTACTAAAATGAAATGGAAGAAAATGACTGCTTGCAGAAATAGCTAGTCTTTGGTATGCCTCAAGCCCCCACCATCTAAGCTGATCCAGAAAACAAGGGGGAAATATTTAGCACACTTTACCTTGTAGAGTTCTGTATACCTTCTACCACCTCAGACTTCAAAGTAACATAGAGACTCACAGTAACACAGGCATCTGGTAATGTGCCCAGATTACATTTCAAATCAGTGAAGCATAAAATAGGATACTTGTTAAAATTGCTATTCAAACAATTAACTTTCTATTTAGGAAAAGATTAGAGCTTCATTTCCACCAAGTTCTAAATATCCGGAGTTAAAAGCAGAAGCAAAATATTTCAGAAAAAATTAATAATTTTGGAGTACAGAAGAATTTTCTAACCAAGATATGAAAACAAAAGAATAATGAAAATATTGATTCATGACTATATTGCAAAAACAGACATTTTCTTATTCTTATAGTAGCAGACATTCTAACAAAGTCAAAAGATAATTGGAAAAGTGGAAATATCTATACTTCTCTCTTTTTCTATCTATCTATCAGTATTCCAATACATTTTCTGACTTATTGCAACTAGAGCACTGTTTTATTTTATTTTTATAGTACTACTAAGGTTTGAAATTAGGGTTTGGGTTATGACAGATAAGTGATCTAACTCTTGAGTCTTTTTTGTTTTGGTATATTTTTCAGATAGTATCTTGTACTTCTCCACTACAGAAGGCCTTAGACTGTTATCTCCTACATTTACTTCCTATGTGGTTTGACTTTTTTGAAATTGAGTATTACTAATATTTTAAAAATTATATTTTTGTACCTATGGCTAACTTTGAACTGTGACTCTAATGCCTAAATAGTTAGAATTAGAGGCAAATACCACTATTCCTGTTTCCTAATAGAGAATTTTTACAAATCAACAAGAAAAAGATATGATACATAAATGAAAAAGTAGAAAATTATGTAAGTAGATAGTTTGCAGAAGAATAAATGTCAGTAAATTACACACAAATTACATTCTGCCTCGTTTGTAACCACAAAAATGCATACTGAAACAAAAGAAAATCACAAAGGAAGTTTCCCATATATTAGATAGTTGCAAAAGATTAAAAATTTGGACAAAGAAAATTAAGGGAAGAGGTGGGATTGGGAGGGATGACATCGATCAAGATGTGTTGTATAATATACTGCTTTGTACAACTTTGTACAACTACTTAATATTAAGATATTTATTAAAATATTAAGAACATTTTAAAGAAAAGCATGTTATGAGAAAATGGGGTGGTGCAGAGGGTACTTTCATTCACTGGTAGAGTATAAATTGATACAACTTATTCTGTGAAGAGAAACTCAGCAATATCCATTAAAAATAAGCCACATACAAGTATTTTAATCCAGAATTTTACTTTCAGAAATTCACACAATTGGCATATGACTTCAAACAAGAAATATCCATGCAAAATGTTACAGAATCATTTGTAATGAGAGAAATTAGAAAAATATGGTGATATGTGGCTTTTAACAAAACAAAAGAGATATATTGTTATCGAAACACAAAGCAAGTCATATTCCTCCATTTTAGCTACACAAATAGCTTTTGAGATACATATACATTTAAAATTAGTAGCATTTTTTGAGGCACAAGCAATTAACTCCTGATAGGGAATATTTTCAGATGCATAACTTTTCAAGGATCTAGAGTAGGAAAGACTTCCAGTTGTTCTATTTGATGTATATCTTGTGCATGTGCTATTTTATTTCAAAAATAGAAATAAACTGATATTAATAATACTCTTAATTTTAGAAAGTCTGATGTTCTGTGGGAGAAAAATCATCTTGCTGACCTTTTACAGAATGAAGCTCCAAAGAAAGCATATCATAAAGTATGTCAAAGACTCATTTTATCTTTGTGTGGTTACAGTTTCTATTGCTCCTGCTTTACTTGACCAAAGATGCATTTGTACTGGCTAGAAATAGATTTTGAAATACAAGACTTTTTACTGCTATCTTATTTTCCCTCAGAATTAACTTACCTTTGGCATAGATTTCCACAAGGGAAATTTTGCAAATAAGGTAGCGGAATGTTGATTTGAATGCTAATCAGAGAAGAAGGATAGAAGTAGAGAAAGTCAACCTCTTTATTTGAAGCTTTTGAAATAAGTCTACTGAGGACCACTTCCCATAGGGATTACCCATTGGTCTATTGCTGTTCGGAAAAATAAAGAGTCAATTTGAAATGATGATCATGCAGAGGGTAATGAGCATACATTGGGAGATATGTGTACACAACAATATACCCAACAGTTACGGGATGAAAACGATAAACTGAAAATGGAGGGATTAAATGAGCATTTGATTGAATTCAGCTTCTGAAAAAAAAAACAAGTGTATTTAAAATGATTTTTCCCTAGGCAACTCCTTTTGATGTTGAATCCTTTTCCTAACATAGGCATATGAAACAATAGCATAGGCAGTCAGAATAAGTCACAATCTAGACATGGACTATTTTTACCTTTTTAGTTTCTTAATTTTTCTCCAAGCACAAGAAATGTAAACATGTGCCAATGATGGTCTTTTCAATTATTTATTTTTTGAGTAAAATGTCTTTTTCTATTTTTTTTAATCAGAAGGTTAGTTCACTTGTTTTCTTATTTCCTAAGCATCTGCTTATTATTTAATTCCTCTATAGTCACTTTCCTTACTGAGGGTATCTGGGTTGGGATCACATCCTGGGATTTGGAGTCTGAATTCTGAAGTGCCTTCTCCCTTTCTTTTGTGGCTCAGATAGTTGATAGTCTAGGTGGAACTAATGTTTCCTTTGACTTCTGTCAAAGGTAATAGAAAGGTGACCATTCCCTAGAGGGTAGGATTGATATAGAGACCAGAGTTAAATTTTCCTGATAAAGGCACTTGGATGCTAACACATGGCTAGTAGTTGACAAGGGAGTGTTGTTTAGGGACAAGAGGGAATTATTTGCATTGGCTTGTTGGTCATCCTTGGAATCAGGTGGGGCTACTACATGTCTTTGCTGCTGCAAAGGTGAAGTACCTAACACAGCCACAGGATCACTGTGATTGAGTCTGTGCACTGGTGATGATAAGGACTGGGCTGCTTCCTCAAGGATGAGTGAGACCAATAGAGATGAGAGAATATTCTTCACTGCTAAACTGTATATGGCTGTGCAGTTTATTCATGAGCCATCTGACCATTGTCCAGAAAATGTGCCCTGATGACTGTTGAGAGACACAAAGCAGAGGAGAAATCCAGGCACCCTATACTCTCCTCAAGGAGAGGTCATTTGTCTATGCAGATTCCTGGATGTTGCCTTAGCCTAGTCTAGAATCTCTGGAGGTACAAAGGTCCTGCTGGCTTGCTTAGTGGTTTCACCACTGTGCCAAGCAGTTACCACTATCTGCCCCAGAAGGAGGCTCCAGGAGCTTGGCTTCAAAGATTTAAACTTTATAAACCATGTATTATCTATGTGTTTATGCACGTGTGTGTGTGTGTGTGTGTGTAGAATTCTAGGCTATTCTTCATACCCATATCAAGCAATCATATTAGATATAAAATATTTAAAACAGTTTTATGATCACCAATTAGTAAGTCAACAATTGCTTTGAATGCAACAACATATAAAGTTTTTACAGTGTAGTATAAATCATATATTCACAACAGATGGAAGATACTAATGTAGATAGCCTTTTACAGTATAAAAAGAGTTCTGAAAAAGAATTGTTACTTTTAAAATAATGTAGAAGTTTAAAGAACAAAAACTGTTAAGAAAGATATGGCGGAATTGCTGACATTCCTGTGGTTATAGAAAATAAAGATGTGATCTTGTTTTTGACAAACTGTTCATAACATGATGCAGTCTGTCAGTCTATTCTTGGAAGCATTTTTTCTACTCTTACTTGACAAGCATGCAAGGTTTGTAAGTGCTTCCAAAATAATCCTATATATATATCATAGAATTTTTTTTCTAGAATAGTTTTGCAATCTTTAATTTTCAGGTGTGATGGAGATTTGACAGATTCTAGACTCTGTAACATCAAAATAACAGTGGAAGCAGTGTATAAATATAAAGTCTCTTACTCCTTTCTGAAAGTGTGAATACCTTTGAGTGTGCTGTCCAAGACTTTGCATACAATGTTGGTTGAAAGTGAGAAGAATAGATGTCTTTGCTAGTTACTTGTTGCTATTTATTGGACTGAGATTCATTTTTATTCCTTATTTCTGAAATTTATTTTAATTTTTATTGTCAAGATGATGTACAGAGGGGGTATAGCTATATAAGTAAGGTAGTGATAACATTTCTTATCTAACTTGTTACCCCTTCTCTTGTTTTTCTCCCTCTTTACCTTTCCTCCTAACCCCCCAAGTTGTGCAGATCATTTCCAACATATTGTCTTGTGAGTATCACTGTTGCATAGATTCCCACTTTGTCCTTTGTCTCATCATTGTGTTGTTCCTTTTCCCTTTCCTAGTTCAGATAAACATATATACAATACCCAGGGTACCAAAATCGAATGCAATAACAACAGTGGATAAACATAGGGGAAAAAAACAAAAGAAGAAAGAAAAATCACATGGTACATTGAGAACAGCAGCAACAACAAAAAACTTCTTATGTACAGTTCTTGGCGTTTTGCTTAGTATCATCTTGCATGGACATATGTACGTAGCTATTGAGCTACTCTGCACATCTGCCATTATCCTAGATGTATACTGATTATTACAAATAAGGGATACCATGGGACCTATGTTTCTTTGGGTCTGGCTTACTTCATTTAATATGGTTTTTTCTAAGTCCTTCCATTTCTTTACAAATGGGGCAGTGTCATTCTTTCTGATGGGAATATAGGATTCCAGATTCCTGTGTGTGTGTGTTTGTGTGTGTGCGTGCACACGCATGTGTGTATCAGAAAAAGTGTTACTCTTTCTTCAGGCTGAGGTGGTTGTTTTCCCTTACTTTTTTTTGGGGGGGGGTCCGGTCGTGGGGCCTGAACTCTGGGCCTGGGCGCTGTCCCTCAGCTCTTCAGCTCAAGGCTAGTGCTCTATCACTTGAGCCACAGCACCACTTCTGGCTTTTTTCTTTTTGCTTATGTGGTGCTGAGGAATCGAACCCAGGGCCTCATGCATGCAAGGCAAGTGCTCTACCACTGAGCCACTTTCCCAGCCCCCTTCCCTTACTTTTTGAATGTGGGAAACTGCATTGACTGATTTTCTTGTGTTCTGCATTCCTAGAAATAATTGTAGTTAATCATGGTTGTTTTGTTTTGTATTGTTGAATCCATTGGCTAATTATGTTTTAAGGATTTTCAAAACGATGTTGGTAAAAAAAATACTGGTCTCAGTTGGGCACTAGTAGCTCACACCTGTGGTCCTACATACTCAGGAGGCTGACATCTGAAGATCATGATTCAAAGTCAGCTCAGGCAGGAAAGCCTGAGAGACTCTCAACTCCAATTAGCCACCAAAAAATCAAAAGTGGAGCTGTGGCTCAAGTATCTGTCTCTGTCTCTGTCTCTCTTATACACACACACACACACACACACACACACACACACACACACACACACACGCACACACGCACACACACATAAAAATATTGGTCTATTTTTTTCCTTTCTAAAAATGTACATTCAGCTGGATGCTAGTCACTCATGCCTGTAATCCTAGCTCTTTGGGAGGCAGAAATTGGGAGGATCCTGTTTCCTGGCCAGCCTGGGCAAAATATTACCATGATTCCATCACCACAGAAGATGTTAAATAGGGACTGTCATGGCGGCAAGGTTGTAAAGTATAAATAGCTCGAGGATGTTATCTACGTATTCAAATAACCTAAATAATTTAAACCTAAATATTTTGTAAATACCTTTGGTATTTCATTCTTAGAAGTTAAAATTTTACATGTCTGAATTAACAAGAATTTGTGTAGCAGATTTACTGCGAAGAGGGCTCTGTGACGTGACTTCTGAAGCACACTGTGCCATCACTCTTCCTCAAGCATTAATGAAGATTCTATTTCTAGCTTTAGAGACATTTTCTAGTTTGGAAACTATTTTCTTCTTAATATTAAACATGACTAGGTTTATTAAAAGCCTCTTCGAGGTCTGTTGACATTTGCTAATTGAATTTGGAAGTCAAAACCAAGAAGATGTTTCCCTTTATGCACCACATATTTGGGTTTTTAAGTGAGAAAGATCTAGCTTGATTTCTCAGACTTCCAAGGAACTGATGGTGTGAGTTGGGAAATCCATTGAACTGCTCTGGGTGCCTAGGGTACTCATTGCAAAGGGTAACACAAGTTGTGAGAAGTTCCTGTTTGGATTTGATCCACTAAAACATTTCCAGGAAATTTTTTTAATTGTGAAAATACCATACAGAGGGGTTGTAGTTACATGAGTACAATTCTTATCAAGCATTGTTGCTTCCTTCTTTGTTCACCTCTCCCCTCAAAGTTGTAAAGTTTTTTGACATTAACGTCTTGTACATCTCATTGTTGCAATGGGTCCACCTGTATCCCTATTTAAACAATTTGTTTTTTCCCTTCTCCTCCCCAAATTATACCAACATCAAATTCAGTGAACACAGGGGTTATACCATTGGGGAGGGACATACAAAGCAACAAAGAAATATCTTATAAATATGTTAGAAACAATAGCAAGAAAGAACAACCATTTGAGTCCTTATCTTGGCTTACAGGTGTCTCCTAAGGACCAGGCCCATGTGAACAAATATCTATTTAGATATTTGTTCTATATGTTGAGATATTTGTCTATATGTTGGACAGCTGGCCATGAGAAAGGAGAATAGGACCAAGAATGAATGTCAAGAGAAGGGAAAACTATTTAGTTCAGTAATCTAAGGAACACCCATATTTGGAAGACAAAGTGAATACAATGATGATGAGAAGCAGTTAGAAATATGTCCATGGGAAAATAGAAGTGGTCACTAGGATTAAATAATTCAGCTGGTCAAGTAACATAACTGAAATGTGTGTACTCGTTTTAAACAAAAAGAGTTTTTAAACAATAATGAGAATAATTTCAGGAATTTGCTCACAGTTAGTTAGTTGCAGACCAGAGATTCGAATCCAGGTTTATTTTAAAATCCATACACACACACACACACACACATTACACACCAGTGAACATCTCATTGTACTTGACTTTCAAACTCAATTGGCAAATGTCAAATTTCCAGGAGATTTTTAAGGGAAGTAATACTCTTTAATATGAAGACCAAAATAGTTTCCAAACCAGTAAATGTCATTATGTCTGGAAATAGAAGGTTTATTGATGTGTGAGGATGAGTAATGCTACAATTTGTTTGAGGACCTATGTCATGGAGACATTTTCATACTGAGTCTACTAGACATAAATTTATTTCTATTATTTCAAGCACAGTGGCCCAAAGCAGATCCCCACAAGTCTATTTTGCAGCAGGGAAAAACAGACAGTAATGGAGGACTGTATTCCTGGAGGAGGTGATACTTGAGTGGAAGCCTGAGTGCAGTGAAGAGAAAATTCATGTTCAGGATAGGGTGTTTCTCTAGCAAAGCCAAGATTCTAATGTAAAGAGGGTTCTTAGCGCTGATTCTTTTTTTTTTTTTTTATTGTTGGTTGAGCTTGAACTCTGGGCTTGGGCACTGTCCCTCAGCTCTTCAGGTCAAGGCTAGCGTGCTCTACCACTTGAGCCACAGCGCCCACTTCCGGCCTTTTCTGTTTATGTGGTGCTGAGGAAGTAGAAGTATAATATATATGTTTTTTCCATTTGAAACATTTGGGAGTAAGCCGTTGATATGACCAAACACTTCCCATTTTTGTGTGTGTGTGTGTGTGTGTGTGTGTGTGTGTGTGTGTGTGTTTGTGTACTGGTGCTAGAGCTGAATTCAGGTACTAGAGCTTGAGTTGTTTTTCCCAAGGTGAATGCTCTACCACTTGAGTTACAGCTCTACTTCTGGAAATCAACATTAGAAGGACAAAATGGTGCGCATTTGTTATCTGAGTACTTGGAAGACTGAGACAGAGCCACCGAATGGCCATACCTATGTGAATCCCTCCACCAAATAGGGATATATTTCCAGGTGATAAAGGAAAGAATGAGCACAGAAAAACAGAAGTGGCACATGATTATTATGGATGATTTTATAGTGAAAGTCATTGTCATTACACGTAATGGGAGTTTTTGTTTAGGGTTGAAAGAACTGACCTCATTGTTGAATGGGCTATTGAGGAAGGCTATGCAGAAAGAGGGCTGAGAAAAGAGAACTGGGTGGCTGTAAATAAGGAGAGTAGGACTTGAATAACTGACCTGGTAGAAAGTTCTTTCAGTTCAAGGACTGAAGAAAAGCATCTTTCTTTCTGGCTCTGTAAATCATGTCTGACCACTCATGCTTGCCTCTCCAACTAGGACACAGCAGAGGTCATCCTGACATAAATTCATAGACAAGAGGCCCCTGCAGATTTATGGAAGGTTGAAAAGATTCTGGTATTTGTTCTTTCTTTTCCTTCTCTTTTCTAAAATCCCCAGTAGAATGCCATGGATAGTATTAGATCTTTCTTAGGACATAGCAGTAAACAAGTAAGCTTAATATAATGAAATCAAATCCAAGCTCAAGAAATTAAAGCTAATAATAGCTAATAATTTAACCCTAGATTTTGCAACTCTAGCTGTCTCTATACATATTGCACACATGTATTTATGTATTTTTTCCTGCTATTTCACAGCACTGACGAAATGACTGGCTCATTTTGCTTGTTAAATTCTAATGGTAAATCTTGCCAGGAACTTAAATCATATACTTGCTTCATTCATTAATAGATTAGATGTTTACTGAGTATGTGTATGTGTTTGTATGTGTACATGTGTGTGTATGTGTGTATGTGAAGACACAAACCATCAAATACTATTGCCCTTGAATGTCTTCAACTGTAGGAAGCCCAAGTGTCACAGTGGCAACTCCAATACAGGCCTTGATGCTGTAACTTGTCAATTGGACCATGAGATGCTTAGTGGAACAGGAGTGTAGATATTCTAGATGAAGGAAGCTTTAAATGTCATGGCATATAGGCAATGTGGTTCAGATGCCTATAGGAGATATTTATTCATTCATTTCACCAGTATTTATAGAGCATTAAATCTATACTATAAAAAGTGAAAACTTAGCTCTCACGAGATTGACATTCTGAGAGGCAAAGGGGAGATGGAAAACAAATCAATTACATGATTTCAAATAGAAATAAGTCTTATGAGGAACACAAAAGCAAGCTAATATGATATAATGTAAGTGAGGTGGAAAATATTAGACTAGGTCAGAGAGGAAAAGTTTAGATGGACCATCGAGGAGGGTCTGTAAATAGGATATGAAATAGTAAACCAGAAAAGTGTGTACATTCAGCCTGTGAAACATATTGATTGTTAAGCTCTATTAGTAATTATTCATCATGTCTAAAAAGCATTAACTACTTGAATTCTTAAAGACCTGCAATTTTGCTGCATACTTTCCTAATCAATTGTCATTTTTAGACCTATGTGTTAGGAAAGGAAAAACCTAAGAATGGAGGAGTGATTGTGACTAAGTTAAATATTAGAAAAAGAAAAATGTAAATAGAAGGAAAATGAGAGGTGGGAGAAGACTCAGTAAAATCCAATAAATCAGTAGTAATAGTAATATGCTGGCTTTGAATATTTTTTCCAGTTTGATAACAACATCATCAATAAAATTGAACACTAAGATATAAAAAGAAAAAAATTAGAATCGCTTTTTAAAAATAAAATTATAGGGTGCATCTTAATGAACCGATAGATAAGTTTGGTTTTAAGTGCAAATAGAGAAGGTTGGTTGTGGGTGAGGTGGAATGTGGCCCCCAAATTACTTGCTGAATTATTAGCCTTTTCAATTTCATTCAGTTTATGGATTTTTTTCCAAAATATCTGTGACTCATAGAGGGATGGTGAGATATATTATTTAACTTTTTGTTATTGAAACAAAACATGCAAGCAAATCAATTTTAAAAGAGCTAAGGTTTATTTTGGATCACAGTTTCCAAATTTCAGACCATAGAACATTTACTTTTTGGCTTGTGGTGCAGCAGTATATCAAGGTGGAAGAAGATCAAGGTGAAGAAAGCTAATCAGTTGGTCTGATGAAAAGAAGCATCTGGAATCCTGTGTATAGTAATCATCTTGGCTTGCCATAACAAAATACCATAAACTGAGGTCTTTAAAAAAAAGGTAATTTGTTTTCTCATAGTTCTGAAGGCTAGAGATCCAAGATCAGTGTTCTGGACAATTTTATTTTTGATGTTGGTCTTTTCTGTTTCTAATTTTTAATATATCCACAAACAAGTCTCACCTCTCATTCTCAGGCATTTCCTTCTCAATACATTTGTCAGCTACTAATTTCAATGTCGCATATTCCTGGCTTTACAGTTCAATCTTAATGTGTGAAAACTATTCTCCTAAAACATACTCTGGATAGAGATTCTACAAGACTTTTGAATTGATCTCTAAAGCAAGCATGTTGGTTTAGAATTAAAATAAGGCTAACAGAGTTCAACGAATAATTTCAGTTTCAAAAAATAATTAAGATGGAAAAAATGTTCCATGCAGCTCATGGACACTCTTTTTAAAAGTTCTTAAATTCAGATTGAACATGGTAATACATGCCTGTAATACAAGCACTTGGAATGTTAAAGCAGGAAGACTGAGCATTGGAGGCTGGCCTAGGTTACACAGTGAAACTTGATCTCAAAAAATGTCTTTTTCAGCCCCTTTCTGCTTGTAGGTGGTTGAGGCCTTTCTCTGTGCTCATATAGCCTTTAAATGGGGCAGAGGAGCAGGGAGGATATGGGGAGAGATCTCTGACATAATTTACTAAAAGATACTAATTTTCTTAGATCAGGACTTAGAACTTGACTTGATCTTAATTTTTCTTTAGAGGCAACTATCTTTAAAAAGAGCCACCCTGGAATTACAAATTTTTGAGGAGACATACATTCATCCCATTAAAAATATAACCAATGCAGAAAGTAATCATTTTACTTAAAATACAACCAAAGCAGAAAGTAAACATTTTACTGAAATTGAATCATAAATTAAACTTCTAGCAAAACCAGAAATATACTAGGCAGTATGAATTCAAGTCAATGGATAATCTCTTAAAATCCCAGGCCTCATTCTGTAGTATTATGCTTCCCGTGTGTCTGAATGATGATCAGACACTGAGAACTGTCCAATAAGCTGGTGGGTTGAGGACGTATTTGGGGACCGGAAGGCTCACATACTGTAGATTTTTTTTGTGCTGGTGCCAAAGCTTGAATTCACTGTTACCAAAGTTTCTTGCCGGCACTCTGCCACTTGAGCCACATCTGTAGTCTTCGATTTTCATTGGAGATGGAGGCTTGTAGACTTTTCTGCTTAGGCTGGCTTCAAATTGTGGTCCTCCAGGTCTTATCATCCTATAACCAGCTTTGACCACCAGGCAGTCAAAGAATTGGGCCCAAGTTAGGGTTTATGCTGTAAGAAGGAAGGAAGAAGGAAGGTTTCAGTTTCTTGATCTGTCCATGCAAATGCTAGAATAAAGGATGGCAAGTGAAAGCTTACAAACTCTGTGAACAGGTTATTTCAAATTTGATGAGGATTTGCAACTCCTACCACTGCATCAAATCCACATGCTTTTTTTTTTTTTTTTTTGCAAAAACAGCAGAGATCATTATGTACACAGGAGCAACTGGCTAAAGCAGAAAAGCATACATGAATCAGGACCTTCAGGACAACATGTGGTATAATAAAGTTAGAATAGAGAGAATGGTTTGAGGCCAGATGTAAGGCTGAGATGAATTTCTGAATGCTGTATTAATCTGATACTTTTTCCTAAAAGCCCTCCTGAAACCTTTGTTGGGTTTTAATCAGTGGCTTAGCACAAACAGATCTATTTCTGAATGATGGCTGTGTGAGTATGACAAATGGAGTAAAGGAATGATGTGAAAAATCAAAGTTCAGGATCAAGTTAGAAACCATTATGGTTAATTTAGGCAAGTAGTTATGAAGTCCTGAACTAGACTGTTAACTGTTTCCCAAAGAAATAAAAACAAATCTGGGGCAGCTGCTTTTGTGAATTATTTAGAAGAAACCAGACAATATCTTCTTACTAGACAGGCTAGTTATTTTCTTTTGCTATTGAGAAAAAGCCCCGTCAGTGCAATTTCAAAATCATATGGTATTTTAGAGCTTCTTAAGAAGAAAACAACAAGTAAGTATGCATTACTCATTCACGCTTACAGATAACTTTCTCCCTTTCAGGAAACCCTACATGGATTAATCAAAATCAAAGCCATAAAGTTTAATCAAAGCATATGTTCTGTCATCTGCCGATGTATTTTCAATTCTCTGAAGGTTTGACCATAGGCCACAGTGAACAAATGAACTAAAGAGATCAAACTTACTTGATCTGGTTCTGTGATTTATAATTTCCAAATCAACATGAAGAGAAAATAGCAGGCATCAAGCATCCATTTCTGCTTGTACCAGGTCAGACGCTGTAATTCTATCCAAGCACAAGTTTCCATGGTAAACAGGGCAAAACTTGCCAATGCTTCACAAGTTTCCAAAAAGCATCTATGTCCCTCTTGGGGGAACTTTGTAACTGGAAAAGAAAATCTTTACAGATGAAATCGCCAGCAAAATAAAGTTACAGACTGTATTTTTGCAGAAGGTCTTTTGCCAAATGTCTCATCAACAAGTGTGATGCTGGCAGAGACCTATTTTATGGTAGAGGTGGTAAATGCTTTTTGCCAATACTTGTTTTCATTCGCTCACAACTTCCTAGAAAAAAAAAACTTACTTCGGGTTGAAATTTTCCATGTTTCATCTCAATCCAAAGGTGACTTAAAAGATTTTTTTTTTGGAAAGTTGAATTAAATTCAAGTAAAATTTGTAAAGTTTAGTCATTTGAAGAGGTATGTGCACACAAAGATCTCACTGGTTAACATCAAAAATTAATTTTTTTGTGACTCGTGAAAGGAAGATTAATTCATTTTGCCTATTCTTTTGAAACAGTTTAACCCTTTTAGAATCAGGAAATCATGAATATTTTTGTTATTGCCAGTGGTGTTTGTTTCTGTTTTGTTGTTGTTGTCTTTTAGGGAGGCATTAAAAGGGCACTCTTATGGAGGAATAAGGAACTTATGCAGTCGTGGTATTTAATGTACACTACATAAAAAATGAACTCTGAAACTGTGGGCAGACAGGAGGGGATAAATGGGGGAAGCAAAGGAAGCAATGACATTGTCTAAGAAGCATTGTACTCATGACATGACTTACGGATTTATAACCCGTTTGTACAACTCCTTAATAATAGCAGTTAAAAATTATTCAAGTAGATATTTGCTAAGAAGGAGCTAATAAAGTAGGACTTTGTTAATTCCATTAGTAGTTTTTTTTTTAAATTGGCTATCTTCATACCTATTTTATAGGAAAATTTTAAACAAGTGTTTAATTCAATTAAATTTAGAAAATTCTATTTAGTAGCAGGTACTAAGCCAATACCCTGCATTTCAGGTATATAAAACTACCCTGAAGGAATATATCATTTGTTAATAGCAATAAGATGAATAAAGTAGGCATGATATAGAAAGATACAGCATGTTTTAGAGTGGAAATAGAAGCTACATGATTTCAGACTGCAAACGTGGGAGAAATTAATGTTGGCTAGAGGACAGGGATGGTTTATTCTGGATTTTGAGCGAGTGAGGAGTACAAAGATCAGTGAGTTGGAAAAGGGCAGTTCAGATTAGACCCTAGGGTCTTAGCAATAAGACTCACTGAGTTGGCTGGAGTGTCGAGTGTAAGAGAGAAGACAAAACAAAGTAGAAAACAGGCTGATGCTCAATGTATGCTACTGGCATTTTGGGTAGATGGCTCATTGTCAATCTGAGGAATGTATATATCTGGATCCTGCTGTCTAAAAACCACTAATGCTTTCTTTCATGGAGAATCTCCTCCACATTTTCAAATACCCCTTGGAGGTATTCTCATCATGAAGAAAAGGAGGGACTGAGGGACCTTTAGATGCCAAGGTTTATGACGGAGCTTCGTTCTTAAGTAATGAGGGACTACAAAATGATGTTGTCCAGAGAAAGGGCATAGTTAGACTTGGGAGTTGAGGCAGACATTCTGGAGATTGAATTAGAGAAGGGAAAGATTGGGAACTCAGATGATCAATTTAGTCTATTGCAATTGTCTAGCCAAGAGGCAGTATACACCCAAACTAATCCATTTCTTCACTTTCATGCCTGAAAACATTAGTAGACATTTAAAAGTAATTCTTCTTGCCCCTACAACACCACAGAACTTTTTGTGCCATAGCTGTTTTCCTGTATTTTTTTCTTTCCCTAAATTAATATCATATGCTACATTCACTATTACAAAAACAAGATTCTTAGCAGGTGATCATAACACCCTTTCTACAACACACTTCCTAATTGTAGAATAAACCCGTGAGGGATGGAAAACTCTATTAAAAAAAAAAAGAGGAAAAGAGACGATTTCTCTGTTTCTTCTTAGATAGTGTTTGGATTCTCTCACTTGTTTTCATTCCCTTTGAAAGGAAGGCTTTGTTGACAGTGGATGGGAGGATTCTGAATCCAAGACATTGGGGCCGTGTCAGCTCATAATACATAGACAGATAGAGCTGGTCAGAAGCATTAGCAGTGGCTAGAACAGAGTGTAGTGCCTAAGGCAAGGGAACCAGGGAGGTAGTTCTACCACAGTAATGTGTGCAGGAAATCCACAAGACTGCTGTGATGGCTGGTGGGCACAGCTATCCTGACAACACCAGTCTGCACATACCCTGCATGAGACTCTGGTGTCTTGACTCAACACAGCTGCTTCAGTAACATCTTGTAATGGGTCCTCTCCAGCTACTGAAGGAAATATGACTCCCTCTCATCTTCCAGAACCACTGTGCATGACACTCCACTGATAGAAGATAAACGAAAGACATGTTATGGTTGGACTTTCCTTACAAATTTCCTCTTCAGGAAACTTTCAGGTGATTTGTTGCTGTTGTTATTTTGAAACAAAATGGGATTTTTTTTATCACAAAAAGTAGCTGGAAATTGTATTTCTTTCTGCAGATGGTACCAAGGACTTGAGATCACAAGCTTGACTCTGATCCTATTCCTTAGAGAAACTCTTTTTTTTTATTTCCCACCAAAATTCATCTTTTGAGCCCTGAACCTGAAAAGGTTTTAAAACTGGCTCGAATACCCACCCCAGATTTCCTGGGACTATATTCCCAACAGGTTTCTTTTGGAAAACTTATTTTGTTCCTCATGGAGGGATATACCGAAACAATAGTAACGGCAATGTTTTTTTAATATTTTTTTCCACATTTTACACATTGTGAAACATCTTCAAATATATATGCCCATTAAATCCTGCAAACCTCACATGGTGTAAGGACTTAACTCAAAGTCATGAGAGAGAGAGAATACAGAACTAGAGTCTACATCTTTTGTCTCCAAATCCATTTGGTTTCCACCTCAAGAGTTTCATATTTCATTTTGATTTCTTGAATTGATGGTAAAGAGGGCCAAAGACTTCTGAGTCATGCAATTTCCCAGTTCTAACCTAGGGTCTGCTGCTTTAAATACTGAGCATCAGATCCACTGTTAGTTCCCAGTACCATCCTTTAGAAGTGTTTACACCAGCTTTTGTAGATCATGACCTTCTGTGGCAGAAAATGTCTGTGCCCTCATTTCCTGGTGACCATTCGGTTCTGTATTGTTGCATACAGTGACCCTAACAGCATCATTCTCTGCAAGCTTTGCTAACACAGTGGCTCCTTTCAACAGCCCTGTGAAGATCTTGTGGGGCATGCCAGTCCTTTGCTTCCTGGAATGGCAGCCTGACAGGCAAACAGCTCAGCAATGCAATCTCAGCAGCACCTCTAAGGTCAAGTCACAGTTTCAATGAGCCACAGCTTTTATCAAAACATCAACTGACCCCAAACTAACTTGGTGAAACAGACTATGCAAGGGGCTGTAACTTGACACTGCTTCGTGGTATTTCTCTGGACTTTGACCCAGATTGCAGTCTATTGAGTTTCTATTAGTGTAGAGTGAATGAATTGGTTCTTCCTTAGAAGTCACATGTACAGTCTATACATTTCCCTCTACACGCCTACTCTGTCTCTCATTGTGCATTTCTGTGGGACAGGTCCAAGAAATTGCCATAGGCACCTCCAAATTCTTAAAAATCTCTTGATTTTCTAACAATGACCCTTTGTTATATAGAACTGAAAAGTGGCCCCATAATCAGTTAGCAATAGCAATACAGTAAGATTTATTTAGGTTTGTTTCATGCCCCTAATCTATTCTAAATGTTTTCTATTAACTTTCAAACTCCTTGTAATGGACCTCTGAGCAAAGTGCCACAATAAGTCCCTTTTATTGCAAACAAGAAAAGGCAAGCTTAGAAGTATTTTTTTTTAAAGAACCAAGGAGGCAATGAATGAGAGATCTATCTATCTTATAGCAACTTCTGGATTTCAGAAGTTCCTAGTGCCTAAGCAATCTATAACAAATAAAAAAAAAACTTGAGGAACCTCCATATTACTTTCCAAAGCGGTTGAACAAGTTTACACTCCCACCAACAATGCAGTAGGTTTCCCTTTTGGCCACATCCCCTCCAGCATCTGTTGTTACTAGATTTCTTGGTTATAGTCACTCTGACTGGGGTGAGGTGGAATCTCAATGTTGTCTTGATTTGCATTTCTTTTATGGCTAGAGAAGTTGAGCATTTTTTGTGTGTCTATTGGCCATTCTTATTTCCTCTTCAGAGAAGTGTCTCTTTAAGTCTTTAGTCCACTTATTAATCAGGCAGTGGTTTCTTTGGGGATTTGTTGTTGGGTCCACATAGAGCTACCCCTTGACCCAGCAATCCTACTTTTGGGCATTTACCCAAATGATAGCAAACAAGGTCATACCAAAGCTACCAGCACAGCCATGTTTATCACAGCATTATTCACCATGGCTAAGATATGGAACTAACCCTGATGCCCCTCAGTAGATGAAAGGATCAAGAAAATGTGATATATATATATATATATATATATATGTGTGTGTGTGTGTGTGTGTGTGTATACATATACACACACACACACACACACACAATGGAATTCTATGCTTCCATCAGAAAGAATGACATTGCCCTATTTGTTAGGAAATGGAAAGACTTGGAAAAAATTAAATTAAGTGAAGTAAGCCAGGCCCAAAGAAACATAGCTCCCATGGTTTCCCTTATCTGAGATAATTAGTATATGTCTGAGACAAGCAGAAAAGGTCAGATAAGTTGATATTAGGTGAAATGAACCCCAAGATAAGTATTCAAATGTTTTATCTTTCATGTGATTGTTTCTAACATATTTATAAGATGATTTCTTTGTTGCTTTGTATGTCCCTCCTCCGCGGTATAACCTCTCCTTTCACTGTATTTGATGTTGGTATAATTTGTGTAGGGGAAGGGAAAAACAAATTGTTTAAATAGGGATACAGGTGGACCCATTGCAACAATGAGATGTACAAGTCGTTATGTTGAAAAAAGAACTTTACAACTTTGGCCAGGGGGGTGGGGGGAGTGGGGGAGTGGGAGATGGGAAGGGATGTGTAGGCAACAATGCTTGATAAGAAATGTACTCATTATCTTGCCCATGTAATTGTATTTTCACAATTAAAAAAATTAAACTTGAACTTTGGCATTGAGCCCCTGCATTCATCACAGGATCATGAAGTCAAAAATAAATGTGCTTATATTATGCCAATACTATTTAAAAATGGGAGTAGACTATGCCAGTTTTCCAAGTGTTATTGTTCTCTGAGTAGAATAAAAAAATTATGAATGGAGCTTGGATAATTTTATAAGAATTGAATGCATTGCAAATCCAAGCAAATGCTGCTTTACTTATATCAATGAGTAGGGGACCCAATGCAGGATGAGGTGGAATTTAAAACACTGGCATCCATGATAATGACCACTCCTTTAGTTTAGATCACTTTTTTACTTCGTTATTTCAACTAAGGATATTTCTCACATCAAAAACTCCTAAAACCTCCCAGCTAATCTGAGTCAGCAAGCAGAGATGGAAAAACAGTTATCATATGCCAACAGATATAAGATAGAGACCTATATGTAACAGTCTTAATAAATAAACTAGTGTATCTTTCTTTTTGATTGCTTCTTCTGTGGTACACTTTCAGGGAAAACCAAGTCAAGCTAGGTAGTCAGCGTATGGCAGAATACTCACTAAATGGAGTAAACTGTGAAGCTGGCAACATTCAGCTTAATGATCTCACACATGGTCCTTCAGAGTTCCTTCCCAGCCAGCTAGCCTGTCAACCCTCCCTTCCTCTCCTTCACATGCATTTCTGATATTTCTTGTAGCCATGTTCGTATCTGGTGGTTTCTGGTACCCTTGAAACCCAGATTCTGTGCAGAACTCCTCTTCAAACTGTGTCAAAACAACCAGCATACTTTGCCACAATAGACGGGACAAATAAAGATGGCTTTGGAGAAAGAAATAAGAAATAAGGGAGGGCAAGGAGCAGTAAGAAATAAAGCTCTAGAAATTCTGGAAAAGGAGGAAACCAGCAGTGATGACTTGCGCACACATGCAGAGACCTTTGTGTCACCCACCCCTTTGTTAAGTGTGAAAAATGTCATCACACTTTGTTGTGCTAGTTGAGGCTGACTCAAAGGGAAGCATATTCTGAGAACCCAAATCAGCAGCAGAAGCTGTAAACTTGGCATTCCCACAGAACCCACCACCTCCTCCTCCTCCGAGATGACTTATATCTATCTACCCCTACAAGTATGTTGCTAAGAAAGTGCTTTCCATTGCTGTGCAGAATGTGGAGTCATTATAAAGAAATACATAATAATATCCCAGCTAATCTGAGTCAGCAAGCAGAGATGGAAAAACAGATATCATTAATGCCTAGAGAGTTAGAACTATGAAGACCAGAGGATGATTTCAGATTTACCAAGTGGCTTCAGAGGACTAGAAGGCAATGCTTTAGGAACATCAATGAAACAATAAGTAAATACACAAATACCTTGGAAAAACAAGGAGGTAAAGTATGGTATTCTTCTTGTGATAACAAAAACCATGGAGAAAATGAGTGTTTTGCTGCTTGGATGAACTACGTCAAGTAAAATCCTGTTGGTATAAAATTTATCTAAACATTTTGATATCCTTTTGCTATCTGTGACGGTAACACTTTGTCTCAGGCTGGATATATTGGTAAAAATAATGAATCTGTGGTTGTCCGAGGCTCTTGGCAGACCACTAGCCAAACATGAGTCTATAACCATTCAATGGCAAAACAAATATCATGTTTGACATTTCAGATGGAGTAAACTGAATTATAGCCAGATTAATAGTAATTTTCCTATTATTCTCAGTGTTTGTCACTTAATTAAGCATTGTCTTCTCTCACACTTTTCTTCAACTAAATTGGATAAATGGAAAAAGGATATTAGAAAAGAAGAATTTCAGTTAATATCCATAAAGAAGAAAAGAGTTCAACCATGCGAATGATTATTACAAGATATTATTAGCTTCTGGAAGAGGAGGAAGGATTTGAAGGGATATTAAAAATATTCTAAATTACAATGTTTACAGAGAAGTAGATAGCAGATTAATAACCAGTATGTATTGGGTACTGATGATAGGTGTGATGTTCAGTGTTACTCATGAATGCTCTGATTTAATCCTTATCAAACCTATATGTATAGTATTATCATCTGCATTTAGCAAATACAAAGGCAGGTTGAGAGAGATTTTGTAAACTCTCTGAGCAAACACAGCTAGAAAGATGAGAAGATGCTATTGGACCCAGTCAATAGTTACTTGGTCCCCTTTCTTTTTTTTGCCCTCAAGCAGAGCTACAATATTTTTCACCTTTGGGGACAAAAATACCTTCTATAGAGAAGGGCTAAGTTCTAGTTGGCCTAATTCTATCATGGCAATATCTTTCTCCTTGCCAAGAAATTGGTTCAATCATGAGAATGACAGAAGCAAATCTGGCTAGTGAGACATGAAGAGAAATTTACTGTTAAACTTTTAGAAAGCTTGTTCTTGTTCTTAGAATACCACTTTCCCTGTCTCTGCCTGCTTTGATGTGAGGCTCTGGTGTGAAGGGTTCTTGAGACATCTGACAAATGTGGAGACAGATAAGCAAAGAAGAAAGACAACATTCAGAAGCTGGCAGAATGGAAAGACAGAAGGACCCGCTGAATTAACCAATCCGAATACCAACAATTATGAGACATAATAAACATCCTTCTCACTTAATCCAGACTGAGTTGTTTTTCAGTTGTATGTTGATAAATTCATTCTCTCTGACAGAGTAGAAATGTTAGAGTTTGAAGCCATGTCTGTTAGGTACCAGAGTCTCAGCTACTACAGAAAATTGAGGAGACTAAATGAAGAAATATGTCTATAAGAGCAAAGAAAAGACTAGGAACAATTTGCATTTTATTTTGGTGGTATGGACATTTAATATTATTTCTTGTAATTCATGAGCATAGACTATCTTTCTTCTTATTGGTGTCTTCTTTGGTTTCTTCCATGGATGTTTTATGATTTTTCAGTGTTCAGATCTTTCACCCTTTTGGTTCAATTTGTTACAAAGTATTTAATTTTTGTAAGTATTACAGCTGGGATTATATTCTTGATTTTTTTGTCTTATTAGATTCATTGCATATACATATGACACTGGTTTTGGTATGTTGGTTTTATATCTTGAAACTTTACTGAATTCCAGGGTTAGTTGAATTTCTTTTGATGCAATCATTCTACATATTTTCTACACATGAGATCATGTGTAGACATGGACATTGTGATTTTTTCCTTTTAAATTTAAATGCTATTTCTTTTTCCTGATTAACAGCTCTGACTAGAACTTCATGCATGATGTTGAAGTGGAGAAAGTAAGGAAGTAAACATTTTTGTCTTATATCTGCTCTTAGAGAAAGAGATCTCAGCTTTCCATCAAGTATGATGTTAGCTGTGGGTTTGTTGTATTTGACCTTTGTTTTAGTTTTGTACGTTCCTTCTATGCATAATGGTTTAGAATTTTGTCATGAAATCTGTGGAACATTGTCAACATTTGAGATGACCATACTGTTTTTGTCCTTTCTTCCATCAATATGGTTTATCACATTTAGATATTTGCATATGCTGAACCATCCTTGCTTCTCTGGGATAAAGCTCACTTGATTACAGTAAATGCATTTGATGTATTGTTGAGTTTGCTAATATTTTACTAGCATTTTTTGAGGATTTTTGCAGTCAACAGAGGAATGAATCAACCTAAGCTTGTCTTTTTCAATGTGATTTAGTATTGGGTACACTGGACTGGTAAGGCAAGTTTGGAGCAGTTTTTCTTTTTTTTCCAGGGCTGTGGACCGAACCCAGAGCCTTGCGCACGCCGGGCGGGCGCCCTTCTGCTGGGCTAAACCCCCAGCCCTGCAATTTTTCTTCTTTGGCTTTTCTGGAAGAGTTTGAGGACTGGTGTTAATTCTTAAAAAGTTTAATAGAATTCATCAGTAAAGCAATTAGGTACTGGGTTTTTCTTTGATAGGTAAATTTTTACTACTGATTTATTAAAAAATACCTCTTTGAAAAGACATTTATTCAAGCTAGGGCACACACGATTTCTATGGACAAGGCTAAAACAAAGATAAGATCATACTTCAAAACACTAGAGAAGCAATTTACTGTAAAATGTATTGCTTAATAAACTATCAAATGAGATTAAGAAGTCTATTTAAAATGACTTAAGAAAAGGAGTAAAATCATAAAGGATAAGAGGGTTTTGAGGAATGGGCATTTATTAAAATAATTAGATAGAATTTTAGAAATGAAACATGTAAGGAATAAAAACAGTGTTTTGATTTTATAGAGATAAAATGAGAAATAGCACTAGAAGGCAAATCTGAGGAAATTATCTGGAAAGCAAGACAAAGAAAGGAAATGTCAGTAAATATGAAATATGAAGAGATAATGAGGATTAAAACATTGAAACCTACATCTACTATCAGTGTCATTGAGATAGGATGCAAAGGATGGGGAGATACTATTCAAAGACAGAACAAAAAGTTTTTCAGCATTAATAAAAAAATGTATCCTGATATTCAAAAAGCCCATCTGAAAGCAGTCAAATAATATTCTCACTCTGTTAGAAAAGTAAATATTAAGCTAATTTGCCTAGTGAACTAAATTGTCTCAGGAAGAAATTATTCCTGCCAAAACCCAAACCTAACCCAGGACATTTTCAGAAAAAACAAGTGACAGAATTTACCCCAAAGATTCTGCTGTCTGAAGCTGTAGGCAAGTGGTAGACAGTTTGCTTATCAAAAGTGAGTCCATGGGCTCAATTACCAGTAATGAAAGAAAGAAAAAGGAAGAAGGAAGGAAAGAAAGAAGAAAGAAAAGGAAGGAAGAAGGAAAGAGCAACTCAGTAGCTCTTTGTCCTTTCTTATTACTGCTGGATGTCTAGCCTTTCTTTCTTTTCTTAAGGTTAGGGATAGAGTCAGTGCAGAGAGGAGGTAGGGAGACATGTCCTTCATCATGTATATTTAATTGTGTGCGTGTGTGTGTGTGTGTTAATATCTTACTTTTCCTTAGAACAGTGTTACAAATAGTCACTACACTCTCATGCTGGTCCTTCAAAATCTGTTGAACTCAAGTGCTATCCAACATATAAAAAAATCTGGCAAGAGAAGTATCTGAATGCACAAAGGATCCTGAGAAAAGTAAGAGATTTCTAAGGGAGTAAATCTGAAGTCCTGGCGTGTTGGCTATGTGGTCACAGGGGGAAGGGGTGACAATGAATACCTGTGTAGCAAGTTCTTAAAGGAAATTCTGTCTCCTGACTTGAAGAAGGCTTCTCCTGCATTCTTACTTTACTGCCTTTCCTTCAATGGTTACTGACAATAAAAATGGAAAAACAAGAACACTGGAAAAATATGATCAAAAAAGAACGTGATTGCCAACCACCTTTGGATTTCACAGAAGAGGCCCTTTTGGACAAATACTTCTTTGGCCTACAGGCCCAACTGAGTTGCCTGAAACATTAGTGTGGAACCCTTTTGTGTGTGTGAAAATAAACACACTGGTGGATCAAAAACTAGATGATTCCACAGACATGCAAAACCTAGAAACTTCTGAATAGAAGAAACGTCCCAAGTCCAGCAGGGAGTGGGCACTGAAGGTCAAGAGAAAGTCAGGGAAGCAAACAGATGTTTTGGGTTGGTGCCAGTGGACTGTGGTAGGCAGGTCTATAAACATTCATGAGCTTGGCCCATCCTAAAATGGAGCACAGGATTAGGGCAGGGCTGTGTAAAGGGAATCCCCGGAGTGGTTGAAAATGGATATTTTCTAGGAAGAGACCCAGCCAAAATGGAAAAACCAAAATTATCCTGTACCCACCTCTACATCCAAATAGAGCTGAAACATGTACTCCAGAGTAGCAAGGTGAAAATGGAGACCTGAGAGTTTCTGAGAGAATTTTGTAGGAAAAGAAAGAAATGACCCAAAAGCTGCATAGCCAAAGCTGCAATGTTAGTGCAGTTCTAACAGAAGTTTTGAAAACCCAAGGCAGAGTTTTTGGCTCCAGTAAAGATTAGCTGAAGCTCTTGATCTAGATTAAAGATATTATTATTATTATTATTTTGCTGGTCCTGGGCCTTGAACTCTAGGGCCTGTGCACTGTCCTTGAGCTTCTTTTACAAAGGCAAGTGCACTATACTTGAGCCACAGTGCCACTTCCAGCTTTTTTGGGTAGTTTATTGGAGACAAGAGTCTCACCCAGTTTCCTACTGGGCAGGCATTGAATTGCCATCTTGGGATTTTAACATCTTGAGTAGCTAGGATTATAGATGTGAGCCACCAGTGCCCAGCTTACAGATACTATTCTTAGGGTGTAGTCAAACCAAATGAGAGATCAAGAAGCCTTTAAAACATACAGCTTTTTTCAATGTAACAGACTCTCACTTTTTAGAGAATAAAATAGTCAATATTCTAGAAAGGTGCCGATAAGCTTAATTAGCCTTTAATTGGAGAACAGCGATGTCATAGTTAAGCAACTTTGCAGAATGAGAACTGTAGAGCTGGCTTGAAGGGTTATGGTAATTTGAAAAGTAATTTATACTGTATGATAATCTTACTTCCTGAGCTCATTATTTCTTTATTCCTATTTTTCTTTCTTTGCTCAGAAAACGTGGATAGTAGATTAGTATTCCATCCCATACTATCTCATTTCCATTTTCTTCCTTCTATTCTTATCATTGTGTCTTCATCATGAAGATAGTTTGGTTGTTTCCTCTTATAAACCTTTTATTCCGATAAGCGTGTCCTCATAAAAACACAGGGAGATATATAAAGTCATTTTAACCAGTGTTTATTAAGTGTCTGCTAGGTTAAGCCATGTACCAGGGACTACACCACAAAGAGGGGATGGCGTATACATGAGCGAGTTGCAGGCAGACAAAGCAGTCAGCTCAACAGAGTCAAATGATGCAGGAAGCTGAGGAAAGCACTTTGCTCAGTCGGAGTCCTGATTGACAGGGACCTAGTGCTCAGGATGGGTGTTTCCTCAACACCAGTTAGCTATGGGTATGATCTCAGGAGATTTTACAATATGTTCCCAGTCTCATCACCTAGATTTTAAGTTAATTATCTGTCTGGGCTTTTGGCTCATTCCTTTGGAAAAAAACAAAAAACAAAAAACAGCTCAATTGTTGGCTTAACAATGGGCCATTTAATTCCAAAGCTTGATTTTAAAATCCAACCATATTTAAGGCCTTCATTTTCTCATAGCTAAGTGGGGATAATGTTAGTATTTTCCTGGAGTGGACATCTGCCTGGCAGCTTTCTTCCCGTTGGGAAACTCACATGGTGCCTGAGGTTCTGCCAATCCATTACTTACCTATCTCTGGTGAAGACATGACTCAAGTCTGGCCTGGAGAGTGTCTGGGCTGACTGTGGTGCAGAGATGCCTTATGAGGGTCACTCGCAGCCCCTCCATGACTGGAGAAGATGAGAGAAAGGATGAGGAAAACAGCAGAAGGGAAAGAACAGTGACAGGATTTCTTTTTTCCTTTGAGACCAGTCATTGTAAGTATATAGTGTGGACCTTCCAGCAATTCCTTGCCTGAGGTATGTCAAAAGTGACTGTGAATGTAGCCAGCAGTCAGAGCAAGAGAGCTGAAGAGCGAAAACAGTGACTGGATCCTGGTAACATCATTTGATCCCCTGGACACAGCCATTTCTGAAGCCAGGAATAGTTCTACTCCTGGGACGTCTTAGTTTTGTGAAATAATTCCCTTTGTTGCTAAGTTATTTTGAGTTGGTTTTGGGTTGTTTGTTACCAAAGGTTCTACCTCATAAGAAGGACTAGGAGATTTCTGTGAGGATAAAAACTAGTATTTTTCTAGGACAAGCAGAAGAGCTCAAACGCTATGTCCATATGACCATATAAGATGATGGGAAGTGAAATGAACCCCAAGATAGAGACACAAGCATCCTCTGTGTGTATGTGTGTGTGTGTGTATGTGTGTGTGTGTGTGCATCTGATTTTTATGTTGTAGGAAGCAGAGGAAAAGCTACTACTTAAAGGATATCACCATTTTTTTTTTAATTTTATTTTATTTTATTTGTGAACATACTGTACAGAGGGGTTACAATTGCATGGGCAGGATAATGCGTACATTTCTTACCAAGCATTGCAGCCTCCTCCTTTGTTTACCCTTCCCATCCCTTCCCAGCCTCCCCCCTCCCCCCCATCCCAATCCTTCCCCATCCCCCCTCCCCCCCTCCCCCTCCCCACCAACGTTGTAAAGCTGTTTTGGACATGACAACTTGTACTTCTCATTGTTGCATCAGATCCACCTGAGGATATCACCATTTTTATTTTCACCATTAACTGAAAACAAAAGTCCTCCCTACCTCTTTTCAGTTGACTTAAAGTCTTCCACGTGCCTACTCCCCAGTTCCACTTACACATATTTGCTTACTTCTCCGTTCTTTGTCTCTCCAGGCTTAGTTGATCTGAAGACCTAGATCCAATTCCATGTTCTCCAATGGGGATTCTGTAGGACCTTGTTTGAGTGGGCATTCATTTCCTGGAACTCCTTTATGTTCTACTGTGGGCCATTTACTTTTAAATGAGTGATTGTTTAATCTCTTCAGGACCTATGATTACTGAAGTTAAGGGAAGTTTCTGTACCTCCCTGAATCATCTCAACAGATGCCAGATTCTCCAAGAGTATTGTCTCTAAGAGTGACACCAACAGTAAGCCCATGGCTGAAATTGTAATGTGCAGTGTGAACTTGGCTTCAAAGAGCCAACAATCTTCTTTTTAAAAATTGTGACTGTAAAGGTGATGTACAGTAGGATTACAGTTATGCAAGTCAGATAAATAGTACATTTCTTTTTGAACAATGTCAATCCTTCTCTCTCTCCCAGATTTTCCCTCCCATGACCATTCACAAGTTTTATAGATCACTTCCAACATAGTGTCTAGTGACTACCACTGCTGCATTTATTTACCCTTTGTCCGACCCTTTCTGTTTCCCCCTTACCCTCCCAAAGACAGATAAATGAACAAACAAGACAAAAAGAAAAGTAAAAAACAGTAACAAAGAAAAAAAAGCTCTTGTTTCCATTCCCTGGAGTTAATTTTGATAAATATTATTTTATATGCTCAGATGCACATAGGTATTGTGCCTTTGTGTTCCTGTACTAAGAATATTCTCTTTTGGTCTCACTATGTGTGAATGCCTAGAGACCTGCTAGAATGAGCCTATAAATCTACAAGTAAACCACACTGGATGATAAAGTACTATATATACTGGGACATGATAAATTACAGTTTGAAGTGAAGGCAACTTTCTCCATCTCTTTCCTTTTAGATCTTTTTTTTCATGTTTCATCTACATCTGCCACAGGTTCTCTTAGGAGATTAGCCTAGAAGGTTAAGGATTGTTGTAAATATGGTCTATTCTAGGATTCTGTGTTGCGTTCCCAAACTTTTCTCCTGGACTTTCCCTTTCTTCCTATGAATATTCACAATCCAGTTAGGTTCTTATTTTGGGCATTATGAAGCAGTGATTTCTGGGACTTAAGACAAATTGAAATGATAGTCATTTGGGAGCTTTTCTCCTCAAATATGAGTAAACCCACTGCATTAAAACTGAGATTGGAAGGAGTAGTTACCGTTTTCATTTTCTCCTCCCCTGAAAAGAGATGATGTCATACCTTAGGTTCAAGGACGTGCTTGGGCAAAATGCTACAAGCAGACATAAAACAAACATTTTGAAAACTGTAAAGCACTGTAAGTCAGATAAACTGTGAAGTGAGAGCTATAATAAAAGCTCAAAATAATGGCTCATAATTCTGTTTCATGTTAGTTCAAAAGCTTATTTTCATTAGGCATTTATAGAAGCATCCTGACATGTCAACACAAAAATGATCTTATTGCACATGTACATCTAGCCTTCTCACTAATGATCAAGGAAAAGCAAGAGGAAATTATATATATGAATATATATATACACACATTTATATGTATAATTTAATGGAAAATATTGAAGAACAGTTGCTGAATGCAATTTTCCAGGACATTTTGTGTTAACATGTCATATCTGAAATGATAAAATCATTACAATTCAATAACATCACTAAAGATTATTGAATTAAAATGTATAAGGAAGAATTTACATAACTTAAAAGAAAGGACTTTCCTTTAAGGCTTCTTAAAATGAGCACAAATGGTTGACTGTTCAGCTACAATGAATTGGACCTTAGGCATCAGGATTCAAAGCATTTTTTTTCATGTGGTATTAACATTTACTAGGAAATATTCAGCATAAAAAGACAGAAAACCATCCTTAGAAAAGCAGCTTAGCCAGATGGAGAATGAAATAGTCTTTGTTCTTTATTGTATACTGTACCTGGAAAGTGATTGCAAAATGAGGAGAAGAGCTATACACTTTTTATTTTGTGTTTAAGAGTAAACAGAAAACAAGCCTAATCACATTGGTCAGATAGTAACAGTTTTTCTGTATATCATTTACACAAAAGAAGGATCAAGTATAAAGGGGTGAATCTAGATGGGAATGGGCTTTCTTCAACTGAAGCTGGTTTGAACCAAGTCATAAGACTGATTTTGTGTTTCCTCTTCCACACTTTGTTCGGTGACATATCTTGAAAGGTTCATGGTAGGACTATTTACATCACAGAAGCTTGAAGATTTACCACTGACTTCCCATGCCCCTAAAAACTTAGTTTAAAAATATTTTCTAGCACATTGCTTGAGATGCAGATATAAGCGAACGTCAATAGATCATAATTGTTTTGCTGGTATTCAGGTGGAGCCATCCCATAATCGACAATATGCAATGTTGAGGAAATCTGTTAGGTACTTTGGAAATAATCAAGTAGATAATATGAAAGCAAAGGCCTCTTCTAGAGGTGTGATGGCTAATAGTGCTTTGATTCATACAAATAACTTCAGTAGATCAGTGTTTCACAAATCTGGAACATGGGTACACTGGGTGATTTGCACAGATTCCAGGACATGGCAGTCTCAAAGTTCTATAGTGTCCAAGTGTCCAATATCATATGGAATAATGCTTTATACAACCCATAACTTTCACTAACAATATATTCTTTATTACTTATGTTTTCCTAAGATTTCTTGTAATTTGTATTTGGTTGGTTGTGGAGGCTAACTTGGACTTGGGCGCTCTGCCTAAGTGCTTTTGCTCAAGGCTAATATGTTACCATTTTGAGCCACAGCACCACTTCTGGTTTTTTGGTGCTTAATTGGAGATAAGCGTATTATTGAATTTCCTGCCCGGGCTGGCATTGAACTGCGATCCTCATATCTTAGGATTATAGGTGTGAGCCACCGGTGCCTGGCTTGTTCAGGTATTTTAAAGTTTACCTCTGTTCTTGAGCATTTGTTTGCTTACAATCATGGGTTCTCTTTGGGCCTTTATCTTCTTAGATAGAGAGATGTATCACTGACTTTGTCATCAAGCTTGTTTTTCAGAATTTTTTATTTTATCTTTTATCGTTTTACTCTGCCCTTACCCCTTCTTGCCTTTCTCCTCTCTCTCTCTCTCTCTCTCTCTCTCTCTCTCTCTCTCTCGGCATCCAGTCTACGGCACAGACTTGCCTTGGACTTATTTACTCCAGCTCCTTCATGCTGGGATTTCATTCATACACCACTATTCTTGTTTTTTCTCTCTCTAACATTTTATAAACAGAATATTGTCTCTTCTGGGGGAAGTCCTGTTATTATGATGTTTTATAAAGAGAGGCCCATGAGAAACTAACATCTGTTCACTCTTCTGTAATTTAGACTTCAGGAGCCATTTAATGTTATTTATCAATGATGTACCATCTCTTCCTTCTTTGACCATCCATGATTCTTTGATTTCCTGTATCCTGCCTATGCAATGTGCATACATGAAATCATGCATGCACTCAGCAAATACTTATTGGGGACATGCTACACATCAATCATTGTATTAGGAACCAGAGATTCCCTTGTATATTTAGGTAAGGCTAGACTGAAAATAAGTACCATGCAGAAAATAAATACTATACTTCAAACGTAGACAAAAGTATGCAGGTAGACAAAAGTATGATCAGGACTATGGCTAGGTGGGTAGTACTTGGCTGGGTCAAAAAGGAAAATGAAAGTTTGAAAAAGTGATTCTTTTTCAATGTGAGAGAAGAAAGAAAACAATATGGAAAGGTTCAAATCTAGAATGTGGTGGGCCATGTGTTGGACATACTGGTCAGAACATATATATTATATATATATTCATATATACACATATATATTCCTATAGATATACACATTCATGTGAATGTGTATTTATGTGGTATCTGTTTACATTTGTCCATATGTATATATATATATATTCATATTTTTGTTTCTGCCCATTAGAAGGGATTAGAAGCATCAGTACCGCAGGTGTAGCCACCAAGACCTTCATTTCAAACATGGTATATTTTAAGGAGGTTCCTCATCAGTTTGCTATGTTCAAAAGAAAAACAAAATACTCGAAGAATGATGGAGGCATGGCAAAGGCTCAGGAAACAGCTAGATGGGCTCCCTCAGGCCAAATCTAGGACAAGAGGAGCAATGAAAGGAAACTCTGATGGTTACAGATGCTAGCCCACGGAATGAAATGGAAACTGAGGAATCCGCACTGTACACAGGAATGAATAAATGGCGACGAGAGGAAGTTCTTCTTTATAATAAAAGTCAGCTGGCCAACGTAGACGGGGTAACGGTATTATTAAACTACCATTGGCAACCATCAGAGGAAAATTTGAGCTAGACAAGAACCATCAACCAATGTTAAAACTAGTAGGTAAAAGTGAAGTGAGAAATAAGATTTAGTAGAGTCTCAAATTGTCTTCCCATAACACATTTATTAATTAGAAAGATGAGTAGTAACGTTACTGGGGAAGCCTAAAAGGGTGGATCACTGCAGTGATTCAAATGAACACTATCATCTCTGTTCTAGCTTTCAATACAGCATCTTAAGTGCATTATGGGTGTGGTGGGGGCACTAGATGCAAGGGAGAAAGAGCAGAGAGCGGGTGACTTAGACCATAGAGGTGTAGGCAGAGGAATAAGTGGATCAGGGACTTTTGAAGTCAGAATTGACCAGGCTTGGGAATGGACTGTGAGGTAGAGGAAAGGGGAAGGATTAAGGATAATTTGTTGAGTTTTGTCTTGAGCATCTTCGTGGATTCTGAGGTTGTGTGATAAAATGGAACTATTACATACGCAATCCAGTCGGATAAAGTGTAGAACATGCAGGAATGAAACATGGTGGCACAACCCCTTTGACCAATTAATGGACAGTTGAATAAAATGAATATCAAGCAGTTGAAATATGTTTTGAATTGAGAGGGGGGTTAGCCAGGGGGCGGTAGATAAATGGAAAAGGAAGTTGTGGATGAATACACTATCAAAGATCAATATATGTAGGTGGAAAATAAAGTGGGAAACGTGGTGTGACTAATGAGGTGAGGAGGAGGCTGGAGCGAGAATGATCGATGCGTGATTCTGATGAAGATGCACTGCATACATAAATGGACGTGTTAAAATGCAACCCTCGTACAACCAGTTGAAGATTAAAAAGTAAAAATAAACTAAAAGAAGGAGTTAATTGGAGCTGGCCATTATGACACATACTTATATTTTAGCTACCAGAAAGGCATAAGAGTTTGAAGCCAGATCAGGCAAAGATAGTATGGCCTTGTCTCGAAAGCAAAATAAAAACAAATGAAAGGAAAGAGTTGGGATGTGGCTCAAGTAGTAGAATGCTAACCTAATATATGTGTGAAGTCCTGGGCTTAAATTTCCCTCCCCCTAGTCTCTCCTCTAGTTGTCTTGTTCTCTCTCTCTCTCTCTCTCTCTCTCTCTCTCACACACACACACACACACAGACACAAATAAACTGGAAGTGGAGAATAGAAATTTGAGAACTCTGTTAAGATCAATGTGTATCTTAGTCTCTTTGGGAGATGATGTAAAACAAAATACCTTAGACTGAACCGATCCACAGATAGTTATAGGTTTACTGTGCACAGTTTTTGAAGATGGGAAGTTGAAAATAAATGTGCCAGCATATTCCATGTTTGGCATCTTTCCATGGCAGGAGGGGCAAGCAAGCTCCCTTCAACTTCTTTTAGAATGGCACTAATCCCATTCAGAAGAGCAGAGCTCTCATGACTTAATCGCTTCTCTAAATGCTTATGAATTTGAGGTTGAACCAATACTATCTAGACAAGGGTCTAGAACTACTGGGCAAAGTAATCACAGGGTTGTCATGGTCAACCTATTGACATTTATATCCACGGGATGAAAAGAGAAGGAAGGCTCAAATCATAGCACCAAGTGCTATAACAGGTATAATAATTCAGCATTGGAGATTGAACTGAGAGTAGACTAGGAGCATGAGATCCAAGGGAGCAAAAAGTGGGCAACTGGTACTGTTGAGAGATCAAATCAGATTAGAACAGAAATAGTGGCCTTCAATTTGGTAGCCCAGAAGTCAGTATATACGGAGTGCCTATCGGAGTCCAAGTATTAGGTTAAATGACAGAAGCCAAGAGACAAGTAGGACAACCGGAACATTGCGTGACAAGTTCTTGTGATCATGACATCTACAAAGCTCCACGCTAATATCAGAGAAGGGTGCTAAAGTAGCCTTGACGGGAATGAAGGCCTCCAAGATCTCCAGAAGGTCTTTATGCTGACATTGAGTGTTTATTTGCTTCAGGCAGAGGCAGTTCACCTATAAAGAGGAGACAACAATGCTTGATAAGAAATGTATTCGTTATCTTGCCCGTGTAACTGTAATTCCTCTGTACGGTATTCTCACAATAAATTTTTAAAAAGGCCTAGGGACAAGAGTCAGCATTGTGCAGAATCACGAGCAAGCTTGGGTAGAGTGTCATATCATATACCCAAGGAAAGCAGGGTGAAGTAGAAGAGCCACCAGCGACCAGATGATGATTGTCCTGTGTCCTTGAGGAGGTTTAGCCTGATAGCCTACAGGAAAGGAAAGGACCCAAAACCAGTTCCCTTAGGATATCAGATTGGAAGATGGGAGGAATGCTAGGTGGACTCAGTCTCTGCTGCTGAACGTCTGCTGGTTCACACCATCTTCATTTCTTGTACATTCCTGCTCAAGGTCATGGGATGTTGTCCTTGATTTGACATCTGGAAAGCAGCTTCATGAACAGAACTATCAAAGTGAACAGAGCAGTTGGAAAGGTGTTCTAGAGGTGATTTCAGAGGCAGAAAGCACCTGCTCAAGCAGTGACCTGGGCATGGAGTCACTGGGACAATTGAAGATCAAAAACAGGTATCTGGAAGGAACTTGTAAGGGTAACATACACAAATTACAAGAATGCCAACAGAAGAATATAATATTAACTTTACAGGTATGTGTGAGGGAGTTGTATATATCTGGAAAGCCACAATAGCATTACTTGTTTTAAATCATAAAGCGCATTGCTGAATAGCAAATGTTTTCATTTGATCCAAAAGTTGACATTGTTTTCATATTTTTAGTAGAAGCGAGGCTGAGAGAGGTGATTAGGCCAGTCACACAGTAGTTAATAATAGCACAAAGATGTGAACTCAGGCCTTTAACTTGGAGTACAGTGGATCATTTTTCTACCAAGAGAAACCCTGAAATAGTTTCCATCTGGAAGGATTTATGATTGAGCCCAGTTGGGAAACAGCATTATCTGGAGATGGAACTGTTAGACCACAATATAGGCATCTACCACCAGAGGGTGCTCTTACCCCAAGAGAAAAATTGGCATTTCTTCCCACTGAGAGTTTCTTTGCTGAGATTCTTTTTTCTTTAGTGGCTGCGATGTGAACTGGACTGTAGTATAGTCTGAGGATTGTGAAGCCCAGCATACTGACCACAGCTTGTGTCAGTATGGGTAAGTTTTGTTTAGAAGATGGTTCTGAAATAATCCCAGATTATGACTGGGTGGAGAAAATGAGAGAACAAAACATTTCAGAAGTGAGTGATGATTTTCTGGTGATGTTTGGAGAAGGAAGAAGTGTTTCCTGTGCTTATTTCTTATGCTATAGGAATCTCTCAAGAATTATTCGTAGTTGACTTGTAGGAGATTTATTTTATACTCGCAAAAGGTCAGATTTAAAAACCTTGGATTTGCCTTCATAGGTCAGTTTGTGGATATGGCAAAGTTCTGAACGTAATAGTTTCAGCCTTCCTTTACTCTTGGGACAGGTTCTCTCCCAATTTCTATTTACCCCTCCTCTCTTTTTTTCCTTTCTAGCTGTCTTGTCTCATAATGCTACTTTAGTAGCTGATCTCATCCACATTTAGACCATGACAACATGTAATAAAAAAATCTATCAAAGGGATTTCATATATAGGTCTGGACTTTCTGGGCAAAGCAAGACCTAAAGACACTCAGACTGGTGATCATGAACATCCTGGTGACATTTAATTGGTGAAGCTAGAAGAGCTCAGCTGGGGAGAACATGAACTCAGAGAAGAAAGAAGGCTTCAGTTAGCACTGGGTTCTGCAACAGGTAGAACATGTTGCAAGAAGTGCAAGTGTTCTATCAGAAGCGAAGGTTTTAAAGGAATTAATGGGCAAGGGTATGTGGAATAGCAGACAGGACCCTGGGAGTAGAACATGTCTGTCTCTGGAGTTTGAGAAAATTATTTTCTTATGCCAGCACTTCATTTGACTGTACAGATACCCCCAAGAGCCTCCTAAGAGTGCCGTTTATTGAGGAAAAGCGTGAAAATTCTAAATAATCTGGTGTTCACTTAAAAATTATCTCCTTTGTTCCTTATTCCCTCTTCTCCTCTTCAATGATCACTCTCATGACCCCCACGAAAGTAACAGGCTGAATCCAGGGCCTTGACAGTTCAGATGATTCTCTGTGCCCTACTTGTGCCTAGTCTTCAAAGCCTGACCTTTAGTTGTGGTCAGAACAAAAATGTCCTCCATCTGCTCCATGCTTGCTTTCTGAGAGCAATCAGTCTGGGTGGGCAGGTGGAAGTTGGGAAAACCAGATTTAATACATGTGTCCTTTTCAATGGCTCCTTTTGTGCAAGTCTTCTACAGCTTTGCACTTGAGAATTTGACTTAAAATGAAGACATTTCAGTTCATATCCTGAAGCACAAAGATGTTCTTAATAAGAAGCTAGAGTCCTGTAGCAATCTCACAAGTACACACGTAGGTCTAGGTCTCATTCCTGTTTCCTAAGAGGACTAAACCTGTTTGGCAATAGACACGGTCTGTTTTCTTCATAGGGCTCCACTATCACATTGCTTCGAACAGCTGCTTTCCTGTGGGGGTGGAGGTCACAGTGTTGAGGATGAGTGCTGATGAATGGATTAGTTCTGATGATTTGAGTTGGAGTGAAAAGAGAACCGATCCCGAGCAGACTTGAGACCAGATTGCACCTTTCACTGTTAGTCTGCTCCTGTATATCTCCAGTAGTGGTTTCAATAGCAAAACCCAATAATGATGGGATATGTGGCATACCCATCAGCTAGGCTTTTCAATAGCTGTTATTCTGCCTTTGTAACTTCATCTCTTCAGTTGTGTAAGGCTGCAGGAGGCATCTACGAGAGGGTAGTTGTTCAAAGGAAAACAATAGTCATTAGTAATAATGAATTCAACTTCTAATTAATAATGTAGCATGTATGAGAATCATGAAAGATTTTTCCTTGAGAGGCTCTTCAGATATGATTCACTTTACCAGTGAGGAAAGTATAAGGACAAAAAATGATAAGAGAATCATCCAAAATTACAGGACTATAGGCAGGGGGGAAGCAGAATCAGGACTACCGTTCTTTCAACTTTCAGATTTCTCTCTTTTCTCATGTGTTCCTGTGAATGTCACTGTGCACGGGGTGAAGCTGTGTGGGAGGAAGAAGGACAGAGGAAGGAATAAGTACTTGCAAAGGAGGTGCTAAGCTAGCCAACATTCATTCAAAAAAGCATGTCTTGCAAACGACTATTTTCGGCACTGACGGACATTGCAGATGTTAAAGACAAATGCACCACAGCTACCACTCTCTTGAGCTCATAGCCCAGAGGCTGGGCCAGGCAAACAAATACAAAACATTATATTGCCTGTGATGTTAGAAGTGAGAGCCATGGGTGTATGTTAGTGGTCCATTGTCAGAATTCTCTTGATTGCAAGCAGAAGAACATTTATCTTAAGCCAATTTGAATAAAAAAGTGAATTTACTTGTTCTTGTGATTAGAAGGTCTAGAAGGTTTAATCTGGTTTTAAGCAGAATATAGAATATAGAATAGCTATACATTTTTATCAGGATAATATTTTTTTTTAGCTCTTCTATCTTTTGGGTCGATGTCATTTGCAAGCAGTATATCCAAGAATGAATTAGGTCTCTGTGATCTTATCTCTTACTTGAAGAAGTATTTTCTCTGAAGCGGTTATCATTGTACCAACTAGAACCATGTGCCTATCTTAAAGCTATTTGAAGACTCTTAGGGACTAGGTCTCAGTCAAATGTTTATCCTGGAACTAAAGGAACGAGGTTAGCCTCACTTGTATAGCATGGGTGGATGCTGGAGGAGTCTTCATGATTATGCAGAAATAACACAGAGGGGTGAAAGAGATGACGAGTAAAGAGCTGTTCTGTTTCAAAGCCCAAATAGGTATAAAAAGAATGAAAAATATTGAATACCAAAGGAACAAATAACCCACTTAATAAGTGGGCAAATGGATTGGGACAAGTCGCCAAAGAAATACAAATGGCCAATTGATATACTAAAATAAGTCAATATCCTTAGCTACCAGAGAGATGTAAAGTTGCAAACTGAAACTCCATTGAGATCCCACTTCATCTTAGTCAGAGGGTCAATCAGAAAAACAACAACAGTAACAACAACAACAACAACATGTGCTGGTAAGGCTGTGGTGGTGAGGATATAGGCCCACTGGGGCCCGGTATATATCCTTGATGAGAGTGTAAATCAGTATACCACAAAGAAATCAGGACAGAGATTCCTTACAAAACTGAAGATGTAACTGTCATAAGATCCACTCCTGCATCTATACCCAGAAGAATCAAAGTTAGCATACAGTAGAGACATTTGCAAATGCATGTTTGTTGTGAAGCTGTTTAATAGTCAAGCCTAGCTACCCAGTGACAGATGAATAGGTAAAGAAAATAGAGTTTTATTTAGTCACAAGAAAGAAAAAAAATGATGTAGTTTGTAGGAAAATGGATGGGATTAAGCATCATTAGGTTGATTGAAATAAGCTAGACTCTGAGAGATAAACAGTCATATTTCCTCTCGTGTAAAATCTAGATTTTAAAAAATACATGAAAAGAGAAGGTAACTCTTTACAAAAAGGTAGGGGATCAGAAGAGGGACACAAGAGTGGGTAGTGGAGGGGCAAATATCATGCAACATATACCAATATTATCCAATTATAGCCTCATGGATGGTATAGAAATATCAGTTAATCTCCTAAATTTATACATATATCATATTTATTTTAAAAATGTATACTGTAAATGTGAATCTGGAGTCAATTTCAGACTCCACAAGGGAAAGGGCCAATCTTCTGTAAGATTAAATTTACCTCAGACTTTGGCTGTCCTCTGGAGCCCTCAGATCACCTGGACATCTGACTGACTGAAAATGTAGGGCTCTCCATAATTCCTCAGGTTCAATACTTAGTACAGTCAGTCAGTAGGTACGACCCTTCTGCAACCTGAATCTATTCCATAACCAGGATATCATGAACCCCAGCAGGGGTTTTTGATAAGGTTTCACTAAAGAGCCATGCTTGATTAAATCATTGGTCATGTGATGGAATTCATACTTATGTCCTGGCCTGTCTTTGGAAATCCAGTGGTGGGAAACCCCCCAATTTCTTCTGGTGGCCATCCCCTAATCCTCAAGACACCTAGGGACCCAGGATGAGTCACATGATTAGCTTGGTAACAATATCCAAGACCAGACAAATCCTTCATTATAATATAAAAGTCAAAGAAGACTTCTTATGGAGGTGGGTGCTGAATGGAGTGTGCACATTGGTGAAGAACAGATCTGTGTGTAATCACCAAGGTATGACAAATGAAGATAAATTTAAGGGATCATTAAGAGACTGAGGTAAGAAGGGGGAGACAGAGCTTGGAGGTTGTCCAAATCCAGATGTGCTTTCTTACTTTGTACAAGCTATGGGAATCACCAGATTTGAATTTTTGTAAATAAATCTGTAGCATGGTTATGGAGGATGCTGGGTAGGTAAACAAAGTGGATCAAGATGAGTATAGTAAATAGAAGAGAATTTCATGTCCAGATACTCTTCTTCATCATTCTGTCAAGAACAGACCCATGCAAGGATCACTGTGTATTATGGTCTTCGTGTGGACAGGATAAATCAACACAAGCTGGTGGCTTACAACAACAGCAGTTTATTCTCTCACAGTTTTGGAGGCCAAAAGTTCAAAATCAAGGTGTTGGACAGATTGTTTCCTTTTGGGGAGACTGTGTTCCATGCCTTTCTCCTAGATTCTTGGAGCCGTCAGTAATTCTTGGCATTCCTTGCCTTCCGATTTATCATCCTAATCTCCATGTTTGTCATCACATGGTGTTCTCCTCTGTCTCTGTGTCTAAATTTCCTCTTATAAGGACAACAATTATTGGATTAGAGCCCACCCTAATTCAGAACAAGTTCGTCTTCATTTGATTATATCTGTAGAGGCATTATTTTTGAGTAAGGTCATATTCACAGGTACTTGGGTTAGAACTTCAACGTAACTTTTTTTGGGGGGACACAATTGAACCTATGCTTCAAGCCATTCTAATACAGAAAACAAAGGGATGGATTATTTATAACTTCTTTATGTCACTGGTGTTCCCTGGCATGAAGACCACAAACTCTAATAGAACTTTGGAGTATTTTATTTTTTCTTGGCTTGGTTGAATTTAAGTATGTGAAGACTGAGATCCTTGTTACTATTCAGGAAGAGAAGGCTCTGCTCCTTCTTTCTCCCAAGTATATTTAGTGGAATTTGTGCACACTCCTGTCTCCTGAACAAATCTGCAATTCTCATAGCACTCCTGTTTCTCTAGAGATAATAAATTATGGATGGTTTTAAGCCTGATGACTGCTTATCTGTTATGGAAGAGGGATGTTTGTATAAGAGAATCAGAGGGTAATTAGATTACCAATTCTTGACTTCCCTCACTCCCTTCTCAACCAATACATTGGATAGAATACATCAATCTAATGTCTTTTTATGTATTTAGGTTGTAGCTATTGTAATAAAAATGTTTTACTGATTGGGTTGTATCTTAAACACTTAGCTGTGTATTGGGAGCTGTAAGATTGGTTGTTTAGTAGTGATTGAGATAGCTATTTCCAGAATGTAAGCTATATCTGGGGAATCAGTAGACAAATTAGGGAGCTAATTTGTTGACTGGTATACTGTTGCTTAAGAAACCAGGTGCCCGAAGGCAGAAGCTAAGTTGTTTAGGTCATGCATATTCAGGTGTTTTGCCAACGGGGATAAATTCTGTCTCTCTGGAGTCAATCATTACACAGTAGCAACAGTGGCAACTGTGTAGTCTTCAAAGAAACATTTTATGCCTACCCTTTCATCTGTTATATATGTTATTATGAAATAGAGACCAGAGAATTTAAACCTTTGCTCAATTACTTTAGAGTTGGGAGGAAATGAAGTCTCATTTGGTGAAGTGAATTCTGCAGGTTTCCTTGATAAAGTGACTAACTCATCCTGATTTACCTTAGACTTTCTAAGCTTTCTAAAACTGAAAGTTCTAGGTCTTAGAAATCCCTTTAGTCACACTATATTTTAAACACGAGCAAAAAGTTTCCAATGGCAGAGACTGAATTATGTGTCTTCTATTTAGCCTCTTCTCTCCCCTCACAATATTCCACATAAGTCTTAACAGGTATCTGCCATCCAAAAGAATGCCATCTAAGAAATGAGGTCTAAAAGCAGGAAAGGAAATCCATTCAGTCTCCAGTATTTGACTCTGTTCCATTAATGTCCTGAATGTTGAGGAGACCAGAAGCACAGGAGAGAAAGAGGAATAGAAATGAAGGACTCTACTTTGAGTAGAGCCCCATTTTAATCAAAGAGGAGAGTCTTTCATTGAGTGGCTGGCTTTTCTCGGAGGGTAAAACAGCTCCAAAATTTCAAAGGAAACCCCTGAAAAGAAACTTTTTCAGGAGTAAATGGCTCTGTAAATTTCCCTAATGGGATCAAAGCAAGAGTCCATTGGTGATATCCTGTTCCATTTCCTTTACTCCTGAATATCATCTCTCTGATGCAATTTACAGACTGTGATCAACGAAATACTTGTCAACATTTTATAACCAAAGTATATTTACATGCTTGTTGTTATGACAACCATTAATAATATTAATAAAACCCTGTCTCATTGAACCAGATGAATGGGGCATGTAAACACAGATAATCAGATGTCAACATAGGACAACATAAACAGGATAGTCATTGGACTGGTTTCCACCTTCTGTTACATCTATCTTGCTTATACATGAAATACCCATTTACTCCTTAGAGACTACACAAATGGGTACAGAGAAAAAAGAGGCTCTCTTTGACCTCTGAAAGAAGAACAAGACAAATAGATTGCTATGAATTCAGAACTTCATGAAACCAGGGGTTCTCTGTATGATATTGGTACATTGTTCACCAATTATGGTGATCATAGAATACTTTGTCTATAAACCTTGTTCTTAATAAATATTAACTTGTACTGATTAGTGACTTAAGTAATAGTTGATTTTAGCTGGAGGGTTAATGGACACAATAGTGTGGTGATCACTACAAGTACTCTGACTTTCCTTTTTGTAAAATGGAAATCTACTTAACGGGCTGGTGTAGTCATTTAAAGAGATAATATAAACAGAGCCTTTAGCACAGTGATAGGTGTTCAGTAAATGAAATCCCAAGGAGAGCCATCGAAGACAGTGATCATGAACTTTGAAGTTAATTCAAAGTCCACCCTTTTAACTTTCTTCATGTGCACACTGGGGAAAGGCTTCTAAATCTGTCTTAGCCTCAACTGTCTAATTGGAAGATTGTTGTGAGAATAAAATTATGTTGGATATCAAAGGTGCTTAATTTGGTGCCTAAGTCCTGTTCAATAAGCAGCAGCTATTGTTGGCATTATTAATAACTACAGTATTGTCACTGTGGGATTCCCAGGGATGTGACAAAGCAGGATACATTTCAAAAAATAATTGAAGAAAATTTGAAGCTAAAAATTGGGAGGAAAAAGATTCTGGTGAAGGGTTAGGAATGAAGTCTGAGGGGATAGGCAGCAAAAGATGATAGTTTTTCTTTGTCCAATTTGGTAAGTACTGGGGCTATAATGTCCATGAATCTTCAGTAGATTCCTGTATCACTGCCTTGAAAGATAGGAAGGACTGCTCTTAGACACTCAATCTCTAATTCTGAAACTACTTTCAAAACCTTAGGTATCAGTGTGTATTATCTATTTCTTCTAGACTTAGAGCACATTCGTATGCGTTATGATGTCTTCCCTTCTTCACCTTTTTGATACTATCAGTCATCCTCAACTTTGCCATTTCCATATTCTTATCTATTACCCACCAGGGCCATCATCCTAGTGATATATACTGGTTAGCAATGAGAAAGCTTTACTTTCAAGAGAGGAACGAGTTCTTTTCTTGATACTATTCAGCCATGGTTTTCCTAGTTACAGAGAAATCTTATTCCTTAGCAATGCTCTTTGTTCTACTATTGTTTCCCTTGCTCAAGGAAAGAGACATCTGTTTTTAAAGAAAAAGCATTGTTCTTAATTTAAAAGAAGCACAGGAAGGCTTCCTACAGTACAGATTTCTACTAAAAAATACACTTGAGATAATCTAGACTGTCTTCCATACATATTCCTCAGTGTTCTTCTAATGTCCATCCACTGCCTAATTTCAAACTAGCTCCAAACTCCTGCTTCTAGGTATTTACAATAGCATCTGTAGTAGTTACTTGCACATAAAAATTACCACCAAATTTAATGGAGTTTAACAACAAGCATTTATCCTATTTTTTTATAGGTCAGAAATCTGTTGCATAAAAATTCCTGTCTCAAGGATGGAGAGCCTGCCATCACATCAGAAAAACTCCACGGAGGCAGAATCCATTCATAAGCTCACTGTCACTCAGCTAAGTTGTTGACAGGATTCAACCCCTCATGAGCTATTGACTAGACAGGGTGTCTCAGTTCCTTATTGGCTGTTGTTTGAGGGAACCATCAATTCCTCACTATGTCAGCCTCTCTATGTGCCAGCTCATAATAAAGCATCTTGTTTTCAGTCAGAATGAATAAGAGAATGAATGAGAGTATTTGACCTAATCTTGAAAGTGAAATGCTGCTATATATGTTGCATCCCACACTCAATCTCCCAAGTATAAGAGACTATGAATACTAGGATGTGGGCATGAATGGAGGCATTTTAGGGATGGCATCTGGCAGCCACTGTAAGCTATGAGGCAGGGGTGGAAAGAAATAAAATATAGACAGAAAAATAGATCAAAGTCCACAATCAATCTTTCCTCCTGATATTTTTCTAGATCCCAATTAGAGTCTACATAAAGTGGGACAAAGGGTGAACTAATTAGCAGTGATACTCACTGGACACTATGTTGAAAATGAACTACACAACTTATGGGGGAAGGAGGTGGAGAGGGAAAGACCTGAGAGAGCATGTATATCACCTTTACAATAAAAATAAATTAAAAAAAGAATCAACTGTGGATGTGTGTATGTCTGTGTGAGCGGGGTGGGGATGATGGAAAAGAATAACGAAAGGGGTGATATTAATCAAGATGTGTTGTACTATAGACTGACATGTTGAACTGAAACCCTTTTGTACAACTACTTAAATATAATAAACATAAACAGCAACAACAAAAATGGAACCATCAACTGTGTTAGGCATTCTTGGCTTCCATAAGGTAGCCTTAACAAGCCGGGCTCACGTCTGAAATCCTAGCTACTCAGGAGGCTGAGATCTGAGGATCACAGTTCAATGCCAGACCAGACAGGAAAGACCGTGAGACTCTTATCTCCAATAAACCACTAGAAACCCAGAAGTGGAGCTGTGGCTCAAGCGGTAGAGCACTTGCCTTGAGCTGAAGAGATGAGGGACAGCACCTAAGCCCAGAGTTCAAGCCCCATGACCGACGAAAAAAAAGATAGCCTTAACAAATTACTTAACAAATTATTTTCTTTAACAAATGAACTATTTTAAAATTGTTACTCAAAGGGGTTTCAATTTAACATGTCAGTTTGTAAGTTCACTGGCTCTTGACCGGGTCATTCTACCCTGATCTAGCCTAACTCCATCTATCCCCTTAAGTTTTCTAGTTCCATTTTCAAATATGTACACTAAGTCTTGGGACTGTTTCACCTCCCATTTGTGTCTCCATTAATCTGTCCCTTCCCTTTGACCTCATCCCCATTGGAGATGTTTGAGCTTCCTAATATTCATTTTGGTGAACTGTTCATTTGTCCAAAGAAGTTATAAGGAGCTCGGGTGCTTTCTGTTATCACAAAGAACACCTCAGGACTGTATTTCCTCAGCACATGTCTAGGTTCATACTGGATTTAACACTAAAGTTGTTGAACTAATCAAATTGTTGACTTTTCTTTTTTCTAGGATGCGCCCTGTGGCTCTATAGCATCATCTTAAATGTAAATGAATGTCAGCAAGAATGCCTTCTTTTTCAGTCTTTAGTGTTAACCATAACTTCCAAGGAGTAGGGTTTCACAAAGTTTGAAGGAAGGGGTAGGCCAAGGCTTGGCGGTGTGAGTTGCTTATTGACTCTGTTTTTGTTCAGTTTTACAATATTTGTGTGAGGAGTAGACTTACTGCCGTGAGCCTTCACATTCCATGCATAGATGGTAGTGCTAAGTGGTGCTACCGAAACTATAATCACTGGGAAAGAAGTTGAAAGTTGCCCACAATGCATTCCTTGTTCCAAATAGTCTTGGGCAGGTTTTTTTTTTTTTTAATCAATAGTTTCAGTTTGGTCCAATAGGTTTTAGAATTTTATTCTTTCAGCTTTTTTTTTTTTTTTTTAACCACTAACCCCCTGTGTGAAGGACCTGAGTTTGTGGCAATGTGGACTGACTATGCTGTATTAAAAAAACCCATGTTTTGGCAAAATGTGGAAATTCCTTTGAGGACCACTGTGAATCATTGTCAGAGATAATCCTTTCAGGAATTCCTTGTCTGGCAAACATGGCCTTCAATTTGTGGACTCTTGTGGTAAATTGGTATTGTTCAGGCTTTCCAATCCTGAGATTTTTATTGTAGTTATCCTCTCTAATGATAGAGTGTCTATTGCTTTTTCTTCCACATAAACCTGTTGGTGCCAATGTACTGCTGTGGTGTGGTTTCAGAGTTTTGGGATATCATTAATTAAAAAAATATAAATATATTATACACCTTCCCAATGAGAGTGGATGTTGTTAACAGCCCATTTACTAGTAATAAAACTATTGAACTTAGAGTGGGCTTAGTGGTATTTTAGAACCTTACTGTTTTCCCTTAATTGGAATATCACAAAGTTAGGAAACTTAAAGATATCATGGAAATCATTAAATTCACAATCCCTCAGGTCAGTCAACGCTTGAACAAGATTTGTAATTCTTGTCACTGCCATACTATTTTTAGATTGAAGTACTTTCTTACTGCTAATTATGCTTTATATAGCCAAGAGAACTGCAACTTAACTTTTCAACAAGCTCATTGTCTCTTATTTCTACAAATATCCTATTTCCTAAAAAATTTCTAAAGATACAAGATTCATATTTACTTAGAAAGTCAAATGTAACTTAATGTTCCCAAGTTTTCCAGACTCATCAATCTTTGCAATTCTGTAACATTTAAATGACAATACTTGGATTCCTCTAAGTTATGTGGCTCTAGGAAGCCCAATTCTCTAAATATTTCTGAGAATGCTTAGTTTGCAAGAGGAATGATTGAATATCACAGAACCATGTGATATTCATATTTGCTTTACCCCATAATACACACACAACAGTCTTAGAATAATAGTACCAGCTTTTCCACCAACAATATGATTTGGATTGTATTTTTGGTTCCTTTGATTTTCTTCTCTGTATGATTATGTGACCAACTGGATATACATTTAGGTTTTTAATTTCATTTTCTTTTAAAATTTTTGGAAATGATTTTTGGAAACATTTTTACAAGCATATACAAGATTCCAAAGAAGTCTACAAAGTAAGACATTTTCAGAAAAGTCCTGAGTATCCTTGCCTAATATTCCACAATATTCTCCGCTGAACTACATGATTACTTTTTAATTATGATTCATCCTTTCATTTCATTGGGAAAAAGTTTTTCTCATACAGATGTATGTACTATTTAGAATAGTATGTTGTAAAGTTCTGGGTTCATTTTTATTTTTCCTTTCCAACCTGGAGATGGTTTCTTTTTCTTGTCTAATTGCAGTGGTCTGAACTTCCAGTGTGTTGATGAATAGAGGTGGTAAAAATTAACATGTTTGCTTATGCCTGATATGAAGAGAAACACTTACAGTGTTTCATTACTAAGTAGTACATCAGTTGTAGTTTTTCAGACATGCCTTCTCTCACCTTGAGGAAATTTCCTTCTATTTCTAATTTGTTGAGCTTTATTCCTGGTAATAGTCTGTGTTCTAAAATCAGATTTACTATTGACATAGCCATCTTTCTTTTAGGTAGTATTCGTACATTTGATTATTTTTCCTCACATTTTAACACGGTGTCCTTCTATTTAAAATGTATTCTGTGTGCTGCTGTTTTCTTTTGTGGGTCCTGGAGCTTGAGCCCAGGGCCAGCACCAAGACCTGAGCTCAGGGCCTGGCTGCTGTCCCTCAGCTTCTTTTGCTAAAGGCTAGTGCTTTACCATTCAAGCCACACCTCCACTTCTGGCTTTTTTGTGTGTGTGTGTGTGTGGGGGGGTGATTTATTGGAGATAAAAGTCTCAGGGACTTTCTTGATTTGGCTGGCTTTGGACCACAATTTTCAGATCTCAGCCTCCTGAGTAGCTAGGATTATAGGCTTGAGCCACCAGTGCTGGCAGCAAATATTTTGATATTGCTTTTAAAATCGAATTTAAAAATGAGGGAGGGGGTGACAAGTTTGACAAGAAATACACTCACTACCTTACTTATGTAACTGTGATCCCTCTGTACATGACCTTGACAATAAAATTTAAATAATAAAAGTTGAATTTGATCTTATTTATCATTGGAATGCTGATACAAATAGTTAGTGTGATTATTGAAGTAGTTGGCTATAAAGTATCATCTATTTTGTTCATTCTGTTTTATTTGCTGGTTTCTATTCATGATTCTATTCATTTTTCCTTTTCTTTCCTCTTTTCTCCCTTCCTTATCTTTTTCCTTCCTTCCTTTCTTTCTTCCATCTAATTTTGAGACTGCTTTACATTTATAGTTCAAAAATTTAAATTATATCTATTATGTTATTTTGTAGCAGATTGTTTTCAGTATACCAACTTTACAACAGTATATTTCTATTTCTCTCACCTGGAAAATTTTCCTTTTGCTTTTCACATATTTTACTTCTATAGATGACAAAGCCTATGATGTATTGCTTTTCTTATTTATTTGAATCTTCGATGATATTTTAAATAAATACTTAAGAATTTAAGTTAGAATATGGTAGCCTTTTATAATTACCCACATGGTTATCATTTCTACTATTTTAACTTCTTTTATAGCTCTACATTCCTATCAAGTATCATTTACCTTATGCTTGAAGGACTTTAGCATTTCTCATAAGATACTTTGTTGGTGAAGAATTCTTTTAGCTTTTTAGAAACACTTGAAACACAGCACAAAATGTTGCATTGGAAGCATCAACCATATTAATTCCATGTATGACAAGTGTCAAGTAGTACAAGACAGAGTATGTTCTGAAAATAGAGAGGAAGGACATGAAAAATTATGAAAGGTCCTTGAGCTGAAAAGCTGAGGGACAGCACTCAGGCCCGGAGTTCAAGGCCCATGACCGACCAAAAAAATAAAAAAAGAAAAGAAAAATTATGAAAGGTACATAGCAACTCCAGTCATTTTTTTGAGTGTATTATTTGCCCCTCTACTTTTCTTTATTTTTTATTTTTAAAAATTTAAGTTGTTATTATAAAGGTGATGTACAGAGAGATTATAGTTTCAAGAGTCAGGTGAAGATAACATTTATTTTTGTACAGTATTGCCCCTTCCAGGCATTGTTTTTAGTGTTTATTTCTCACTCTTGATTTGTGAATTTGCTCAAATTCTGAGATGCATCCTTCCCCTTATTTTCATTTTTCTTCTTCTTCTACTTACAGGATTTCTCTATTTTCTGCAGTGCTGTTTTGGTATTTTCTGCAGTGAACATTGCTGTCCCCAATTTATAAAGAAAACATTACTGCACCTAAAATACTGAAAGACTCCAACAGAAAGAGTGGAAGACTTTAACAATTCACTATCCCCAAGAGTTTGGTCATCCAAATAAAAAACTCAACAAAGAAAATTAACAATTAATTTATACTTACATTGATTGAACATTATAGGAATTTACAGAATATTTCACCCAATAGCCAAAGAATACATATTCACCTGAGCTGTTCATGGAGGTTTCTCCAAATACATTATGTAATAGAACATAAAGCACATAAACCAAATCTGAATTAATCACCTGTGTTTCAGCAAAGTACAACAGAATTAAATAAAAAATCAATGATAAGAGAAAATACAAAAATATCCACACATATTGAGATGAAACAATTTATTCCTGGTCATTTGTTCATCAAAAAATTTAAAAAAATCCTAGAATCAAATTAGAATGAAAACACAACTTATTAGCACCTTAGATACATGGCAAAGGCCATGCCAAGAGAAAAGTTTATAGGATAGAGTGTCTTAATGAAAATATCAGAGAAATCTCAAATAATATTTTGTACCTCAAACTCCTAGAAAAAAAAGTTACTCAAATGCAGGAGCTGGAAAGACATAATAAAGATCATGGCAGAAATGAACAAAATGGTGTGTAAAAACAATACAAAGGATTGCATAAGGAGAAGTTAGTTCTTAGGATAACAAGATGGACAAACACTTAGTTAAAGTAATCAAAGGAAAAAAGAACTCTTAAATTAATTATTAGAGATGAGAAAGGTGATGTTACCCCTTAAAAGTGAAATACAGAGAATCACTAGGATATTTGATAAAGTATATTTAAATAAAATATAAAAATCTAGAAGAAATGAATACATTTCTAGATGTAAAATATCTATTAAGATAATATATTCATATTAAAAGAATATAAATTAACTGAACACCTCTAAAAGAAGCAATGAGATTGCTGGGTCATAGGGGAGTTCTATGTGAAGTCTTTTGAGGAACCTCCATCTCTATATTTGATGTCAGTATAACTTGTGGAGGAGATGGGGAAAAACCAGTTGTTTAAGGATACAGGTGGACCTGTTGCAACAATGAGAAGTACAAGTTG